>NW_019211778.1:0-10480 GCF_002443255.2 Varroa destructor | reverse complement strand
TTTCAACGAAATTGTTAAAAGTCAAGGAAATCTTTTTGGCCATATTTCAACAGAGAACTTTACATGCAATATATTTGTTAAAATTCAAAGAAGTTCTCGTTGCCCAAGTCTCAAGATAGAGTTCCCTCACACAGAAAAGTTGTTAAAACTTAAACAGGTGCTTTCTAGCTAAGTTTCAGAAAGATACAAAGAAGTGGTTAAAACAAACGTTTTTTTCTGGCCATGCTTTAGGACGACATTTCCACATACAAAGAAGTTGTTAAAACTCGAATAAGTCCCCCATTGGCCAAGTCTCAAAACAGAGTTTCCTTATACAAAAAAGTTATTAACACTCAAACAAGCTTCCTTTATCTAAGTTTCAGACAAAATTTCCAGCTTACAACAAAATTGTTAAAGTCAAGGAAATCTTTTTGGCCATATTTCAAAAGAGAACTTACATGCAATATATTTGTTAAAACTCAAAGAAGTTCTCGTTGGCCAAGTCTCAGATAGAGTTCCCTCACACAGAAAAGTTGTTAAAACTCAAATAAGTCCCATCCAAGTTCAGAAAGATTTCTTCATAAAAAGTTGCTAACATCAACGTTCTCTAAAGTGACAAAATTTCCCTCTTACAACGAAATTGTTAAAAGTCAAGGAAATCTTTTTGGCCATATTTCAAAAGAGAACTTTACATGCAATATATTTGTTAAAGCTCAAAGAAGTTCTCGTTGGCCAAGTCTCAAGATAGAGTTCCCTCACACAGAAAAGTTGTTAAAACTTCAGTCTCTAGCAAGTTCAGAGTCAATGAAGTAAAACAACTTTTCGCCATTTGGCATATCCAAGCAATTAAACTCAAAAGTATGCAGTCAGACAGATTTCTCATACAAAAAAAGTTTAACACTCAAACAAGCTTCCTTACTAAGTTTCAGGACAAAATTTCCCTTACAACGAAATTGTTAAAAGTCAAGGAAATCTTTTTGGCCATATTTCAAAAGAGAACCTTACATGCAATATATTTGTTAAAAGCTCAAAGAAGTTCTCGTTGGCCAAGTCTCAGGATAGAGTTCCCTCACACAGAAAAGTTGTTAAAACTTAAACGAGTGTTCTCTAGGCTAAGTTTCAGGAAAGTCATACAAAGAAGTGGTTAAAACAAACGTCTTTTTTTCTGGCCATGTTTTAGGACAACATTCCATATACAAAGAAGTTGTTAAAACTCAAATAAGTCCCCCATTGGCCAAGTCTCAGAACAGAGTTTCACTCATACAAAAAAAGCTTATTAAGCACTCAAACAAGCTTCCTTTAGCTAAGTTTCAGGACAAAATTTCCACTTTACAACGAAATTGTTAAAAGTCAAGGAAATCTTTTTGGCCATATTTCAAAAGAGAACCTTACATGCAATATATTTGTTAAAACTCAAAGAAGTTCTCGTTGCCCAAGTCTCAAGATAGAGTCTCCCTCACACAGAAAAGTTGTTAAAACTTAAACAAGTTTTTCTAGCTAAGTTTCAGGACAAAATTTCCCTTCAACGAAATTGTTAAAAGTCAAGGAAATCTTTTTGGCCATATTTCAAAGAGAACTTTACATGCAATATATTTGTTAAAACTCAAAGAAGTTCTCGGTTGGCCAAGTCTCAGGATAGAGTTCCCTCACACAGAAAAGTTGTTAAAACTTAAACGAGTGTTCTCTAGCTAAGTTTCAGAAAGATACAAAGAAGTGGTTAAAACAAACGTTTTTTTCTGGCCATGTTTTAGGACAATATTTCCACATGAAAGAAGTTGTTAAAACTCAAATAAGTCCCCCATTGGCCAAGTCTCAGAACAGAGTTTCCTCATACAAAAAAGTTATTAACACTCAAACAAGCTTCCTTTAGCTAAGTTTCAGGACAAAATTTCCACTTACAACGAAATTGTTAAAAGTCAAGGAAATCTTTTTGGCCATATTTCAAAAGAGAACCTTACATGCAATATATTTGTTAAAACTCAAAGAAGTTCTCGTTGGCCAAGTCTCAGGATAGAGTTCCCTCACACAGAAAAGTTGTTAAAACTTAAACAAGTGTTCTCTAGCTAAGTTTCAGAAAGATACAAAGAAGTGGTTAAAACAAACGTTTTTTTTCTGGCCATGTTTTAGGAAACATTTCCACATACAAAGAAGTGTTAAAACTCAAATAAGTCCCCCATTGGCCAAGTCTCAAAACAGAGTTTCCTCATACAAAAAAAGTTATTAACACTCAAACAAGCTTCCTTTAGCTAAGTTTCAGGACAAAATTTCCACTTACAACAAAATTGTTAAAAGTCAAGGAAATCTTTTTGGCCATATTTCAAAGAGAACCTTACATGCAATATATTTGTTAAAACTCAAAGAAGTTCTCGTTGCCCAAGTCTCAGATAGAGTTCCCTCACACAGAAAAGTTGTTAAAACTTAAACAAGTGCTTCTCTAGCTAAGTTTCAGGACAAATTTCCGCTACAACGAAATTGTTAAAAGTCAAGAAATCTTTTGCCATATTTCAAAAGAACTTTACATGCATATATTTGTTAAAACTCAGAAGTTCTCGTTGCCAAGTCTCAAGATAGAGTTCCCTCACACAGAAAAGTTGTTAAAACTTAAACGAGTGTCTCTAGCTAAGTTTCGAAAGATACAATGAAGTGGTTAAAACAAACGTTTTTTTTTCTGGCCATGTTTTAGGACAAATTTCCACATGCAAAGAAGTTGTTAAAACTCAAATAAGTCCCCCATTGGCCAAGTCTCAGAACAGAGTTTCCTCATACAAAAAAGTTATTAACACTCAAACAAGCTTCCTTTAGCTAAGTTTCAGGACAAAATTTCCACTTACAACAAATTGTTAAAAGTCAAGGAAATCTTTTTGGCCATATTTCAAAAGAGAACCTTACATGCAATATATTTGTTAAAACTCAAAGAAGTTCTGCTTGGCCAAGTCTCAGGAAGAGTTCCCTCACACAGAAAGTGTTAAAACTTAAACAAGCTTCCTTTAGCTAAGTTTCAGGACAAAATTTCCCTTATCAACGAAATTGTTAAAAGTCAAGGAAATCTTTTTGGCCATATTTCAACAGAGAACATTTACATGCAATATATTTGTTAAAACTCAAAGAAGTTCTCGTTGCCCAAGTCTCAAGATAGAGTTCCCTCACACAGAAAAGTTGTTAAAACTTAAACAGTGTTCTCTAGCTAAGTTTCAGAAAGATACAAAGAAGTGGTTAAAACAAACGTTTTTTTTCTGGCCATGTTTTAGGACAACATTTCCACATGCAAAGAAGTTGTTAAAACTCAAATAAGTCCCCCATTGGCCAAGTCTCAGAACAGAGTTTCCTCATACAAAAAAGTTATTAACACTCAAACAAGCTTCCTTTAGCTAAGTTTCAGGACAAAATTTCCACTTACAACAAAATTGTTAAAAGTCAAGGAAATCTTTTTGGCCATATTTCAAAAGAGAACCTTACATGCAATATATTTGTTAAAACTCAAAGAAGTTCTCGTTGGCCAAGTCTCAGATAGAGCTCCCTCACACAGAAAAGTTGTTAAAACTTAAACAACGCTTCTCTTCTAAGTTAGAGATTTCAAGTTGTATTTAAAAAATTTCCACTTTCCACTCAACTGAAATTGTTAAAAGTCAAGGAAATCTTTTTGGCCATATTTCAAAAGAGAACCTTACATGCAATATATTTGTTAAAGCTCAAAGAAGTTCTCGTTGGCCAAGTCTCAGGATAGAGTTCCCTCACACAGAAAAGTTGTTAAAACTTAAACAAGTGTTCTCTGGCTAAGTTTCAGGACAGAAGTTCCACATACAAAGAAGTGGTTAAAACAAAGTTTTTTTTCTGGCCATGTTTTAGGACAACATCACCACATACAAAGAAGTTGTTAAAACTCAAATAAGTCCCCCATTGGCCAAGTCTCAGAACAGAGTTTCCTCATACAAAAAAAAGTTGCTAACACTCAAACAAGCTTCCTCTAAGCCACATTTCAGGACAAAATTTCCGCATACAACAAAATTGTTAAAAGTCAAGGAAATCTTTTTGGCCATATTACAAAACAGAACCTTACATGCAATATATTTATTAAAGCTCAAAGAAGTTCTCGTTGCCCAAGTCTCAAGATAGAGTTCTCTCACACAGAAAAGTGGTTAAACCTCAAATAAGTCCCCCATTGGCCAAGTCTCAGAACAGAGTCTCGTCATACAAAAAAGTTATTAACACTCAAACAAGCTTCCTTTAGCTAAGTTTCAGGACAAAATTTCCACTTACAACAAATTGTTAAAAGTCAAGGAAATCTTTTTGGCCATATTTCAAAAGAGAACCTTACATGCAATATATTTGTTAAACTCAAAGAAGTTCTCGTTGGCCAAGTCTCAGATAGGTTCCCTCACACAGAAAAGTTGTTAAAACTTAAACAAGTGTTCTCTAGCTAAGTTTCAGGACAAAATTTCCACTTACAACGAAATTGTTAAAAGTCAAGGAAATCTTTTTGGCCATATTTCAAAGAGAACCTTACATGCAATATATTTGTTAAAACTCAAAGAAGTTCTCGTTGGCCAAGTCTCAGATAGAGTTCCCTCACACAGAAAAGTTGTTAAAACTTAAACGAGTGTTCTCTAGCTAAGTTTCAGAAAGATACAATGAAGTGGTTAAAACAAACGTTTTTTTTTCTGGCCATGTTTTAGGACAATATTTCCACATGCAAAGAAGTTGTTAAAACTCAAATAAGTCCCCCATTGGCCAAGTCTCAGAACAGAGTTTCCTCATACAAAAAAGTTATTAACACTCAAACAAGCTTCCTTTAGCTAAGTTTCAGGACAAAATTTCCACTTACAACGAAATTGTTAAAAGTCAAGGAAATCTTTTTGGCCATATTTCAAAAGAGAACCTTACATGCAATATATTTGTTAAAACTCAAAGAAGTTCTGCTTGGCCAAGTCTCAGGACAGAGTTCCCTCACACAGTAAAGTGTTAAACTTAAACAAGCTTCCTAGCTAAGTTTCAGGACAAATTTCCGCTTTCAAGAATTGTTAAAAGTCAAGAATCTTTTTGGCCATATTTCAACAGAGAACTTTACATGCAATATATTGTTAAAACTCAAAGAAGTTCTCGTTGCCCAAGTCTCAAGATAGAGTTCCCTCACACAGAAAAGTTGTTAAAACTTAAACGAGTGTTCTAGCTAAGTTTCAGGACAAGATACAAAGAAGTGGTTAAAACAAACGTTTTTTTTCTGGCCATGTTTTAGGACAAATTTCCACATGCAAAGAAGTTGTTAAAACTCAAATAAGTCCCCCATTGGCCAAGTCTCAGAACAGAGTTTCCTCATACAAAAAAGTTATTAACACTCAAACAAGCTTCCTTTAGCTAAGTTTCAGGACAAAATTTCCCTTACAACGAAATTGTTAAAAGTCAAGGAAATCTTTTTGGCCATATTCAAAAGAGAACCTTACATGCAATATATTTTTAAACTCAAAGAAGTTCTCGTTGGCCAAGTCTCAGGATAGAGTTCCTCACACAGAAAAGTTGTTAAAACTTAAACAAGTGCTCCCTAGTAAGTTTCAGGACAAATTCCACTACAACGAAATTGTTAAAAGCAAGGAAATCTTTTTGGCCATATTTCAACAGAGAACTTTACATGCAATATATTTGTTAAAACTCAAAGAAGTTCTCGTTGGCCAAGTCTCAGGATAGAGTTCCCTCACACAGAAAAGTTGTTAAAACTTAAACGAGTGTTCTCTAGCTAAGTTTCAGAAAGATACAATGAAGTGGTTAAAACAAACGTTTTTTTTTCTGGCCATGTTTTAGGACAAATTTCCACATGCAAAGAAGTTGTTAAAACTCAAATAAGTCCCCCATTGGCCAAGTCTCAGAACAGAGTTTCCTCATACAAAAAAGTTATTAACACTCAAACAAGCTTCCTTTAGCTAAGTTTCAGGACAAAATTTCCACTTACAACGAAATTGTTAAAAGTCAAGGAAATCTTTTTGGCCATATTTCAAAAGAGAACCTTACATGCAATATATTTGTTAAAACTCAAAGAAGTTCTCGTTGGCCAAGTCTCAGGATAGAGTTCCCTCACACAGAAAAGTTGTTAAAACTTAAACAAGTGTTCTCTGCTAAGTTTCAGAAGAAGAATACAAAGAAGTGGTTAAAACAAACGTTTTTTTCTGGCCATGTTTTAGGACAACATTTCCACATACAAAGAAGTTGTTAAAACTCAAATAAGTCCCCCATTGGCCAAGTCTCAGAACAGAGTTTCTCATACAAAAAAAGTTATTAACACTCAAACAAGCTTCCTTTAGCTAAGTTTCAGGACAAAATTTCCTTACAACAAATTGTTAAAAGTCAAGGAAATCTTTTTGGCCATATTTCAAAAGAGAACCTTACATGAATATATTTGTTAAACTCAAAGAAGTTCTCGTTGGCCAAGTCTAGATAGAGTTCCCTCACACAGAAAAGTTGTTAAACTTAAACAAGTGTTTCTGCTAAGTTTCAGGACATTTCGAACGATTGAGCAACTTTACATACAGCAATATATTTGTTAAAACTCAAAGAAGTTCTCGTTGCCCAAGTCTCAAGATAGAGTCCCTCACACAGAAAAGTTGTTAAAACTTAAACAGTGTTTCTAGCTAAGTTTCAGAAAGATACAATGAAGTGGTTAAAACAAACTTTTTTTCTGGCCATGTTTTAGGACAACATTTCCACATGCAAAGAAGTTGTTAAAACTCAAATAAGTCCCCCATTGGCCAAGTCTCAGAACAGAGTTTCCTCATACAAAAAAGTTGTTAACACTCAAACAAGCTTCCTTTAGCTAAGTTTCAGGACAAAATTTCCACTTACAACGAAATTGTTAAAAGTCAAGGAAATCTTTTTGGCCATATTTCAAAAGAGAACCTTACATGCAATATATTTGTTAAAACTCAAAGAAGTTCTCGTTGGCCAAGTCTCAGGATAGAGTTCCCTCACACAGAAAAGTTGTTAAAACTTAAACAAGTGTTTCTCTAGCTAAGTTTCAGGACAAATTCCGCTCAAGAAATGTTAAAACAAAAATCTTTTTGGCCATTTTCAACAAAACTACATGCAATATGAAAAAGAATTCGTGCCAGTCTCAAATAGCCCTAACAAAAGTAACTTAAACGAGTTTCTCTGCTAATTTCAAGATAAGAGTTAAACAACGTTTTTTGGATGTTTTAGGACAACATTTCCACATCAAAGAAGTTGTTAAAACTCAAATAAGTCCCCCATTGGCCAAGTCTCAGAACAGAGTTTCCTCATACAAAAAAAGTTATTAACACTCAAACAAGCTTCCTTTAGCTAAGTTTCAGGACAAAATTTCCACTTACAACAAAATTGTTAAAAGTCAAGGAAATCTTTTTGGCCATATTTCAAAAGAGAACCTTACATGCAATATATTTGTTAAAACTCAAAGAAGTTCTCGTTGGCCAAGTCTCAGGATAGAGTTCCCTCACACAGAAAAGTTGTTAAAACTTAAACAAGCTTCCTTTAGCTAAGTTTCAGGACAAAATTTCCACTTACAACGAAATTGTTAAAAGTCAAGGAGATCTTTTTGGCCATATTTCAACAGAGAACCTTACATGCAATATATTTGTAACAACTCAAAGAAGTTCTCGTTGCCCAAATCTCAGATGGAGTTCCCTCACACAGAAAAGTTGTTAAAACTTAAACAAGTGTTCTCTAGCTAAGTTTCAGACAATTCCTGATAATTAAGCAAATTTTCGGATATCAGGATTGCAAAATGTTAAACAAAGATCCGGAATCAGGGCCCCAACGAATTGTTATTATGTTCTGGCTCAGGACGGTCCATACAGAAGTGGTTAAAACATTTTCTGCAGTTAGACAAATTTCCACATGCAAAGAAGTTGTTAAAACTCTAAATAAGTCCCCCATTGGCCAAGTCTCAGAACAGGAGTTTCCTCATACAAAAAAAGTTTTAACATTCAAACAAGCTTCCTTTAGCTAAGTTTCAGGACAAATTTCCGCATACAACAAATTGTTAAAAGTCAAGGAAATCTTTTTGGCCATATTCAAAACAGAACCTTACATGCATTATATTACTATTCTGTTCGAAGTAAGAGGTTCTCACACAGAAAAGTTGTTAACTCAAGCTCGTTGGCCAAGTCTCAGGACAGAGTTCCCCACACAGAAAAGTTGTTAAAACTTAAACAAGCTTCCTCTAGCTAAGTTTCAGGACAAAATTTCCACTTACAACGAAATTGTTAAAAGTCAAGGAATCTTTTTGGCCATATTTCAACAGAGAACCTTACATGCAATATATTTTACAAGCTCAAAGAAGTTCTCGTTGGCCAAGTCTCAGGATAGAGTTCCCTCACACAGAAAAGTTGTTAAAACTTAAACAAGTGTTCTCTGGCTAAGTTTCAGGACAGAAGTTCCACATACAAAGAAGTGGTTAAAACAAACGTTTTTTTTCTGGCCATGTTTTAGGACAACATCACCACATACAAAGAAGTTGTTAAAACTCAAATAAGTCCCCCATTGGCCAAGTCTCAGAACAGAGTTTCCTCATACAAAAAAAAGTTGCTAACACTCAAACAAGCTTCCTCAAGCCACGTTGCAGGAAAAATTTCCGCATAAAACAAAATTGTTAAAAGTCAAGGAAATCTTTTTGGCCATATTACAAAACAGAACCTTACATGCAATATATTTATTAAAGCTCAAAGAAGTTCTCGTTGCCCAAGTCTCAAGATAGAGTTCTCTCACACAGAAAAGTGGTTAAACCTCAAATAAGTCCCCCATTGGCCAAGTCTCAGAACAGAGTCTCGTCATACAAAAAAGTTATTAATACTCAAACAAGCTTCCTTTAGCTAAGTTTCAGGACAAAATTTCCACTTACAACGAAATTGTTAAAAGTCAAGGGAATCTTTTTGGCCATATTTCAACAGAGAACCGTATATGCAATATATTTGTTAAAACTCAAAGAAGTTCTGCTTGGCCAAGTCTCAGGATAGAGATCCTTCACACAGTGAAGTTGTTAAAACTTAAACGAGTGTCCTCTAGCTAAGTTTCAGAAAGATACAATGAAGTGGTTAAAACAAACGTTTTTTTTTCTGGCCATGTTTTAGGACAATATTTCCACATGCAAAGAAGTTGTTAAAACTCAAATAAGTCCCCCATTGGCCAAGTCTCAGAACAGAGTTTCCTCATACAAAAAAGTTATTAACACTCAAACAAGCTTCCTTTAGCTAAGTTTCAGGACAAAATTTCCACTTACAACGAAATTGTTAAAAGTCAAGGAAATCTTTTTGGCCATATTTCAAAAGAGAACCTTACATGCAATATATTTGTTAAAACTCAAAGAAGTTCTGCTTGGTCAAGTCTCAGGGTAGAGATCCTTCACACAGTGAAGTTGTTAAAACTTAAACGAGTGTCCTCTAGCTAAGTTTCAGAAAGATACAAAGAAGTGGTTAAAACAAACGTTTTTTTTTGCCATGTTTTAGGACAATATTTCCACATGCAAAGAAGTTGTTAAAACTCAAATAAGTCCCCCATTGGCCATGTCTCAGAACAGAGTTTCATCATACAAAAAAAGCTATTAACACTCAAACAAGCTTCCTTTAGCTAAGTTTCAGGACAAAATTTCCGCTTTCAACGAAATTGTTAAAAGTCAAGGAAATCTTTTTGGCCATATTTCAACAGAGAACTTTACATGCAATATATTTGTTAAAACTCAAAGAAGTTCTCGTTGCCCAAGTCTCAAGATAGAGTACCCTCACACAGAAAAGTTGTTAAAACTTAAACAAGTGTTTTCTAGCTAGGTTTCAGAAAGATACAAAGAAGTGGTTAAAACAAACATTTTTTCTGGCCATGTTTTAGGACAACATTTCCACATGCAAAGAAGTTGTTAAAACTCACATTAGTCCCCCATTGCCCAAGTCTCAGAACAGAGTTTCCTCATAAAAAAAAAGTTGCTAAAATTCAAACAAGCTTCCTTTAGCTAAGTTTCAGGACAAAATTTCCACTTTCAACGAAATTGTTAAAAGTCAAGGAAATCTTTTTGGCCATATTTCAGCAGAGAACCTGACATGCAATATATTTGTTAAAACTCAAAGAAGTTCTCGTTGCCCAAGTCTCAAGATAGGGTTCCCTCACACAGAAAAGTTGTTAAAACTTAAACAAGTGTTCTCTGGCTAAGTTTCAGGACAGAAGTTCCACATACAAAGAAATGGTTAAAACAAAAATTTTTTTTCTGGTCATGTTTTAGGACAACATCACCACATGCAAAGAAGTTGTTAAAACTCAAATAAGTCCCCCATTGGCCAAGTCCCAGAACAGAGTTTCCTCATACAAAAAAAGTTGCTGACACTCAAACAAGCTTCCTCTAGCCACGTTGCAGGAAAAATTTCCGCATAAAACAAAATTGTTAAAAGTCAAGGAAATCTTTTCGGCCATATTTCAAAACAAAACCTTACATGCATTATATTTGTTAAAACTCAAAGAAATTCTCGTTGGCCAAGTCTCAGGGTAGAGTTCCCTC
>NW_019211777.1:0-4447 GCF_002443255.2 Varroa destructor | reverse complement strand
AGATACAAAGAAGTGGTTAAAACAAACGTTTTTTTTGGCCATGTTTTAGGACAACATTTCCACATACAAAGAAGTTAAAACTTAAATAAGTCCCCCATTGGCCAAGTCTCAGGACAGAGTTTCCTCATACAAAAAAAGTTGTTAACACTCAAACAAGCTTCCTTTAGCCAAGTTTCAGACAAAATTTCCGCTTACAACAAAATTGTTAAAAGTCAAGGAAATCTTTTTGGCCATATTTCAAAACAGAATCTTAACGTAATATATTTGCTAAAACCCAAGTTCTCGTTGGTCAAGTCTCAAAATAGAGTTTCCTCATACAGAAAAGCTGTTAAAACTTAAACAAGTATTCTCTACTAAGTTTCAGGAAGATACAAAGAAGTGGTTAAAACAAACGTTTTTTTCTGGCCATGTTTTAGGACAACATTTCCACATACAAAGAAGTTAAAACTTATATAATCCCCCATTGGCCAAGTCTCAGAACAGAGTGTCCTCATACAAACAAAAGTTGTTAACACTCAAACAAGCTTCCTTTAGCCAAGTTTCAGACAAAATTTCCGCATACAACAAAATTGTTAAAAGTCAAGGAAATCTTTTTGGTCATATTTCAAAACAGAACTTACATGAATATATTTGTTAAAACTCAAAGAAGTTCTCGTTGGCCAAGTCTCAGGATAGAGTTCCCTCACACAGAAAAGTTGTTAAAACTTAAACAAGTTTCTCTAGCTAAGTTTCAGGAAGATACAAAGAAGTGGTTAAAACAAACGTTTTTTTTGGCCATGTTTTAGGACAACATTTCCACATACAAAGAAGTTAAAACTTAATAAGTCCCCCATTGGCCAAGTCTCAGGACAGAGTTTCCTCATACAAACAAAAGTTGTTAACACTCAAACAAGTTCCTTTAGCCAAGTTTCAGACAAAATTTCCGCTTACAACAAAATTGTTAAAAGTCAAGGAAATCTTTTTGGCCATATTTCAAAACAGAATCTTAACGTAATATATTTGCTAAAACCCAAGTTCTCGTTGGTCAAGTCTCAAAATAGA
Organism: Varroa destructor; assembly: GCF_002443255.2. Taxonomy (NCBI): domain Eukaryota; kingdom Metazoa; phylum Arthropoda; class Arachnida; order Mesostigmata; family Varroidae; genus Varroa; species Varroa destructor. Next base: position 3,406 of record NW_019211777.1, on the reverse strand, counting down.
GTTTCCTCATACAGAAAAGTTGTTAAAACTTAACAAGTTCTCTAGCTAAGTTTCAGGAAGATACAAAGAAGTGTTAAAACAAACGTTTTTTCTGGCCATGTTTTAGGACAACACTTCTCCTGAAACTTAGCTAGAGAACACTTGTTTAAGTTTTAACAACTTTTCTGTGTGAGGGAACTCTATCCTGAAACTTGGCCAACGAGAACTTCTTTGAGTTTTAACAAATATATTGCATGTAAGATTCTGTTTTGAAATATGACCAAAGAGATTTCCTTGACTTTTAATAATTTTGTTGTATGCGCAAATTTTGTCTGAAACTTGGCTAAAGGAAGCTTGTTTGAGTATTAACAACTCTTGTTTGTATGAGGGAACTCTGTTCTGAGACTTGGCCAATCGGGGACTTATTTGAGTTTTAACAACTTCTTTGCATGTGGAAATGTTGTCCTAAAGCACGGCCAGAAAAAACGTTTGTTTTAACCACTTCTTTGTATCTTTCTCAAACTTAGCTAGAGAGCACTTGCATTTAAGTTTTAACAACTTTTCTGTGTGAGGGAACTCTATCTTGAGACTTGGGCAACGAGAACTTCTTTGAGTTTTAACAAATATATTGCATGTAAGGTTCTCTGTTGAAATATGGCCAAAAAGATTCTCTTGACTTTTAACAATTTCGTTGTAAGTGGAAATTTTGTCCTGGAACTTAGCTAAAGGAAGGCTGTTTGAATGTTAACAACTTTTTTTGTATGAGGGAACTCTGTTCTGAGACTTGGGCAATGGGGGACTTATTTGAGTTTTAACATCTTCTTTACATGTGGAATTGTTGTCCTAAAACATGGCCAAAAAAACGTTTGTTTTAACCGCTTCTTTGTATCTTCCTGAAACATAGATAGAGAATACTTGTTTAAGTTTTAACAGCTTTTCTGTATGAGGAAACTCTATTTTGAGACTTGACCAACGAGAACTTGGGTTTTAGCAAATATATTACGTTAAGATTCTGTTTTGAAATATGGCCAAAAAGATTTCCTTGACTTTTAACAATTTTATTGTATGCGGAAATTTTGCCTGAAACTTGGCTAAAGGAAGCTTGTTTGAGTGTTAACAACTTTTGTTTGTATCAGGACACCCTGTTCTGAGACTTGGCCAATGGGGGATTTATATCAGTTTTAACTTCTTTGTATGTGGAAATGTTCTCCTAAAACATGGCCAAAAAACGTTTGTTTTAACCACTTCTTTGTATCTTCCTGAGACTTAGCTAGAGAACACCTAAGTTTTAACAACTTTTCTGTGTGAAGGATCTCTATCCTGAGACTTGGCCAACCAGAACTTCTTTGAGTTTTAACAAATATATTGCATATAAGATTCTGTTTTGAAATGTGACCAAAAAGATTTCCCTGACTTTTAACCAGTTTGTTGCAAGCGAAAATTTTGTCCAGAAACTTGACTAAAGGAAGCTTGTTTGAGTGTTAACAACTTTTGTTTGCACGAAGAAACTCTGTTCTGAGACTTGGCCAATAGGGAACTTATTTAAGTTTTAATTTCTTTGTATGTGGAAATGTTATCCTAAAACATGGTCAAACGTTTGTTTTAATCACTTCTTTGTATCTTCCTGAAACTTAGCTAGAGAACACTTGTTTAAGTTTCAACAACTTTTCTGTGTTAAGGAACTCTATCCTGAGACTTGACCAACGAGAACTTGGGTTTTAGCAAATATATTCCGTTAAGATTCTGTTTTGAAATATAGCCAAAAAAGATTTCCTTGACTTTTAACAATTTTGTTGTAAGCGGAAATTTTGTCTGAAACTTGGCTAAAGGAAGTTTGTTTGAGTGTTAACAACTTTTTTATATGAGGAAACTCTGTCCTAAGACTTGGCCAATGGGGGACTTATTTAAGTTTTAATTTCTTTGTATGTGGAAATGTTGTCCTAAAACATGGCCAAAAAAAACGTTTGTTTTAACCACTTCTTTGTATCTTCCTGAAACTTAGCTAGAGAACACCTGTTTAAGTTTTAACAACTTTTCTGTGTGAGGGAACTCTATTCTGAGACTTGACCAACGAGAACTTGGGTTTTAGCAAATATATTCCGTTAAGATTCTGTTTTGAAATATGGCCGAAAAGATTTCCCTGACTTTTAACAATTTTGTTGTATGCGGAAATTTTGTCTGAAACTTGGCTAAAGGAAGCTTGTTTGTGTGTTAACAACTTTTTTATATGAGGAAACTCTGTCCTGAGACTTGGCCAATGGGGGACTTATTTAAGTTTTAACTTCTTAGTATGTGGAAATGTTGTCCTAAAACATGGCCAGAAAAAACGTTTGTTTTAACTACTTCTTTGTATGTTCCTGAAACTTAGATAGAGAATACTTGTTTAAGTTTTAACAGCTTTTCTGTATGAGGAGACTTGACCAACGAGAACTTGGGTTTTAGCAGATATATTGCATGTAAGGTTCTGTATTGAAACATGACCAAAAAGATTTCCTTGACTTTTAATAATTTTGTTATATGCGGACATTTTGTCCCGAAATTTAGCTAAAAAAAAGCTTGTTTGACTGTTAAGAACTTTTTTGTATGAGAAAACTATGTCCTGAGACTTGACCAATGGGGGACTTATTTGAGTTTTAACAACTTCTTTGTATGTGGAAATGTTGTCCTAAAACATGGCCAGAAAAAAAACATTTGTTTTAACCACTTTTTTGTATCTTCGTGAAACTTTTCTGTATCAGGGAACTTTGTCCTGAGACTTGGTCAACGAGAAGTTGTTTGGGTTTTAACAAATATATTGCATGTAAGACTCTGTTTTGAAATATGGCCAAAAAGTTCTCGTTGGCCAAGTCTCAGGATAGAGTTCCCTCACATAGAAAAGTTGTTAAAACTTAAACAAGTGTTCTCTAGCTAAGTTTCAGGACAGAAGTTCCAAATACAAAGAAGTGGTTAAAACAAACGTTTTTTTTTTCTGGCCATGCTTTAGGACAACATTACTACATACAAAGAAGTTGGTAGAACTCAAATAAGTTCCTCATTTGCCAAGTCTCAGAACAGAGTTTCTTTATACAAAAAAAAGTTTCTAACACTCAAACAAGCTTCCTCTAGCCAAGTTTCAGGACAAAATTTCCACTTACAACAAAATTGTTAAAAGTCAAGGAAATCTTTTTGACCATATTTCAAAAGAAAACCTTACATGCAGTATATTTGTTAAAGCTCAAAGAAGTTCTCGTTGGCCAAGTCTCAGAATAGAGTTCCCTCACACAGAAAAGTTGTTAAAACTTAAACAAGCGTTCTCTAGCTAAGTTTCGGGACAGAAGTTCCACATACAAAGAAGTGGTTAAAACAAACGTTTTTTTTCTGGCCATGTTTTAGGACAACATTACCACATACAAAGAAGTTGGTAAAACTCAAATAAGTTCCCCATTTG
>NW_019211776.1:0-1176 GCF_002443255.2 Varroa destructor | reverse complement strand
ACTCTGTTCTGAGCTTTGGCCAACGAGAACTTGTTTGGGTTTTAACAAATATACTGCATGTAAGATTCTGTTTTGAAATATGGCCAAGATTTCCTTAACTTTTAACCATTTTTTTGTGTGTGGAATTTCTGTCCTGAAACTTAGCTGGAGAACACTTGTTTAAGTTTTAACAACTCTTTTGTATGAGGAAACTCTGTTCTGAGACTTGGCCAATGGGGGACTTCTTTGAGTTTTAACAACCTCTTTGTATGTGGCAATGTTTTCCTAAAACATGGCCAAAAAAGAGGTTTAAGTTTTAACTAATTTTTTGCAGGTGGGATTTCTGTCCTGAAACTTAGCTGGAGAACACTTGTTTAAGTTCTAACAACTCTTTTATATGAGGAAACTCTGTTCTGAGCTTTGGCCAACGAGAACTTGTATGGGTTTTAACAAATATACTGCATGTAAGATTCTGTTTTGAAATATGGCCAAGATTTCCTTGACTTTTAACCATTTTTTTGTGTGTGGAATTTCTGTCCTGAAACTTTGCTGGAGAACACTTATTTAAGTTTTAACAATTCTTTTGTATGAGGAAACTCTGTTCTGAGACTTGACCAATGGGGGACTTCTTTGAGTTTTAACAACCTCTTTGTATGTGGTAATGTTTTCCTGAAACATGGCCAAAAGAGAGGTTTGTTTTAACCACTTTTTTTGTATGTAGGATTTCTGTCCTGAAAGTTAGCTAGAGAACACTTGCCTAAGTTCTAACAACTTTTTTTTGTATGAGGAAACCCTATTCTGAGACTTGGGCAACGAGAACTTGTTTGAGTTTTAACGAATATATAGCATGTAAGATTCTGTCTTGAAATATGGCTAAGATTACCTTCACTTTTAACAATTTTGTTGTAAGTAAATTTTATCCTGAAACTTGGCTAAAGGAAGCTTGTTTGAGTGTTAACTTTTTGTGTGAGGAAACTCTGTTCTGCGGCTTGGCCAGCGAGAACTTGTTTGGGTTTTAATAACCTCTTTGTATGTGGTAATGTTTTCCTAGAACATGGCCAGAAAAGAGGTTTAAGTTTTAACCACTTTTTTTGTATGTGGGACTTCTGTCCTGAAACTTAACTGGAGAGCACTTGTTTAAGTTTTAACAACTCTTTTGTATGAGGAAACTCTGTTCTGAGCTTTGGCAAACGAAAA
>NW_019211775.1:0-1588 GCF_002443255.2 Varroa destructor | reverse complement strand
GACTTATTTAAGTTTTAACTTCTTTGTATGTGGAAATGTTGTCCTAAAACATGGCCAAAAAAAAACGTTTGTTTTAACCACTTCTTTGTATCTTCCTGAAACTTAGCTAGAGAACACTTGTTCAAGTTTTAACAACTTTTCTGTCTGAGGGAACTCTATCCTGAGACTTGGCCAACGAGAACTTCTTAGAGTTTTAACAAATATACTACATGTAAGGTTCTGTCTCGAAATATGACCAAAGAGATTTCCTTGACTTTTAACAATTTTATTGTAAGCGGAAATTTTGTCTGCAACTTGGCTAAAGGAAGCTTGTTTGAGTGTTAACAACTTTTGTTTGTATGAGGAAACTCTGTCCTGAAACTTGGCCAGTGGGGGACTTATTTAAATTTTAACTTCTTTGTATGTGGACGTGTTGTCCTAAAACATGGCCAGAAAAAACGTTTGTCTTAACCCGTTCTTTGTATCTTCCTGAAACTTAGCTAGAAAATACTTGTTTAAGTTTTAACAGCTTTTCTGTATGAGGAAACTCTATTTTGAGACTTGATTAACCAGAACTTGCGATTATTTTTAGCAAATATATTGCCTGTAAGATTCTGTTTTGAAATATGGCCAAAGAGATTTCCTTGACTTTTAACAATTTTGTTGTATGCGGAAACTTTGTCTGAAACTTGGCTAACGGAAGCGTGTTTGAGTGTTAACAACTTTTGTTTGTATGAGGAAACTCTGTCCTGAGACTTGGCCAATGGGGGACTTATATAAGTTTAGCTTCTTTGTATGTGGAAATGTTGTTCTAAAACATGGCTAGAAAAAATGTTTGTTTTAACCACTTCTATCTTCCTGAAACTTAGCTAAAGAACACTTGTTTAAGTTTTAACAACTTTTCTGCGTGAGGGAACTCTGTCCTGAGACTTGGTCAACAAGAACTCCTTTGAGCTTTAGCAAATATATTGCATGTAAGGTTCTATTTTGAAATATGGCCAAAAAGATTTTTTTGACTTTCAACAATTTTGTTGTAGGCGGAAGTTTTGTTCTGAAACTTAGATATCGAAAGCTTGTTTGAGTGTTAACAACTTTTTGTATGAGGAAACTCTGTTCTGAGACTTGGCCAATGGGGGACTTATTTGAGTTTTGTCAACTTCTTTGTATGTGGAAATGTTGTCCTAAAACATGGCTAGAAAAAAAAACGGTTGTTTTAACCACTTCTTTGTATCTTCCTGAAACTTAGCTAGGGAACACTTGTCTAAGTTTTAACAACTTTTCTGTGTGAGGGAGCTCCATCCTGAGACTTCTTTGAGCTTTAGCAAATACATTGCATGTAAGATTCTATTTTGAAATAGGGCCAAAAGATTTCCTTGACTTTCAACAATTTTGTTGTAGGCGGAAGTTTTGTTCTGAAACTTAGATATAGAAAGCTTGTTTGAGTGTTAACAACTTTTTGTATGAGGACACTCTGTTCTGAGACTTGGCCAATGGGGGACTTATTTGAGTTTTACCAACTTCTTTGTATGTGGTAATGTTGTCCTAAAACATGGTCAGAAAAAAAACGGTTGTTTTAACCACTTCTTTGTATCTTCCTGAAACCTAGCTA
>NW_019211774.1:0-3109 GCF_002443255.2 Varroa destructor | reverse complement strand
CCGTTAGCCAAGTTTCAGACAAAATTTCCGCATACAACAAAATTGTTAAAAGTCAAGGAAATCTTTTTGGCCATATTTCAAAACAGAATCTTACATGCAATATATTTGCTAAAACCCAAGTTCTCGTTGGTCAAGTCTCAAAATAGAGTTTCCTCATACAGAAAAGCTGTTAAAACTTAAACAAGTATTCTCTAGCTAAGTTTCAGGAAGATAAAGAAGTGGTTAAAACAAACGTTTTTTTCTGGCATGTTTTAGGACAACATTTCCACATAAAGAAGTTAAAACTTAAATAAGTCCCCATTGGCCAAGTCTCAGGACAGAGTTTCCTCATACAAAAAAAAGTTGTTAACACTCAAACAAGCTTCCTTTAGCCAAGTTTCAGACAAATTTCCGTATACAACAAAATTGTTAAAAGTCAAGGAAATCTTTTTGGTCATATTTCAAAACAGAACCTTACATGTAATATATTTGTTAAAACTCAAAGAAGTTCTCGTTGGCCAAGTCTCAGGATAGAGTTCCCTACACAGAAAAGTTGTTAAAACTTAAACAAGTGTTCTCTAGCTAAGTTTCAGGAAGATACAAAGAAGTGGTTAAAACAAACGTTTTTTTCTGGCCATGTTTTAGGACAACATTTCCACATACAAAGAAGTTAAAACTTAATAATCCCCCATTGGCCAAGTCTCAGAAACAGAGTGCCTCATACAAACAAAAGTTGTTAACACTCAAACAAGCTTCCTTTAGCCAAGTTTCAGACAAAATTTCCGCATACAACAAAATTGTTAAAAGTCAAGGAAATCTTTTTGGTCATATTTCAAAACAGAACCTTACATGTATTATTTGTTAAAACCAAGAAGTTCTCGTTGGCCAAGTCTCAAAATAGAGTTTCCTCATACAGAAAGCTGTTAAAACTTAAACAAGTATTCTCTAGCTAAGTTTCAAGAAGATAGAAGTGGTTAAAACAAACATTTTTTCTGGCCATGTTTTAGGACAACATTTCCACATACAAAGAAGTTGTTAAAACTTCAAATAAGTCCCCCATTGGCCAGTCTCAGAACAGAGTGTCCTCATACAAACAAAAGTTGTTAACACTCAAACAAGCTTCCTTTAGCCAAGTTTCAGACAAAATTTCCGCATACAACAAAATTGTTAAAAGTCAAGGAAATCTTTTTGGTCATATTTCAAAACAGAACCTTACATGTAATATATTTGTTAAAACTCAAAGAAGTTCTCGTTGGCCAAGTCTCAGGATAGAGTTCCCTCACACAGAAAAGTTGTTAAAACTTAAACAAGTGTTCTCTAGCTAAGTTTCAGGAAGATACAAAGAAGTGGTTAAAACAAACGTTTTTTTTGGCCATGTTTTAGGACAACATTTCCACATACAAAGAAGTTGCTAAAATCTATAATAAGTCCCCTTATTGGTCAAGTCTCAGAAATAGAGTTTCCTCATACAGAAAAGCTGTTAAAACTTAAACAAGTATTCTCTAGCTAAGTTTCAGAAGATAGAAGTGGGTTAAAACAAACGTTTTTTCTGGCCATGTTTTAGGACAACATTTCCACATACAAAGAAGTTAAAACTTAAATAAGTCCCCCATTGGCCAAGTGTCAGAACAGAGTGTCCTCATACAAACAAAAGTTGTTAACACTCAAACAAGCTTCCTTTAGCCAAGTTTCAGATAAAATTTCCGCATGCAACAAAATTGCTAAAAGTCAAGGAAATCTTTTTGGTCATATTTCAAAACAGAACCTTACATGTAATATATTTGCTAAAACCCAAATTCTCGTTGGTCAAGTCTCAAAATAGAGTTTCCTCATACAGAAAAGTTGTTAAAACTTAACCAAGTGTTCTCTAGCTAAGTTTCAGGAAAATACAAAGAAGTGGTTAAAAAAACGTTTTTTTTTTGGCCATGTTTTAGGACAACATTTCCACATACAAAGAAGTTAAAACTTAAATATGTCCCCCATTGGCCAAGTCTCAGGACAAAGTTTCCTCATATAAAAAAGTTGTTAACACTCAAACAAGCTTTTTTAGCTAAGTTGCAGGACAAAATTTCCGGTTACAACAAAATCGTTAAAAGTCAAGAAAATCTTTTTGGTCATATTTCAAAACAGAATCTTACATGTAATATATCTGCTAAAACTCAAGTTCTCATTGGCCAAGTCTCAGGATAGAGTTCCCTCATACAGAAAAGTTGTTAAAACTTAAACAAGTGTTCTCTAGCTAAGTCTCAGGAAGATACAAAGAAGTGGTTAAAACAAACGTTTTTTTTGGCCATCTTTTAGGACAACATTTCCACATACAAAGAAGGTAAAACTTAAATAAGTCCCCCATTGGCCAAGTCTCAGGACAGAGTTTCCTCATACAAACAAAAGTTGTTAACAGTCAAGCAAGCTTCCTTTAGCCAAGTTTCAGACAAAATTGCCGCTTACAACAAAATCGTTAAAAGTCAAGAAAATTTTCTTGGCCATATTGCAAACAGAATCTTACATATAATATATTTGTTAAAACTCAAAGAAGTTCTCGTTGGCCAAGTCTCAGGATAGAGTTCCCTCACACAGAAAAGTTGTTAAAACTTAAACAAGTGTTCTCTAGCTAAGTTTCAGGAAGATACAAAGAATTGGTTAAAACAAACATTTTTTCTGGCCATGTTTTTGGGCAACATTTCCACATACAAAGAAGTTAAAACTTATATAAGTCACCCATTGGCCAAGTCTCAGAACAGAGTGTCCTCATACAAACAAAAGTTGTTAACACTCAAACAAGCTTCTTTTAGCTTAGTTTCAGACAAAATTTCCGCATACAACAAGATTGTTAAAAGTCAAGGAAATCTTTTTGGTCATATTTCAAAACAGAACCTTACATGTAATATATTTGTTAAAACTCAAAGAAGTTCTCGTTGGCCAAGTCTCAGGATAGAGTTCCCTCACACAGAAAAGTTGTTAAAACTTAAACAAGTGTTCTCTAGCTAAGTTTCAGGAAGATACAAAGAAGTGGTTAAAACAAACGTTTTTTCTGGCCACGTTTTAGGACAACATTTCCACATACAAAGAAGTTAAAACTTATATAAATCCCCCATTGGCCAAGTCTCAGAACAGAGTGTCCTCATACAAG
>NW_019211773.1:0-3288 GCF_002443255.2 Varroa destructor | reverse complement strand
AACAACTTCTTTGTATCTTTCTGAAACTTAGCTAGGGAACACTTGTCTAACTTTTAACAACTTTTCTGTGTGAGGGAGCTCCATCCTGAGACTTCTTTGAGCTTTAGCAAATATATTGCTTGTAAGATTCTGTTTTGAAATATGGCCAAAAGGATTTCCTTGACTTTCAACAATTTTGCTGTAGGCGGAAGTTTTGTTCTGAAACTTAGATAAAGGAAGCTTGTTTGAGTGTTAACAACTTTTTTGTATGAGAAAACTCTGTTCTGAGACTTGGCCAATGGGGGACTTATTTGAGTTTTACCAACTTCTTTGTATGCGGAAATGTCGTCCTAAAACATGGCTAGAAAAAAACACTTGTTTCAACCACTTCTTTATATCTTCCTGAAACTTAGCTAAAGAACACTTATTTAAGTTTTAACAACTTTTCTGGTGAGGGAACTCTGTCCTGAGACTTCTTTGAGCTTTAACAAATATATTGCATGCAAGATTCTATTTTGAAATATGGCCAAAAAGATTTCCTTGACTTTCAACAATTTTGCTGTAGGCGGAAGTTTTGTTCTGAAACTTAGATAAAGGAAGCTTGTTTGAGTGGTAACAACTTTTTTGTATGAGAAAACTCTGTTCTGAGACTTGGCCAATGGGGGACTTATTTGAGTTTTACCAACTTCTTTGTATGTGGTAATGTTGTCCTAAAACATGGCCAGAAAGAAAACGGTTGTTTTAACAACTTCTTTGTATCTTTCTGAAACTTAGCTAGAGAACACTTGTTTAAGGTTTAACAACTTTTCTGTGTGAGGGAACTCTATCCTGAGACTTGGCCAACGAGAACTTCTTTGAGTTTTAGCAAATATATTACATATAAGGTTCTGTTTTGAAATATGACCAAAAAGATTTCCTTGACTTTTAACAATTTTGTTGTATGCGGAAATTTTGTCTGAAACTTGGCTAAAGGAAACTTGTTTGAATGTTAACAACTTTTGTTTGTATGAGGACACTCTGTTCTGAGACGTGGCCAATGGGGGACTTACTTGAGTTTTAACAACTTCTTTGTAGGTGGAAACGTTGTCCTAAAACATGGCCAGAAAAAATGTTTGTTTTAACCACTTCTATCTTCTTGAAACTTAGCTAGAGAATACTCGTTTAAGTTTTAACAGCTTTTCTGTATGAAGAAACTCTATTTTGAGACTTGACTACCGAGAACTTGGGTTTTAGCAAATATATTGCATGTAAGATTCTGTTTTGAAATATGGCCAAAAAGATTTCCTTGACTTTTAACAATTTTGTTGTATGCGGAAATTTTGTCTGCAACGTGGCTAAAGGAAGCTTGTTTGAGTGTTAACAACTTTTGTTTGTATGAGAAAACTCTGTTCTGAGACGTGGCCAATGGGGGACTTATTTGAGTTTTAACTTCTTTCTATGTGGAAATGTTGTCCTAAAACATGGCCAGAAAAAACGTTTGTTTTAACCCGTTCGTTGTATCTTCCTGAAACTTGAATAGAGAACACTTGGTTAAGTTTTAACAACTTTTCTGTATGAGGAAACTCTATTCTGAGACTTAGCCAACGAGAACATCTTTGAGTTTTAACAAATATATTACATGTAAGGTTCTGTTTTGAAATATGACCAAAAAAATTTCCTTGACTTTTAACAATTTTGTTGTGAGCCAAAATTTTGTCTGAAACTTGGCTAAAGGAAGCTTGTTTGAGTGTTAACAACCTTTGTTTGTATGAGGAAACTCCATCCTGAGACTTGGCCAATGGGGGACTTATTTAAGTTGTAACTTCTTTGTATGTGGAAATGTTGTCCTAAATCATGGTCAAAAAAAAACGTTTGTTTTAACCACTTCTTTGTATCTTCCTGAAACTTAGCTAGAGAATACTTGTTTAAGTTTTAACAACTTTTCTGTATGAGGAAACTCTACTTTGAGACTTGACCAACGAGAACTTGAGTTTTAGCAAATATATTGCATGTAAGGTTCTGTATTGAAACATGACCAAAGAGGTTTCCTTCACTTTTAATAATTTTGTTGTATGCGGAAATTTTGTCTGAAACTTGACTAAAGGAAGCTTGTTTGAGTGTTAACAACTTTTGTTTGTACGAGGAAACTCTGTTCTGAGACTTGGCCAATGGGGGACTTATTTAAGTTGTAACTTCTTTGTATGTGGAAATGTTGTCCTAAAACATGGTTAGAAAAAATGTTTGTTTTAACCACTTCTTTGTATCTTCCTGAAACTTAGCTAGAGAATACTTGTTTAAGTTTTAACAGCTTTTCTGTATGAGGAAACTCTATTTTGAGACTTGGCCAACGAGAACTTGGGTTTTAACAAATCTATTGCATGTAAGGTTCTGTATTGAAACATGACCGAAGAGGTTTCCTTGACTTTTAATAATTTTGTTGTATGCGGAAATTTTGTCTGAAACTTGACTAAAGGAAGCTTGTTTGAGTGTTAACAACTTTTGTTTGTACGAGGAAACTCTGTTCTGAGACATGGCCAATGGGAGACTTATTTAAGTTTTAACTGCTTTGTATGTGGAAATGTTGTCCTAAAACAAGGCCAAAAAAAACGTTTGTTTTAACCACTTCTTTGTATCTTCCTGAAACTTAGCTAGAGAATACTTGTTTAAGTTTTAACAGCTTTTCTGTATGAGGAAACTCTATTTTGAGACTTGGCCAACGAGAACTTGGGTTTTAGCAAATCTATTGCATGTAAGGTTCTGTATTGAAACATGACCGAAGAGGTTTCCTTGACTTTTAATAATTTTGTTGTATGCGGAAATTTTGTCTGAAACTTGGCTAAAGGAAGCTTGCTTGACTGTTAACAACTTATGTTTGTATGAGGAAACTCTGTTCTGAGACATGGCCAATGGGGAACTTATTTAAGTTTTAATTTCTTTGTATGTGGAAATGTTGTCCTAAAACATGGCCAGAAAAAACGTTTGTTTTAACCACTTCTTTGTATCTTCCTGAAACTTAGATAGAGAATACTTGTTTAAGTTTTAACAGCTTTTCTGTATGACGAAACTCTATTTTGAGACTTGACCAACGAGAACTTGGGTTTTAGCAAATATATTACATGTAAGGTTCTGTTTTGAAGTATGACCAAAAAGATTTCTTTGACTTTTAACAATTTTGTTGTATGCGGAAATTTTGTCTGAAACTTGGCTAAAGGAAGCTTGCTTGAGTGTTAACAACTTTTGTTTGTATGAGGAAACTCTGTCCTGAGACTTGGCCAATGGGGGACTTATTTAAGTTTTAACTTCTTTGTATGTGGAAATGTTGTCCTAAAA
>NW_019211772.1:0-1677 GCF_002443255.2 Varroa destructor | reverse complement strand
AGTCTCAGGATAGAGTTCCCTCACACAGAAAAGTTGTTAAAACTTAAACAAGTGTTCTCTAGCTAAGTCTCAGGAAGATACAAAGAAGTGGTTAAAACAAACGTTTTTTTTTGGCCATGTTTTAGGACAACATTTCCACATACAAAGCAGTTAAAACTTAAATAAGTCCCCCATTGGCCAAGTCTCAGGACAGAGTTTCCTCATACAAACAAAAGTTGTTAACAGTCAAACAAGCTTCCTTTAGCCAAGTTTCAGACAAAATTTCCGCATACAACAAAATTATTAAAAGTCAAGGAAACCTCTTTGGTCATGTTTCAATACAGAACCTTACATGCAATATATTTGCTAAAACTCAAGTTCTCGTTGGTCAAGTCTCAAAATAGAGTTTCCTCATACAGAAAAGCTGTTAAAATTTAAACAAGTATTCTCTAACTAAGTTTCAGGAAGATACAAAGAAGTGGTTAAAACAAACGTTTTTTTTTGGCCATGATTTAGGACAACATTTCTACATACAAAGAAGTTAAAACTCAAATAAGTCCCCCATTGGCCACGTCTCAGAACAGAGTTTCCTCATACAAAAAAAAGTTGTTAACACTCAAACAAGCTTCCGTTAGCCAAGTTTCAGACAAAATTTCCGCATACAACAAAATTGTTAAAAGTCAAGGAAATCTTTTTGGCCATATTTCAAAACAGAATCTTACATGCAATATATTTGCTAAAACCCAAGTTCTCGTTGGTCAAGTCTCAAAATAGAGTTTCCTCATACAGAAAAGCTGTTAAAACTTAAACAAGTATTCTCTAGCTAAGTTTCAAGAAGATAGAAGTGGTTAAAACAAACATTCTTTCTGGCCCTGTTTTAGGACAACGTTTCCACCTACAAAGAAGTTGTTAAAACTCAAATAAGTCCCCCATTGGCCAAGTCTCAGGACAGAGTTTCCTCATACAAACAAAAGCTGCTAACACTCAAACAAGCTTCCTTTAGCCAAGTTTCAGACAAGATTGACGCTTACAACAAAATCATTAAAAGTCAAGAAAATTTTTTTGGCCATATTACAAACAGAATCTTACATCTAATATATTTGCTAAAACTCAAGTTCTCGTTGGTCAAGTCTCAGTATAGAGTTTCCTCACACAGAAAAGTTGTTAAACAAGTATTCTCTAGTTAAGTTTCAGGAAGATACAAAGAATTGGTTAAAACAAACATTTTTTCTGGCCATGTTTTTGGACAACATTTCCACATACAAAGAAGTTAAAACCTATATAAGTCCTCCATTGGCCAAGTCTCAGAACAGAGTTTCCTCATACAAACAAAAGTTGTTAACACTCAAACAAGCTTCCTTTAGCTAAGTTTCAGAGAAAATTTCCGCATACAACAAAATTGTTAAAAGTCAAGAAAATCTTTTTGGTCATATTTCAAAACAGAACCTTACATGCAATATATTTGCTAAAACCCAAGTTCTCGTTGCTCAAGTCTCAAAATAGAGTTTCCTCATACAGGAAAGCTGTTAAAACTTAAACAAGTATTCTCTAGCTAAGTTTCATGAAGATACAAAGAAGTGGTTAAAACAAACGTTTTTTTTTGCCATGTTTTAGGACAACATTTTCACATACAAAGGAGTTAAAACTTATATAAGTCCCCCGTTGACCAAGTCTCAGAACAGAGTTTCCTCATACAAG
>NW_019211771.1:0-1181 GCF_002443255.2 Varroa destructor | reverse complement strand
TTTCCACATACCAAGAAGTTGGTAAAACTCAAATAAGTCCCCCATTGGCCAAGTCTCAGAACAGAGTTTCCTCATACAAAAAGTTGTTAACACTCAAACAAGCTTTCTTTATCTAAGTTTCAGAACAAAACTTCCGCCTACAACAAAATTGTTGAAAGTCAAGGAAATCTTTTTCGTCATATTTCAAAACAGAATCTTACATGCAATATATTTGCTAAAGCTCAAAGGAGTTCTCGTTGACCAAGTCTCAGGACAGAGTTCCCTCACGCAGAAAAGTTGTTAAAACTTAAACAAGTATTCTTTAGCTAAGTTTCAGGAAGATATAAGGAAGTGGTTGAAACAAGCGTTTTTTTCTAGCCATGTTATAGGACAACATTTCCACATACAAAGAAGTTGGTAAAACTCAAATAAGTCCCCCATTGGCCAAGTCTCAGAACAGAGTTTTCTCATACAAAAAAGTTGTTAACACTCAAACAAGCTTCCTTTATCTAAGTTTCAGAACAAAACTTCCGCCTACAGCAAAATTGTTGAAAGTCAAGGAAATCTTTTTGGCCATATATCAAAACAGAATCTTACAAGCAATATATTTGCTAAAGCTCAAAGAAATCTCAGGATGGAGCTCCTTCACACAGAAAAGGTGTTAAAACATAAATAAGTGTTCTCTAGCTAAGTTTCAGGAAGATACAAAGAAGTGGTTAAAACAAACGTTTTTTTTCTAGCCATGTTTTAGGACAACATTTCCACATACAAAGAAGTTGGTAAAACTCAAATAAGTCCCCCATTGGCCAAGTCTCAGAACAGAGTTTCTTCATACAAAAAAGTTGTTAACACACAAACAAGCTTCCTTTATCTAAGTTTCAGAACAAAACTTCCGCCTACAACAAAATTGTTGAAAGTCAAGGAAATATTTTTGGCCATATGTCAAAACAGAATCTTACAAGTAATATATTTGCTAAAGCTCAAAGAAGTCTCAGGATGGAGCTCCCTCACACAGAAAAGTTGTTAAAACTTAGACAAGTGTTCCCTAGCTAAGTTTCAGGAAGATATAAAGAAGTGGTTGAAACAAGCGTTTTTTTCTAGTCATGTTTTAGGACAACATTTCCACATACAAAGAAGTTGGTAAAACTCAAATAAGTCCCCCATTGGCCAAGTCTCAGAACAGAGTTTCCTCATACAAAAAA
>NW_019211770.1:0-2156 GCF_002443255.2 Varroa destructor | reverse complement strand
ATAACAAAATTGTTAAAAGTCAAGGAAATCTTTTTGGCCATATTTCAAAACAGAACCTTACATGCAATATATTTGGTAAAACTCAAGTTCTCGTTGGTCAAGTCTCAAAATAGAGTTTCCTCATACAGAAAAGTTGTTAAAACCTAACCAAGTGTTCTCTATTTAAGTTTCAGGAAGATACAAAGAAGGGGTTAAAACAAACGTTTTTTCTGGCCATGTTTTAGAACAACACGTCCACATACAAAGAAGTTAAAATTTAAATAAGTCCCCCACTGGCCAAGTCTCAGGACAGAGTTTCCTCATATAAACAAAAGTTGTTAACACTCAAACAAGCTTCTGTTAGCCAAGTTTCAGACAAAATTTCCGCATACAACAAAATTATTAGAAGTCAAGGAAACCTCTTTGGTCATGTTTCAATACAGAACCTTACATGCAATATATTTGGTAAAACTCAAGTTCTCGTTGGTCAAGTCTCAAAATAGAGTTTCCTCATACAGAAAAGTTGTTAAAACTTAACCAAGTGTTCTCTATTTAACTTTCAGGAAGATACAAAGAAGGGGTTAAAACAAACGTTTTTTCTGGCCATGTTTTAGGACAACACGTCCACATACAAAGAAGTTAAAATTTAAATAAGTCCCCCACTGGCCAAGTCTCAGGACAGAGTGTCCTCATACAAATAAAAGTTGTTAACACTCAAACAAGCTTCCTTTAGCCAAGTTTCAGACAAAATTTCCGCATACAACAAAATTGTTAAAAGTCAAGGAAATCTTTTTGGTCATATTTCAAAACAGAACCTTACATGTAATATATTTGTTAAAACTCAAAGAAGTTCTCGTTGACCAAGTCTCAGGATAGAGTTCCCTCACACAGAAAAGTTGTTAAAACTTAAAGAAGTGTTCTCTACCTAAGTTTCGGGAAGATAGAAGTGGTTAAAACAAACGTTTTTTTTGGCCATGTTTTAGGACAACATTTCCACATGCAAAGAAATTAAAACTTAAATAAGTCCCCCATTGGCCATGTCTCAGAACAGAGTTTGCTCATACAAACAAAAGTTGTTAACAGTCAAACAAGCTTCCTTTAGCCAAGTTTCAGACAAAATTTCCGCATACAACAAAATTGTTAAAAGTCAAGGAAATCTCTTTGGTCATATTTCAAAACAAAACCTTACATGCAATATATTTGCTAAAACCCAAGTTCTCGTTGGCCAAGTCTCAGGATAGAGTTCCCTCACACAGAAAAGTTGTTAAAACTTAAACCAGTGTTCTCTAGCTAAGTCTCCTGAAGATACAAAGAAGTGGTTAAAACAAACGTTTTTTTGGCCATGTTTTAGGACAACATTTCCACATACAAAGAAGTTAAAATTAAAATAAGTCCCCCACTGGCCAAGTCTCAGGACAGAGTTTCCTCATACAAACAAAAGTTGTTAACACTCAAACAAGCTTCCGTTAGCCAAGTTTCAGACAAAAGTTCCGCATACAACAAAATTGTTAAAAGTCAAGGAAATCTTTTTGGCCATATTTTAAAACAGAATCTTACATGCAATATATTTGCTAAAACCCAAGTTCTCGTTGGTCAAGTCTCAAAATAGAGTTTCCTCACACAGAAAAGTTGTTAATACTTAAACAAGTGTTCTCTAGCTAAGTTCCAGGAAGATATAAAGAAGTGATTAAAACAAATGTTTTTTTCTGGCCATATTTTAGGACAACATTTCCACATACAAAGAAGTTAAAACTTAAATAAGTCTCCCATTGGCCAAGCCTCAGGACAGAGTTTCCTCATACAAAAAAAAGTTGTTAATACTCAAACAAGCTTCCTTTAGCCAAGTTTCAGACAAAGTTTCCGCATACAACAAAATTGCTAAAAGTCAAGGAAATCTTTTTGGCAATATTTCAAAACAGAATCTTACAGGCAATATATTTGCTAAAACCCAAGTTCTCGTTCGTCAAGTCTCAAAATAGAGTTTCCTCACACAGAAAAGTTGTTAAAACTTAAAGAAGTGTTCTCTAGCTAAGTTTCAGGAAGATACAAAGAAGTGGTTAAAACAAACGTTTTTTTTGGCCATGTTTTAGGACAACATTTCCACATACAAAGAAGCTAAAACTTAAGTAAGTCCTCCATTGGCCAAGTCTCAGGATAGAGTCTCCTTATACAAACAA
>NW_019211769.1:0-1165 GCF_002443255.2 Varroa destructor | reverse complement strand
AGTGGGGGACTTATTTGAGTTTTAACAACTTCTTTGTATGTGGAAATGTTGACCTAAAACATGGCCAGAAAAAAACGTTTGTTTCAACCACTTCTTTATATCTTTCTGAAACTTAGCTAGAGAACACTTGTTTAAGTTTTAACAACTTTTCTGTGTCAGGGAACTCTGTCCTGAGACTTGGTCAACGAGAACTTCTTTGAGTTTTAGCAGATATACTGCATGTAAGATTCCATTTTGAAATATGGCCAAAAAGATTTCCTTGACTTTCAACAATTTTGTTGTAGGCGGAAGTTTTGTTCTGAAACTTAGATAAAGGAAGCTTGTTTGAGTGTTAACAACTTTTGTATGAGGAAACTCTGTTCTGAGACTTGGCCAATGGGGGACTTATTTGAGTTTTACCAACTTCTTTGTATGTGGTAATGTTGTTCTAAAACATGGCCAGAAAAAAAACGGTTGTTTTAACCACTTCTTTGTATCTTCCTGAAACTTAGCTAGGTAACACTTGTCTAAGTTTTAACAACTTTTCTGTGTGAGGGAGCTCCATCCTGAGACTTGACCAACGAGAACTTGGATTTTAGCAAATATATTGCATGTAAGATTCTATTTTGAAATATGACGAAAAAGATTTCCTTGACTTTTAACAATTTTGTTGTAAGCGGAAATTTTATCTGAAACTTGGCTAAAGGAAGCTTGTTTGAGTGTTAACAACTTTTGTTTGTATGAGTAAACTCTGTCCTGAGACTTGGCCAATGGGGGACTTATTTAAGTTTTAACTTCTTTGTATGTGGAAATGTTGTCCTAAAACATGGCCAGAAAAAACGTTTGTTTTAACCAGTTCTTTGTATCTTTCTAAAACTTAGCTTGAGAACACTTGTTTAAGTTTTAACAACTTTTCTGTGTGAGGGAACTCTATCCTGAGACTTGGCCAACGAGAACTTGAGTTTTAGCAAATATATTACATGTAAGATTCAGTTTGTAATATAGCCAAAAAGATTTTCTTGACTTTTAACGATTTTGTTGTAAGCGGAAATTTTGTCCTGCAGCTTAGCTAAAAAAGCTTGTTTGAGTGTTAACAACTTTTGTTTGTATGAGGAAACTCTGTCCTGAGACTTAGCCAGTGGGGGACTTATTTAAATTTTAACTTCTTTGTATGTGGAAATGTTGT
>NW_019211768.1:0-1944 GCF_002443255.2 Varroa destructor | reverse complement strand
AAACGTTTTTTTTGGCCATGTTTTACGACAACATTTCCACATACAAGGAAGTTAAAATTTAAATAAGTCCCCCACTGGCCAAGTCTCAGGACAGAGTTTCCTCGTACAAATAAAAGTTGTTAATACTCAAACAAGCTTCCTTTAGCCAAATTTCAGACAAAATTTCCGCTTACAACAAAATTGTTAAAAGTCAAGGAAATCTTTTTGGTCATATTTCGAAACAGGACCTTACATGTAGTATATTTGTTAAAACTCTAAGAAGTTCTCGTTGGTCAAGTCTCAGGATAGAGTTCCCTCACACAGAAAAGTTGTTAAAACTTGAACAAGTGTTCTCTAGCTAAGTTTCAGGAAGATACAAAGAAGTGGTTAAAACAAACGTTTTTTTTTGGCCATGTTTTAGGACAACATTTCCACATACAAAGAAGTTAAAACTTAAATAAGTCCCCCATTGGCCAAGTCTCAGGACAGAGTTTCCTCATACAAAAAAAAGTTGTTAACACTCAAGCAAGCTTCCGTTAGCCAAGTTTCAGACAAAATTTCCGCATACAACAAAATTGTTAAAAGTCAAGGAAATCTTTTTGGTCGTATTTCAAAACAGAACCTTACATGCAATATATTTGCTAAAACCCAAGTTCTCGTTGGTCAAGTCTCAGGATAGAGTTCCCTCACACAGAAAAGTTGTTAAAACCTAAACCAGTGTTCTTTAGCTAAGTTTCATGAAGATACAAAGAAGTGGTTAAAACAAACGTTTTTTTTGGCCATGTTTTAGGACAACATTTCCACATACAAAGAAGTTAAAATTTAAATAAGTCCCCCACTGGCCAAGTCTCAGAACAGGGTTTCCTCATACAAACAAAAGTTGTTAACACTTAAACAAGCTTCCTTTAGCCAAGTTTCAGACAAAATCTCTGCATAAAACAAAATTATTAAAAGTCAAAGAAATCTCTTTGGTCATATTTCAATACAGAACCTTACATGCAATATATTTGCTAAAACCCAAGTTCTCGTTGGCCAAGCCTCAAAATAGAGTTTCCTCATACAGAAAAGCTGTTAAAACTTAAACAAGTATTCTCTAGCTAAGTTTCAGGAAGATACAAAGAAGTGGTTAAAACAAACGTTTTTCTTTAGCCATGTTTTAGGACAACATTTCCACATACAAAGCAGTTAAAACTTAAATAAGTCTCCCATTGGCCAAGTCTCAGGACAGAGTGCCCTCATACAAATAAAAGTTGTTAACACTCAAACAAGCTCCCTTTAGCCAAGTTTCAGAACAAAACTTCCGCCTACAGCAAAATTGTTGAAAGTTAAGGAAATCTTTTTGGCCATATTTCAAAACAGAATCTTACAAGCAATATATTTGCTAAAGCTCAAAGAAGTCTCAGGATGGAGCTCCCTCACACAGAAAAGTTGTTAAAACTTAGACAAGTGTTCCCTAGCTAAGTTTCAGGAAGATACAAAGAAGTGGTTAAAACAACCGTTTTTTTCCTGGCCATGTTTTAGGACAACATTACCACATACAAAAGAGTTGGTAAAACTCAAATAGGTCCCCCGTTGGCCAAGTCTCAAAACAGAGTTTCCTCATACAAAAAGTTCTTAACACTCAAACAAGCTTCCTTTATCTAAGTTTCAAAACAAAACTTCCGCCTACAACAAAATTGTTGAAAGTTAAGGAAATCTTTTTGGCAATATTTCAAAATGCAATCTTACATGCAGTGTATTTGCTAAAACTCAAACAAGTCTCAGGATGGAGTTCCCTCACGCAGAAGAGTTGTTAAAACTTAAACAAGTGTTCCCTAGCTAAGTTTCAGTAAGATATAAAGAAGTGGTTGAAACAAACGTTTTTTTCTGGCCATATTTTAGGAAAACATTTCCACATACAAAGATGTTGTTAAAACTCAAATAAGTCCCCCATTGGCCAAGTCTCAGAACAGAGTTTCTTCATAC
>NW_019211767.1:0-1626 GCF_002443255.2 Varroa destructor | reverse complement strand
AAAAGGATTTCCTTGACTTTCAACAATTTTGCTGTAGGCGGAAGTTTTGTTCTGAAACTTAGATAAAGAAAGCTTGTTTGAGTGTTAACAACTTTTTGTATGAGGAAACTCTGTTCTGAGGCTTGGCCAATGGGGGACTTATTTGAGTTTTACCAACTTCTTTGTATGTGGAAATGTTGTCCTAAAATATGGCTAGAAAAAAAACGGTTGTTTTAACCACTTCTTTGTATCTTCCTGAAACTTAGCTAGGAAACACTTGTCTAAGTTTTAACAACTTTTCTGTGTGAGGGAGCTCCATCCTGAGACTTCTTTGAGCTTTAGCAAATATATTGCTTGTAAGATTCTGTTCTGAAATATGGCCAAAAAGATTTCCTTGACTTTCAACAATTTTGCTGTAGGCGGAAGTTTTGTTCTGAAACTTAGATAAAGGAAGCTTGTTTGAGTGTTAACAGCTTTTTTGTATGAGAAAACTCTGTTCTGAGACTTGGCCAATGGGGTACTGATTTGAGTTTTACCAACTTCTTTGTATGTGGAAATGTTGTCCTAAAATATGGCTAGAAAAAAAACGGTTGTTTTAACCACTTCTTTGTATCTTCCTGAAACTTAGCTAGGGAACACTTGTCTAAGTTTTAACAACTTTTCTGTGTGAGGGAGCTCCATCCTGAGACTTCTTTGAGCTTTAGCAAATATATTACATGCAAGGTTCTGTTTTGAAATATGACCGAAAAGATTTCCTTGACTTTAGCAATTTTGTTGTAAGCGAAAATTTTGTCTGAAACTTAGCTAAAAGAAGCTTGTTTGAGTGTTAACAACTTTTATTTGAATGAGGAAAGTTTGTCCTGAGACTTGGCCAATGGGGGACCTATTTAAGTTTTAACTTCTTTGTATGTGGAAATGTTGTCCTAAAACATGGCCAGAAAAAACGTTTGTTTTAACCAGTTCTTTGTATCTTCCTAAAACTTAGCTAGAAAACACTTGTTTGAGTTTTAACAACTTTTCTGTGTGAGGAAACTCTATACTGAGACTTGACCAACGAGAACTTGAGTTTTAGCAAATATATTACATGTAAGATTCTGTTTGTAATATGGCCAAAAAGATTTTCTTGACTTTTAACAATTTTGTTGTATGCGGAAATTTTGTCTGAAACTTAGCTAAAGGAAGCTTGTTTGAGTGTTAACAACTTTTGTTTGTATGAGGACACTCTGTTCTGAGACTTGGCCAATGGGAGACTTATATAAGTTTTAACTTCTTTGTATGTGGAAATGTTGTCCTAAAACATGGCCAGAAAAAACGTTTGTTTTAACCAGTTCTTTGTATCTTCCTAAAACTTAGCTAGAAAACACTTGTTTGAGTTTTAACGACTTTTCTGTGTGAGGAAACTCTATACTGAGACTTGACCAACGAGAACTTGAGTTTTAGCAAATATATTACATGTAAGATTTTGTTTTGAAATATGGCCAAAAAGATTTCCTTGACTTTCAACAATTTTGCTGTAGGCGGAAGTTTTGTTCTGAAACTTAGATAAAGGAAGCTTGTTTGCGTGTTAACAACTTTTTTGTATGACAAAACTCTGTTCTGAGACTTGGCCAATGGGGGACTTATTTGAGTTTTACGAACTTCTTTGCA
>NW_019211766.1:0-2398 GCF_002443255.2 Varroa destructor | reverse complement strand
AAAGTTGTTAACACTCAAACAAGCTTCCTTTACTAAGTTTCAGAACAAAATTCCGCTACAACAAAATTGTTAAAAGTCAAGGAAATCTTTGGCATATTTCAAACAGAACTTACATGCAATATATTTGCTAAAACCTCAAGTTCTCGTTGGCAAGTCTCAGGATAGAGTTCCCTCACACAGAAAAGTTGTTAAAACTTAAACAAGTGTTCTCTAGCTAAGTTTCAGGAAGATACAAAGAAGTGGTTAAAACAAACGTTTTTTTTCTGGCCATGTTTTAGGACAACATTTCCACATACAAAGAAGTTAAAACTTAAATAAGTCCCCCATTGGCCAAGTCTCAGAACAGAGTTTCCTCATACAACAAAAGTTGTTAACACTCAAACAAGCTTCCTTTACTAAGTTTCAGACAAAATTCCGCTACAACAAAATTGTTAAAGTCAAGGAAATCTTTTTGGCCATATTTCAAAACAGAATCTTACATGCAATATATTTGCTAAAACCTCAAGTTCTCGTTGGCAAGTCTCAGAATAGAGTTTCCTCAACAGAAAAGTTGTTAAAACTTAAACAAGTTTCTCTAGCTAAGTTTCAGGAAGATACAAAGAAGTGGTTAAAACAAACGTTTTTTTTCTGGCCATGTTTTAGGACAACATTTCCACATACAAAGAAGTTAAAACTTAAATAAGTCCCCCATTGGCCAAGTCTCAGGACAGAGTTTCCTCATACAACAAAAGTTGTTAACACTCAAACAAGCTTCCTTTACTAAGTTTCAGAACAAAATTCCGCTACAACAAAATTGTTAAAGTCAAGGAAATCTTTTTGGCCATATTTCAAAAAGAATCTTACATGCAATATATTTGCTGTTTGTATGAGGAAACTCTGTTCTGAGGCATGGCCAATGGGGGACTTATTTAAGTTTTAATTTCTTTGTATGTGGAAATGTTGTCCTAAAACATGGCCAAAAAAAACGTTTGTTCTAACCACTTCTTTGTATCTTCCTGAAACTTAAGTAGAGAACACTTCTTTAAGTTTTAACAACTTTTCTGTATGAGGAAACTCTATTTTGAGGCTTGGCCAACGAGAACTTGGGTTTTAGCAAATATATTGCATGTAAGGTTCTGTATTGAAACATGACCAAAGAGGTTTCCTTGACTTTTAATAATTTTGTTGTATGCGGAAATTTTGTCTGAAACTTGGCTAAAGGAAGCTTGTTTGAGTGTTAACAACTTTTGTTTGTATGAGGAAACTCTGTCCTGGGACTTGGCCAATGGGGGGCTTATATAAGTTTTAACTGCTTCGTATGTGGAAATGTTGTCCTAAAACATGGCCAATAAAAAATGTTTGTTTTAACCACTTCTTCGTATCTTCCTGAAACTTAGCTAGAGAATACTTGTTTAAGTTTTAACAGCTTTTCTGTATGAGGAAACTCTATTTTGAGACTTGACCAACGAGAACTTGGGTGTTAGCAAATATATTACATTAAGATTCTGTTTTGAAATATGGCCGAAAAGATTTCCTTGACTTTTAACAATTTTGTTGTATGCGGAACTTTTGTCTGAAACTTGGCTAAAGGAAGCTTGTTTGAGTGTTAACAACTTTTGTTTGTATGAGGAAACTCTGTTCTGAGACTTGGCCAGTGGGGGACTTATTTAAATTTTAACTTCTTTGTATGTGGACGTGTTGTCCTAAAACATGGCCAGAAAAAACGTTTGTTTTAACCCGTTCTTTATATCTTCCTGAAACTTAGCTAGGGAACACTTGGCTAAGTTTTAACAACTTTTCTGTGTGAGAGAGCTCCATCCTGAGACTTCTTTGAGCTTTAGCAAATATATTGCTTGTAAGATTTTGTTTTGAAATATGGCCAAAAACATTTCCTTGACTTTCAACAATTTTGCTGTAGGCGGAAGTCTTGTTCTGAAACTTAGATAAAGGAAGCTTGTTTGAGTGTTAACAACTTTTTTGTATGAGAAAACTCTGTTCTGAGACTTGGCCAATGGGGGACTTATTTGAGTTTTACCAACTTCTTTGTATGTGGAAATGTTGTCCTAAAACATGGCTAGAAAAAAAATGGTTGTTTTAACCACTTCTTTGTATCTTCCTGAAACTTAGCTAGAGAACACTTGTTTAAGTTTTAACAACTTTCCTGTGTCAGGGAACTCTGCCTGAGATTTGGTCAACGAGAACTTCTTTGAGTTTTAGCAAATATACTGCATGTAAGATTCCATTTTGAAATATGGCCAAAAAGATTTCCTTGACTTTCAACAATTTTGTTGTAGGCGGAAGTTTTGTTCTGAAACTTAGATAAAGGAAGCTTGTTTGAGTGTTAACAACTTTTGTATGAGGAAACTCTGTTCTGAGACTTGGCCAATGGGGGACTTATTTGAGTTTTACCAACTTCTTT
>NW_019211765.1:0-2581 GCF_002443255.2 Varroa destructor | reverse complement strand
TCAAGTTTCAGATAAAATTTTCGCATACAACAAAATTATTAAAAGTCAAGGAAATCTTTTTGGCCATATTTCAAAACAGAATCTTACATGCAAAATATTTGCTAAAACTCAAGTTCTCGTTGACCAAGTGTTAGGATAGAGTTCCCTCATACAGAAAAGTTGTTAAAACTTAAACCAGTGTTCTCTAGCTAAGTTTCATGAAGATACAAAGAAGTGGTTAAAACAAACATTTTTTCTGGTCATGTTTTAGGACAACATTTCCACATTGAAAGAAGTTAAAACTTAAATAAGTCTTCCATTGGCCAAGTCTCAGGACAGAGTTTCCTTATACAAAAAAGTTGTTAGCACTCAAACAAGCTTTCTTTAGCCAAGTTTCAGACAGAATTACCGTATACAACAAAATTGTTAAAAGTCAAGGAAATCTTTTTGGTCATATTTCAAAACGGAACCTTACATGCAATATATTTGTTAAAGCTGAAAGAAGTTCTTGTTGGCCAAGTCTCAGGATAGAGTTCCCTTACACAGAAAAGTTGTTAAAACTTAAACACAAGTGCTCCCTAGGTAAGTTTCAGGACAGAAGTTCCGCATACAAAGAAGTGGTTAAAACAAACGTTTTTTTTCTGGCCATGTTTTAGGACAATATTTCCACATACAAAGGAGTTGTTAAAACTCAAATAAGTCCCCCATTGGCCAAGTCTCAGAACAGAGTTTCTTCATACAAAAAAAAGTTACTAACACTCAAACAAGCTTCCTCTAACTAAGTTTCAGGACAAAATTTCCTCTTACAACGAAATTCTTAAAAGTCAAGAAAATCTTTTTGGCCATATTTCAAAAGAGAACCTTACATGCAATATATTTGTTAAAGCTCAAAGAAGCTCTCGTTGGCCAAGTCTCAGGATAGAGTTCCCTCACACTGAAAAGTTGTTAAAACTTAAACAAGTGTTCTCTGGCTAAGTTTCAGGACAGAAGTTCCACATACAAAGAAGTGATTAAAACAAACGCTTTTTTTCTGGCCATGTTTTAGGACAACATTACCATATACAAAGGAGCTGTTAAAACTCATAATAAGTCCCCCATTGGCCAAGTCTCAGAACAGAGTTTCCTCGTACAAAAAAAGTTATTAGCACTCAAACAAGCTTCCTTTAGCTAAGTTTCAGGAGAAAATTTCCACTTACAACAAAGTTGTTAAAAGTCAAGGAAATCTTTTTGGCCATATTTCAAAAGAGAACCTTACATGCAATATATTTGTTAAAACTCAAAGAAGTTCTCGTTGGCCAAATCTCAGCATAGAGCTCCCTCACACAGAAAAATTGTTAAAACTTAGACACAAGTGCTCCCTAGCTAAGTTTCGGGACAGAAGTCCCACATACAAAGAAGTGGTTAAAACAAACGTTTTTTTTCTGGCCATGTTTTAGGACAACATCACCACATACAAAGAAGTTGGTAAAACTCAAATAAATTCCCCATTGGCCAAGTCTCAGAACAGAATTTCCTCATACAAAAAAAGTTATTAACACTCAAACAAGCTTCCTTTAGCTAAGTTTCAGGAGAAAATTTCCACTTACAACAAAGTTGTTAAAAGTCAAGGAAATCTTTTTGGCCATATTTCAAAAGAGAGCCTTTCATGCAATATATTTGTTAAAACTCAAAGAAGTTCTCGTTGGCCAAGTCTCAGCATAGAGCTCCCTCACACAGAAAAATTGTTAAAACTTAGACACAAGTGCTCCCTAGCTAAGTTTCGGGACAGAAGTCCCACATACAAAGAAGTGGTTAAAACAAACGTTTTTTTTTTCTGCCCATGTTTTAGGACAACATTTCCACATGCAAATAAGTTGTTAAAACTCAAATAAGTCCCCCATTGGCCAAGTCTCAGAACAGAGTTTCTTCATACAAAAAAAAGTTGCTAACACTCAAATAAGCTTCCTCTAGCCAAGTTTCAGGACAGAATTTCCGCGTACAACAAAATTGTTAAGAGTCAAGGAAATATTTTTGGCCATATTACTAAACAGAACCTTACATGCATTATATTTGTTAAAACTCAAAGAAGTTGTCGTTGCCGAAGTCTCAAGATAGAGTTCCCTTACACAGAAAAGTTGTTAAAACTCAAAGAAGTTCTCGTTGGCCAAGTCTCAGGATAGAGTTCCCTCACACAGAAAAGTTGTTAAAACTTAAACATGCTTCCTCTAGCTAAGTTTCAGGACAGAATTTCCTCGTACAACGAAATTGTTAAAAGTCAAGGAAATCTTTTGGGCCATATTTCAAAAGAGAACCTTACATGCAAATATTTGTTAAAGCTCAAAGAAGTTCTCGTTGGCCAAGTCTCAGGATAGAGTTCCCTCACACAGAAAAGTTGTTAAAACTTAAACAAGCTTCCTTTAGCTAAGTTTCAGGAGAAAATTTCCACTTACAACAAAGTTGTTAAAAGTCAAGGAAATCTTTTTGGCCATATTTCAAAAGAGAACCTTACATGCAATATATTTGTTAAAGCTCAAAGAAGTTCTCGTTGGCCAAATCTCAGCATAGAGCTCCCTCACATAGAAAAGTTGTTAAAACTTAAACAAGCTTCCTCTAGTTAAGTTTC
>NW_019211764.1:0-1837 GCF_002443255.2 Varroa destructor | reverse complement strand
ATGTGGAAATGTTGTCCTAAAACATGGCAAGAAAAAAAACGTTTGTTTCAACCACTTCTTTATATCTTCCTGAAACTTAGCTAGGGAACACTTGTTTAAGTTTTAACAACTTTTCTGCGTGAGGGAACTCTGTCCTGAGACTTGGTCAACGAGAACTTCTTTGAGTTTTAGCAAATATACTGTATTTAAGATTTTATTTTGAAATATGGCCAAAAAGATTTCCTTGACTTTCAACAATTTTGTTGTAGGCGGATGTTTCGTTCTGAAACTTAGATAAAAAAAGCTTGTTTGAGTGTTAACAACTTTTTTGTATGAGGAAACTCTGTTCTGAGACTTGGCCAATGGGGGACTTATTTGAGTTTTATCAACTTCTTTGTATGTGGTAATGTTGTCCTAAAACATGGCCAGAAAAAAAACGGTTGTTTTAACCACTTCTTTGTATCTTCCTGAAACTTAGATAGAGAATACCTGTTTAAGTTTTAACAGCTTTTCTGTATGAGGAAACTCTATTTTGAGACTTGGCCAACGAGAACTTCTTTGAGTTTTAACAAATATATTACATGTAAGATTCTGTTTTGAAATATGATCAAAAAGATTTCCCTGACTTTTAACAATTTTGTTGTATGCGGTCATTTTGCCTGAAACTTGGCTAAAGGAAGCTTGTTTGAGTGTTAACAACTTTTGTTGGTATGAGAACACTCTGTTCTGAGACTTGGCCAATGGGGGACTTATATAAGTTTTAACTTCTTTATATGTGGAAATGTTGTCCTAAAGCATGGCCAAAAAAAAACGTTTGTTTTAACCATTTCTTTGTATCTTCCTGAAACTTAGCTAGAGAATACTTGTTTAAGTTTTAGTAGCTTTTTTGTATGAGGAAACTCTATTTTGAGACTTGACCAACGAGAACTTGGGTTTTAGCAAATATATTCCGTTAAGATTCTATTTTGAAGTATGGCCAAAAAAGATTTCCTTGACTTTTAACAATTTTGTTGTAAGCGGAAATTTTGTCTGAAACTTGGCTAAAGGAAGCTTGTTTGAGTGTTAACAACTTTTGCTTATATGAGGAAACTCTGTCCTGAGACTTGGCCAATGGGGGACTTATTTAAGTTTTAACTTCTTTGTATGTGGAAATGTTGTCCTAAAACATGGCCAAAAAAAACGTTTGTTTTAACCACTTCTTTGTATCTTCCTGAAACTTAGCCAGAGAACACTTGTTTAAGTTTTAACAACTTTTCTGTGTGAGGGAACTCTATCCTGAGACTTGACCAATGAGAACTTGGGTTTTAGCAAATATATTACGTTAAGATTCTGTTTTGAAGTATGGCCAAAAAGATTTCCTCGACTTTTAACAATTTTGTTGTAAGCGGAAATTTTGTTTGAAACTTGGCTAAAGGAAACTTGTTTGAGTGTTAACAACTTCTGTTTGTATGAGGAAACTCTGTCCTGAGACTTGGCCAATGGGGGACTTATATAAGTTTTAACTTCTTTGTATGTAGAAATGTTGTCCTAAATCATGGCCAAAAAAAAACGTTTGTTTTAACCACTTCTTTGTATCTTCCTGAAACTTAGCTAGAGAATACTTGTTTAAGTTTTAACAGCTTTTCTGTATGAGGAAACTATTTTGAGACTTGACCAACGAGAACTTGGGTTTTAGCAAATATATTACGTTAAGATTCTGTTTTGAAGTATGGCCAAAAAGATTTCCTTGACTTTTAACAATTTTGTTGTAAGCGGAAATTTTGTTTGAAACTTGGCTAAAGGAATCTTGTTTGAGTGTTAACAACTTCTGTTTGTATGAGGAAACTCTGTCCTGAGACTTGGCCAACGGGGGACTTAT
>NW_019211763.1:0-1333 GCF_002443255.2 Varroa destructor | reverse complement strand
CTGTTCTGAGACTTGGCCAATGGGGGACTTCTTTGAGTTTTAACAAATATACTGCATGTAAGATTCTGTGTTGAAATATGGCCAATATTTCCTTGAGTTTAGCCATTTTTGTGTGTGGGATTTCTGTCCTGAAACTTAACTGGAGAACATTTGTTTAAGTTTTAACGACTCTTTTGTATGAGGAAACTCTGTTCTGAGATTTGGCCAACGAGAACTTGTTTGGGTTTTAACAAATATACTGCATGTAAGATTCTGTTTTGAAATATGGCCAATATTTCCTTGAGTTTTAACCATTTTTGTGGGTGGGACTTCTGTCCTGAAACTTAGCTAGACAACACTTGTTTGTTTTAACAACTCTTTTGTATGAGGAAACTCTGTTCTGAGACTTGACCGGTGGGGGACTTTTTTGAGTTTTAACAACCTCTTTGTATGTGGTATTGTTTTCCTTAAACATGGCCAGAAAAGAGGTTTGTTTTAACCATTTTTTGTGTGTGGGATTTCTGTCCTGAAACTTAACTGGAGAACACTTGTTTAAGTTTTAACAACTCTTTTGTATGAGGAAACTCTGCTCTGAGACTTGACCAGTGGGGACTTCTTTGAGTTTTAACAAATATACTGCATGTAAGATTCTGTTTTGAAATATAGCCAAGATTTCCTTGACTTTTAACCATTTTTTTGTGTGTGGAATTTCTGTCCTGAAACTTAGGTGGAGAACACTTGTTTAAGTTTTAACAACTCTTTTGTATAAGGAAACTATATTCTGAGACTTGGCCAATGGGGGACTTCTTTGAGTTTTAACAACCTCTTTGTATGTGATAATGTTTTCCTAGAATATGGCCAGAAAAGAGGTTTAAGTTTTAACCACTTTTTTTGTATGTGGGACTTCTGTCCTGAAACTTAACTGGAGAACACTTGTTTAAGTTTTAACGACTCATTTGTATGAGGAAACTCTGTTCTGAGATTTGGCCAGCGAGAACTTGTTTGGGTTTTAACAAATATACTGCATGTAAGATTCCGTTTTGAAATATGGCCAAGATTTCCTTGAGTTTTAACCATTTTTTGCGTGTGGGATTTCTATCCTGAAATTTAACTGGAGAAAACTTGTTTAAGTTTTAAGAACTCTTTTGTATGAGGAAACTCTGTTCTGAGACTTGACCAGTGGGGGACTTCTTTGAGTTTTAACAACCTCTTTGTATGTGGTAATGTTTTCCTAAAACATGGCCAAAAAAGAGGTTTAAGTTTTAACCATTTTTTTGTATGTGGGACTTCTGTCCTGAAACTTAACTAGAGAACACTTGTTTAAGTTTTAACAACTTTTTTTTGTACGAGGAAA
>NW_019211762.1:0-1112 GCF_002443255.2 Varroa destructor | reverse complement strand
CAAACAAACGCTTTTTGTCTGGCCATGTTTTGGGACAACATCACCACATACAAAGAAGTTGTTAAAACTCAAATAAGTCCCCCATTGGCCAAGTCTCAGAACAGAGTTTCCTCATTAAAAAAAATTTTTTTAACACTCAAACAAGCTTCCTTTAGTTAAGTTTCAAGACAAAACTTCCGCATACAACAAAATTGTTAAAAGTCAAGGAAATCTTTTTGGCCATATTTCAAAAGAGAACCTTACATGCAATATATTTGTTAAAGCTCAAAGAAGTTCTCGTTGGCTAAGTCTCAGGATAGAGTTCCCTCACACAAAAGTTGTGAAAACTTAAACACAAGTGCTCTCTAGCTAAGTTTCAGGACAGAAGTTCCACATACAAAGAAGTGGTTAAAACAAAGGCTTTTTTTCTGGCCATGTTTTAGGACAACATTACCACATACAAAGAAATTGTTAAAACTCAAATAAGTCCCCCATTGGCCAAGTCTCAGAACAGAGTTTCCTCATACAAAAAACGTTATTAACACTCAAACAAGCTTTCTTTAGTTAAGTTTCAAGACAAAACTTCCGCTTACAACAAAATTGTTAAAAGTCAAGGAAATCTTTTTGGCCATATTCCAAAAGAGAACCTTACATGCAATATATTTGTTAAAGCTCAAAGAAGTTCTCGTTGGCTAAGTCTCAGGATAGAGGTCCCTCACACAAAAAAGTTGTTAAAACTTAAACACAAGTGCTCTCTAGCTAAGTTTCAGGACAGAAGTTCCACATACAAAGAAGTGGTTAAAACAAACGCTTTTTTTCTGGCCATGTTTTAGGACAACATTACCACATACAAAGAAGTTGTTAAAACTCAAATAAGTCCCCCATTGGCCAAGTCTCAGAACAGAGTTTCCTCATACAAAAAACGTTATTAACACTCAAACAAGCTTCCTTTAGTTAAGTTTCAGGACAAAACTTCCGCATACAACAAAATAGTTAAAAGTCAAGGAAATCTTTTTGGCTATATTTCAAAAGAGAACCTTACATGCAATATATTTGTTAAAACTCAAAGAAGTTCTCGTCGGCCAAGTCTCAGCATAGAGCTCCCTCACACAGAAAAGTTGTTAAAACTTAAA
>NW_019211761.1:0-1833 GCF_002443255.2 Varroa destructor | reverse complement strand
AAGCTTTCTTTATCTAAGTTTCAGAACAAAACTTCCGCCTACAACAAAATTGTTGAAAGTCAGGGAAATCTTTTTGGCCATATTTCAAAATGGAATCTTACATGCAGTATATTTGCTAAAACTCAAAGAAGTCTTAGGACAGAGTTCCCTCACGCAGAAAAGTTGTTAAAACTTAAACAAGCGTTCTTCAGCTAAGTTTCAGGAAGATATAAAGAAGTGGTTGAAATAAGCGTTTTTTTCTAGCCATGTTTTAGGACAACATTTCCACATACAAAGAAGTCGGTAAAAGTCAAATAAGTTCCCCATTGGCCAAGTCTCAGAACAGAGTTTCCTCATACAAAAAAGTTGTTAACACTCAAACAAGCTTTCTTTATCTAAGTTTCAAAACAAAACTTCCGCCTACAACAAAATTGTTGAAAGTCAGGGAAATCTTTTTGGCCATATTTCAAAATGAAATCTTACATGCAGTATATTTGCTAAAACTCAAAGAAGTTCTCATTGACCAAATCTCAGGACAGAGTTCCCTCACGCAGAAAAGTTGTTAAAACTTAAACAAGCGTTCTTTAGCTAAGTTTCAGGAAGATATAAAGAAGTGGTTGAAACAAGCGTTTTTTTCTAGCCATGTTTTAGGACAACATTTCCACATACAAAGAAGTCGGTAAAAGTGAAATAAGTCCCCCATTGGCCAAGTCTCAGAACAGAGTTTCCTCATACAAAAAAGTTGTTAACACTCAAACAAGCTTCCTTTATCTAAGTTTCAGAACAAAACTTCCGCCTACAGCAAAATTGTTGAAAGTCAAAAAAATGTTTTTGGCCATATTTCAAAATAGAATCTTAGATACAATATATTTGCTAAAACTCAAAGAAGTTCTCGTTGACCAAGTCTCAGGACAGAGTTCCCTGACACAGAAAAGTTGTTAAAACTTAAACAAGTGTTCTCTAGCTAAGTTTCAGGAAGATATAAAGAAGTGGTTGAGACAAACGTTTTTTTCTAGCCATGTTTTAGGACAACATTTCCACATACAAAGAAGTTGTTAAAACTCAAATAAGTCCCCCATTGGCCAAGTCTCAGAACAGAGTTTCCTCATACAAAAAAGTTGTTAACACTCAAACAAGCTTTCTTTATCTAAGTTTCAGAACGAAACTTCCGCCTACAACAAAATTGTTGAAAGTCAAGGAAATCTTTTTGGCCCTATTTCAAAATAGAATCTTACATGCAATATATTTGCTAAAACTCAAAGAAGTCTCAGGATGGAGTTCCCTCACACAGAAAAGTTGTTAAAACTTAAACAAGTGTTCTTTAGCTAAGTTTCAGGAAGATATAAGGAAGTGGTTGAAACAAGCGTTTTTTTCTGGCTATGTTTTAGGACAACATTTCCACATACAAAGAAGTTAAAACTTATATAAGTCCCCCATTGGCCAAGTCTCAGAACAGAGTTTCCTCATACAAACAAAAGTTGTTAACACTCAAACAAGCTTCCTTTAGCCAAGTTGCAGACAAAATTTCCGCATACAACAAAATTATTAAAAGTCAAGGAAATCTTTTTAGCCATATTTCAAAACAGAATCTTACATGCAATATATTTGCTAAAATCCAAGTTCTCGTTGGCCAAGTCTCAAAATAGACTTTCCTCATACAGAAAAGCCGTTAAAACTTAAACAAGTGTTCTCTAGCTAAGTTTCAGGAAGATACAAAGAAGTGGTTAAAACAAACGTTTTTTCTGGCCATGTTTTAGGACAACATTTCCACATACAAAGAAGTTAAAACTTAAATAAATCCCCCATTGGCCAAGTTTCAGGACAGAGTTTCCTCATACAAACAAAAGTTGTTAA
>NW_019211760.1:0-1395 GCF_002443255.2 Varroa destructor | reverse complement strand
TGAGGAAACTCTGTTCTGAGACTTGGCCAATGGGGGACTTATTTGAGTTTTACCAACGTCTTTGTATGTGGAAATGTTGTCCTAAAACATGGCTAGAAAAAAACGCTTGTTTCAACCACTTCTTTATATCTTCCTGAAACGTAGCTAAAGAACATTTGTTTAAGATTTAACAACTTTTTTGCGTGAGGGAACTCTGTCCTGAGACTTGGTCAACGAGAACTCCTTTGAGCTTTAGCAAATATATTGCATGTAAGATTCTATTTTGAAATATGACGAAAAAGATTTCCTTGACTTTCAACAATTTTGCTGTAGGCGGAAGTTTCGTTCTGAAACTTAGATGAAGGAAGCTTGTTTGAGTGTTAACAACTTTTTTGTATGAGAAAACTCTGTTCTGAGACTTGACTAATGGGGGACTTATTTGAGTTTTACCAACTTCTTTGTATGTGGAAATGTTGTCCTAAAACGTGGCTAGAAAAAAACGTTTGTTTCAACCACTTCTTTATATCTTCCTGAAACTTAGCTAAAGAACACTTGTTTAAGTTTTAACAACTTTTCTGTGTCAAGGAACTCTGTCCTGAGACTTGGTCAACGAGAACTTCTTTGAGTTTTAGCAAATATACTGCATGTAAGATTCCATTTTGAAATATGGCCAAAAATATTTCCTTGACTTTCAACAGTTTTGTTGTAGGTGGAAGTTTTGTTCTGAAACTTAGATAAAGGAAGCTTGTTTGAGTGTCAACAATTTTTTTGTATGACAAAACTCTGTTCTGAGACTTGGCCAATGGGGGACTTGTTTGAGTTTTACCAACTTCTTTGTATGTGGAAATGTTGTCCTAAAACATGGCCAGAAAAAAAACGGTTGTTTTAACCACTTCTTTGTATCTTCCTAAAACTTAGCTAGGGAACACTTGTCTAAGTTTTAACAACTTTTCTGTGTGAGGAAGCTCCATCCTGAGACTTCTTTGAGCTTTAGCAAATATATTGCTTGTAAGATTCTGTTTTGAAATATGGCCAAAAAGATTTCCTTGACTTTCCACAATTTTGCTGTAGGCGGAAGTTTTGTTCTGAAACTTAGATAAAGGAAGCTTGTTTGAGTGTTAACAACTTTTTTGTATGACAAAACTCTGTTCTGAGACTTGACCAATGGGGGACTTATTTGAGTTTTATCAACTTCTTTGTATGTGGAAATGTTGTCCTAAAACATGGCTAGAAACAAACGCTTGTTTCAACCACTTCTTTATATCTTCCTGAAACTTAGCTAAAGAACACTTGTTTAAGTTTTAACAACTTTTCTGCGTGAGGGAACTCTGTCCTGAGACTTGGTCAACGAGAACTCCTTTGAGTTTTAGCAAATATACTGCATGTAAGGTTCTGTTTTGAAATATGGCCAAAAAG
>NW_019211759.1:0-1392 GCF_002443255.2 Varroa destructor | reverse complement strand
TTTTTTTTTGTACGAGGAAACTCTGTTCTGAGACTTGGCCAACAGGGGACTTTTTTGAGTTTTAACAACCTCTTTGTATGTGGTAATGTTTTCCTAAAACATGGCCAGAAAAGAGGTTTAAGTTTTAACCACTTTTTTGTATGTGGGACTTCTATCCTGAAACTTAGCTAGAGAACACTTGTTTAAGTTTTAACAACTTTTTTGTGCAAGGAAACTCTGTTCTGAGACTTGGCCAATGGGGGACTTCTTTGAGTTTTAACAACCTCTTTGTATGTGGTATTGTTTTCCTAAAATATGGCCAGAAAAA
Organism: Varroa destructor; assembly: GCF_002443255.2. Classification (NCBI taxonomy): domain Eukaryota; kingdom Metazoa; phylum Arthropoda; class Arachnida; order Mesostigmata; family Varroidae; genus Varroa; species Varroa destructor. The sequence continues at coordinate 1,085 of NW_019211759.1, read as the reverse complement.
AACGTTTGTTTTAACCACTATTTTGTATGTAGGATTTCTGTCCTGAAGCTTAGCTAGAGAACACTTGCCTAAGTTTTAACAACTTTCTGTGTACGAGGAAACCCTATTCTGAGACTTGAGCAACGAGGACTTGTTTGAGTTTTAACGAATATTTAGCATGTAAGATTCTGTCTTGAAATATGGCCAAGATTTCCTTCACTTTTAACAATTTTGTTGTAAGCGGAAATTTTATCCTGAAACTTGGCTAAAGAAAGCTCGTTTGAGTGTTAAATTTTTGCGTGAGGAAACTCTGTTCTCAGATTTGGCCGACGAGAACTTGTTTGGGTTTTAACAACCTCTTGGTATGTGTAATGTTTTCCTAGAACATGGCCAAAAAAGAGGTTTAAGTTTTAACCATTTTTTTGTATGTGGGACTTCTGTCCTGAAACTTAACTAGAGAACACTTGTTTGTTTTAACAACTCTTTTGTATGAGGAAACTCTGTTCTGAGACTTGACCGGTGGGGGACTTCTTTGAGTTTTAACAACCTCTTTGTATGTGGTATTGTTTTCCTAAAATATGGCCAGAAAAAAACGTTTGTTTTAACCACTATTTTGTATGTGGGATTTCTGTCCTGAAGCTCAGCTAGGGAACACTTGCCTAAGTTTTAACAACTTTCTATGTATGAGGAAACCCTATTCTGAGACTTGGGCAACGAGAACTTGTTTGAGTTTTAACGAATATTTAGCATGTAAGATTCTGTCTTGAAATATGGCCAAGATTTCCTTCACTTTTAACAATTTTGTTGTAAGCGGAAATTTTATCCTGGAACTTGGCTAAAGAAAGCTCGTTTGAGTCTTAAATTTTTGTGTGAGGAAACTCTGTTCTGAGATTTGGCCGACGAGAACTTGTTTCGGTTTTAACAACCTCTTTGTATGTGTAATGTTTTCCTAGAACATGGCCAGAAAAGGTTTAAGTTTTAACCACTCTTTTGTATGTGGGATTTCTGTCCTGAAACTTAACTAGAGAACGCTTGTTTAAGTTGTAACAACTTTTTTGTACGAGGAAACTCTGTTCTGAGACTTGGCCAATGGGGGACTTCTTTGA
>NW_019211758.1:0-3484 GCF_002443255.2 Varroa destructor | reverse complement strand
GCTAACGGAAGCTTGTTTGAGTGTTAACAACTTTTGTTTGTATGAGGAAACTCTGTCCTGAGACTTGGCCAATGGGGGACTTAGTTAAGTTTTAACTTCCTTGTATGTGGAAATATTGTCCTAAAGCATGGCCAAAAAAAAACTCTGTTTTAACTACTTCTTTGTATCTTCCTGAAACTTAGGTAGAGAACACTTGTTTAAGTTTTAACAACTTTTATTTTTATGAGGACACTCTGTTCTAAGACTTGGCCAATGGGGGACTTATATAAGTTTTAACTTCTTTGTATGTAGAAATGTTGTCCTAAATCATGGCCAAAAAAAACGTTTGTTTTAACCACTTCTTTGTATCTTCCTGAAACTTAGCTAGAGAATACTTGTTTAAGTTTTAACAGCTTTTCTGTATGAGGAAACTCTATTTTGAGACTTGACCAACGAGAACTTCTTAGAGTTTTAACAAATATACTACATGTAAGGTTCTGTTTTGAAATATGACCAAAAAGATTTCCTTGACTTTTAACAATTTTGTTGTAAGCGGAAATTTTGTCTGCAACTTGGCTAAATGAAGCTTGTTTGAGTGTTAACAACTTTTGTTTGTATGAGGAAACTCTGTTCTGAGATTTGGCCAATGGGGTACTTATATAAGTTTTAACTTCTTTGTATGTGGAAATGTTGTCCTAAAACATGGTTAGAAAAAATGTTTGTTTTAACCACTTCTATCTTCCTGAAACTTAGCTAGAGAATACTTGTTTAAGTTTTAACAATTCTTCTGTATGAGGAAACTCTATTTTGAGACTTGACCAACGAGAACTTGTATGCAAATATATTGCATGTAAGATTCTGTTTTAAAATATGGCCAAAAAGATTTCCTTGACTTTTAACAATTTTGTTGTATTCGGAAATTTTGTCTGAAACTTGGCTAACGGAAGCTTGTTTGAGTGTTAACAACTTTTGTTTGTATGAGGAAACTCTGTCCTGAGACTTGGCCAATGGGGGACTTATTTAAGTTTTAACTTCTTTGTATGTGGAAATGTTATCCTAAAACATGGCCAAAAAAAAACGTTTGTTTTAACCACTTCTTTGTATCTTCATGAAACTTAGCTAGAGAACACTGGTTTAAGTTTTAACAACTTTTCTGTGTGAAAGAACTCTATCCTGAGACTTGACCAACGAGAACTTGGGTTTTAGCAAATATATTGCATGTAAAGTTCTATATTGAAACATGACCAAAGAGGTTTCCTTGACTTTTAATAATTTTGTTGTATGCGAAAATTTTGTCTGAAACTTGGCTAAAGGAAGCTTGTTTGAGTGATAACAACTTTTGTTTGTATGACGAAACTCTGTCCTGAGACTTGGCCAGTGGGGGACTTATTTAAATTTTAACTTCTTTGTATGTGGAAATGTTGTCCTAAAACATGGACAACAAAAAAACGTTTGTTTTAACCACTTCTTTGTATCTTCATGAAACTTAGCTAGAGAACACTGGTTTAAGTTTTAACAACTTTTCTGTGTGAGGGAACTATATCCTGAGACTTGACCAACGAGAACTTGGGTTTTAGCAAATATATTGCCTGTAAGATTCTGTTTTGAAATATAGCCAAAAAGATTTCCTTGACTTTTAACAATTTTGTTGTATGCGGAAATTTTGTCTGAAACTTGGCTAACGGAAGCTTGTTTGAGTGTTAACAACTTTTGTTTGTATGAGGAAACTCTGTCCTGAGACTTGGCCAGTGGGCGACTTATTTTAATTTTAACTTCTTTGTATGTGGAAATGTTGTCATAAAACATGGCCAAAAAAAAACGTTTGTTTTAACCACTTCTTTGTATCTTCATGAAACTTAGCTAGAGAACACTGGTTTAAGTTTTAACAACTTTTCTGTGTGAGGGAACTATATCCTGAGACTTGACCAACGAGAACTTGGGTTTTAGCAAATATATTGCCTGTAAGATTCTGTTTTGAAATATGGCCAAAAAGACTTCCTTGACTTTTAACAATTTTGTTGTATGCGGAAATTTTGTCTGAAACTTGGCTAACGGAAGCTTGTTTGAGTGTTAACAACTTTTGTTTGTATGAGGAAACTCTGTCCTGAGACTTGGCCAGTGGGGGACTTATTTAAATTTTAACTTCTTTGTATGTGGAAATGTTGTCCTAAAACATGGCCCAAAAAAAACGTTTGGTTTAACCACTTCTTTGTATCTTCATGAAACTTAGCTAGAGAACACTGGTTTAGGTTTTAACAACCTTTCTGTGTGAGGGAACTCTATCCTGAGACTTGATCGACGAGAACTTGGGTTTTAGCAAATATATTGCATGTAAGGTTCTGTATTGAAACATGACCAAAGAGGTTTCCTTGACTTTTAATAATTTTGTTGTATGCCGAAATTTTGTCTGAAACTTGGCTAAAGGAAGCTTGTTTGACTGATAACAACTTTTATTTGTATGAGGAAACTCTGTCCTGAGATTTGGCCAATGGGGAACTTAGTTAAGTTTTAACTTCTTTGTATGTGGAAATGTTGTCCTAAACCATGGCCAAAAAAAAACGTTTGTTTTAACCACTTCTTTGTATCTTCATGAAACTTAGCTAGAGAACACTGGTTTAAGTTTTAACAACTTTTCTGTGTGAGGGAACTATATCCTGAGACTTGACCAACGAGAACTTGGGTTTTAGCAAATATATTGCATGTAAGATTCTGTTTTAAAATATGGCCAAAAAGATTTCCTTGACTTTTAAAAATTTTGTTGTATGCGGAAATTTTGTCTGAAACTTGGCTAACGGAAGCTTGTTTGAGTGTTAACAACTTTTGTTTGTATGAGGAAACTCTGTCCTGAGACTTGGCCAGTGGGGGACTTATTTAAATTTTAACTTCTTTGTATGTGGAAATGTTGTCCTAAAACATGGCCAAAAAAAAACGTTTGTTTTAACCACTTCTTTGTATCTTCATGAAACTTAGCTAGAGAACACTGGTTTAGGTTTTAACAACTTTTCTGTGTGAGGGAACTCTCTCCTGAGACTTGACCAACGAGAACTTGGGTTTTAGCAAATATATTGCATGTAAGGTTCTATATTGAAACATGACCAAAGAGGTTTCCTTGACTTTTAATAATTTTGTTATATGCGGAAATTTTATCTGAAACTTGGCTAAAGGAAGCTTGTTTGAGTGTTAACAACTTTTATTTGTATGAGGAAACTCTGTCCTGAGGCTTGGCCAATGGGGGACTTAGTTAAGTTTTAACTTCTTTGTATGTGGAAATGTTGTCCTAAAGCATGGCCAAAAAAAAAACGTTTGTTTTAACCACTTCTTTGTATCTTCCTGAAACTTAGCTAGAGAATACTTGTTTAAGTTTTAACAGCTTTTCTGTATGAGGAAACTCTCTTTTGAGACTTAGCCAACGAGAACTTGGGTTTTAGCAAATATATTGCATGTAAGGTTCTGTATTGAAATATGGCCAAAAAGATTTCCTTGATGTTTAACAATTTTGTTGTAA
>NW_019211757.1:0-2019 GCF_002443255.2 Varroa destructor | reverse complement strand
AAAAAGATTTCCTTGACTTTTAACAATTTTGTTGTATGCGGAAATTTTGTCTGCAACTTGGCTAAAGGAAGCTTGTTTGAGTGTTAACAACTTTTGTTTGTATGAGGAAACTCTGTCCTGAGACTTGGCCAGTGGGGGACTTATTTAAATTTTAACTTCTTTGTATGTGGAAATGTTGTCCTAAAACATGGCCAGAAAAAATGTTTGTGTTAACCACTTCTTTCTTCTTGAAACTTAGCTAGAGAATACTTGTTTAAGTCTTAACAGCTTTTCTGTATGAGGAAACTCTATTTTGAGACTTGACCAATAAGGGACTTATTTATTTTAGCAACTCTTTTGTTTGTGGAAGTGTTGTCCTAAAACATGGCCAAGAAAAACGTTTGTTTTAACCACTTCTTTGTATCTTCCTGAAACTTAGCTAGAGAACACTTGTTTATGTTTTAACAATTTTTCTGTGTGAGGGAACTCTATTCTGAGACTTGGCCAACGAGAATTTCTTTGAGTTTTAACAAATATACTACATGTAAGGTTCTGTTTTGAAATATGACCAAAAAGATTTCCCTGACTTTTAACAATTTTGTTGTATGCGGAAATTTTGTCTGAAACTTGGCTAAAGGAAGCTTGCTTGAGTGTTAACAACCTTTTTTTGTATGGGGAAACTCTGTTCTGAGACGTGGCCAATGGGGGACTTATTTGAGTTTTAACAACTTCTTTGTATGTGGAAATGTTGTCCTAAAACATGGCCAGAAAAAATGTTTGTGTTAACCACTTCTATCTTCTTGAAACTTAGCTAGAGAATACTTGTTTAAGTCTTAACAGCTTTTCGGTATGAGGAAACTCTATTTTGAGACTTGACCAATAAGGGACTTATTTATTTTAGCAACTCTTTTGTATGTGGAAATGTTGTCCTAAAACATGGCCAACAAAAAACGTTTGTTTTAACCACTTCTTTGTATCTTCCTGAAACTTAGCTAGAGAATACTTGTTTAAGTTTTAACAACTTTTCTGTGTGAGGGAACTCTGTCCTGAGACTTGGCTAACGAGAACTTCTTTGAGTTTTAACAAATATATTGCATGCAAGGTTCTGTTTTGAAATATGACCAAAAAGATTTCCTTGACTTTTAACAATTTTGTTGTATGCAGAAATTTTGTCTGAAACTTGGCTAAAGGAAGCTTGTTTGAGTGTTAACAACTTTTGTTTGTATGAGGAAACTCTGTCCTGAGACTTGGCCAGTGGGGGACTTATTTAAATTTTAACTTCTTTGTATATGGAAATGTTGTCCTAAAACATGGCCAAAAAAAAACGTTTGTTTTAACCACTTCTTTGTATCTTCATGAAACTTAGCTAGAGAACACTGGTTTAAGTTTTAACAACTTTTCTGTGTGAGGGAACTCTATCCTGAGACTTGACCAACGAGAACTTGGGTTTTAGCAAATATATTGGCTGTAAGATTCTGTTTGTAATATAGCCAAAAAGATTTTCTTGACTTTTAACGATTTTGTTGTAAGTGGAAATTTTCTCCTTCAGCTTAGCTGAAAAAGCTTGTTTGAGTGTTAACAACTTTTTTATGTGAGGAAACTTTGTCCTGAGGCTTGGCCAATGGGGGACATATTTAAGTTTTAACTTCTTTGTATGTGGAAATGTTGGCCTAAAACATGCCCAGAAAAAATGTTTGTTTTAACCGCTTCTTTGTATCTTCCTGAAACTTAGCTAGAGAACACTTGGTTAAGTTTTAACAACTTTTCTGTATGAGGAAACTCTATTTTGAGATTTGACCAACGAGAACTTCGGTTTTAGCAAATTAAATATATTACATGTAAGGTTCTGTTTTGAAATATGACCAAAAAGATTTCCTTGACTTTAACAATTTTGTTGTAGCGGAATTTTGTCTGAAACTTAGTAAAGGAAGCTTGTTTGAGTGTTAACAACTTTTTTTGTATGAGGAAACTCTGTTCTGAGACTTGGCCAATGGGGGACTTATTTGAGTTTTACAACTTCTTTGTATGTGGTAATGTTGT
>NW_019211756.1:0-1412 GCF_002443255.2 Varroa destructor | reverse complement strand
GAGACTTCTTTGAGTTTTAGCAAATATATTGCATGTAAGATTCTATTTTGAAATAGGGCCAAAAAGATTTCCTTGACTTTCAACAATTTTGCTGTAGGCGGAAGTTTTGTTCTGAAACTTAGATAAAGGAAGCTTGTTTGAGTGTTAACAACTTTTTTGTATGAGGAAACTCTGTTCTGAGACTTGGCCAATGGGGGACTTATTTGACTTTTACCGACTTCTTTGTATGTGGAAATGTTGTCCTAAAACATGGCTAGAAAAAAACGCTTGTTTCAACCACTTCTTTATATCTTCCTGAAACTTAGCTAGAGAACACTTGTTTAAGTTTTAACAACTTTTCTGTGTCAGGGAACTCTGTCCTGAGACTTCTTTGAGTTTTAGCAAATATATTGCATGTAAGATTCTATTTTGAAATAGGGCAAAAAAGATTTCCTTGACTTTCAACAATTTTGTTGTAGGCGGAGGTTTTGTTCTGAACCTTAGATAAAGAAAGCTTGTTTGAGTGTTAACAACTTTTTTGTATGAGGAAACTCTGTTCTGAAACTTGGCCAATGGGGGACTTATTTGAGTTTTAACAACCTCTTTGTATGTGGAAATGTTGTCCTAAAACATGGCGAGAAAAAAACGTTTGTTTCAACCGCTTCTTTATATCTTCCTGAAACTTAGCTAGAGAACACTTGTTTAAGTTTTAACAACTTTTCTGTGTCAGGGAACTCCGTCCTGAGACTTCGTCAACGAGAACTTCTTTGAGTTCTAGCAAATATACTGCATGTAAGATTCTATTTTGAAATATGGCGAAAAAGATTTCCTTGACTTTCAACAATTTTGTTGTAGGCGGAAGTTTTGTTCTGAAACTTAGATAAAGGAAGCTTGTTTGAGTGTTAACAACTTTTTTGTATGAGGAAACTCTGTTCTGAGACTTGGCCAATGGGGGACTTATTTGAGTTTTACCAACTTCTTTGTATCGTCCTGAAACTTAATTAAAGAACACTTGTTTAAGTTTTAACAACTTTTCTGTGTGAGGGAACTCTGTCCTGAGACTTGGTCAAAGAGAACTTCTTTGAGTTCTAGCAAATATACTGCATGTAAGATTCTATTTTGAAATATGGCGAAAAAGATTTCCTTGACTTTCAACAATTTTGTTGTAGGCGGAGGTTTTGTTCTAAAACTTAGATAAAGAAAGCTTGTTTGAGTGTTAACAATTTTTTTGTATGAGGAAACTCTGTTCTGAGACTTGGCCAATGGGGGACTTATTTGAGTTTTACCAACATCTTTGTACGTGGAAATGTTGTCCTAAAACATGGCAAGAAAAAAACGTTTGTTTCAACCACTTCTTTATATCTTCCTGAAACTTAGCTAAAGAACACTTGTTTAAGTTTTAACAACTTTTCTGTGTGAGGGAACTCCATCCT
>NW_019211755.1:0-3616 GCF_002443255.2 Varroa destructor | reverse complement strand
GTGTTAACAACTTTTTTGTATGACAAAACTCTGTTCTGAGACTTGGCCAATGGGGGACTTATTTGAGGTTTACCAGTTTCTTTGTATGTGGAAATGTTGTCCTAAAACATGGCTAGAAAAAAACGCTTGTTTCAACCACTTCTTTATACCTTCCTGAAACTTAGCTAAAGAACACTTGTTTAAGTTTTAACAACTTTTCTGCGTGAGGGAACTCTGTCCTGAGACTTGGTCAACGAGAACTCCTTTGAGCTTTAGCAAATATATTGCATGTAAGATTCTATTTTGAATTATGACGAAAAAGATTTCCTTGACTTTCAATAATTTTGTTGTAGGCGGAAGTTTTGTTCTGAAACTTAGATAAAGAAAGCTTGTTTGAGTGTTAACAACTTTTTGTATGAGGAAACTCTGTTCTAAGACTTGGCCAATGGGGGACTTATTTGAGTTTTACCAACTTCTTTGTATGTGGAAATGTTGTCCTAAAACATGGCCACAAAAAAACGGTTGTTTTAACCACTTCTTTGTATCTTCCTCAAACTTAGCTAGGGAACACTTGTCTAAGTTTTAACAACTTTTCTGCGTGAGGGAACTCTGTCCTGAGACTTGACCAACGAGAACTTGGGTTTTAGCAAATATATTCCGTTAATATTCTGTTTTGAAATATGACCAAAAAGATTTCCCTGACTTTTAACAATTTTGTTGTATGCGGTAATTTTGTCTGAAACTTAGCTAAAGGAAGCTTGTTTGGGTATTAACAACTTTTGTTTGTATGAGGACACTCTGTTCTGAGACTTGGCTAATGGGGGACTCACAAGTTTGAACTTCTTTGTATGTAGAAATGTTGTCTTAGAACATAGCCGGAAAAAAACTTTGTTTTAACTACTTCTTTGTATCTTCCTGAAACTTAGATAGAGAATACTTGAAGTTTTAAGAGCTTTTCTGTATGAGGAAACTCTATTTTGAGACTTGACCAACGAGAACTTGGGTTTTACCAAATATATTCCGTTAAGGTTCTGTTTTGAAATATAGCCAAAAAAGATTTCCTTGACTTTTAACAATTTTGTTGTAAGCGGAAATTTTGTCTGAAACTTGGCTAAAGGAAGCTTGTTTGAGTGTTAACAACTTTTGTTTGTATGAGGAAACTCTGTCCTGAGACTTGGCTAATGGGGGACTTGTTTAAGTTTTAACTTCTTTGTATGTGGAAATGTTGTCCTGAAACATAACCAAAAAAAAACGTTTGTTTTAACCACTTCTTTGTATCTTCCTGAAATTTAGCTAGAGAATACTTGTTTAACAACTTTTCTGTGTGAGGAAACTCTATACTGAGACTTGACCAACGAGAACTTGAGTTTTAGCAAATATATTACATGTAAGATTCTGTTTGTAATATGGCCAAAAAGATTTTCTTGACTTTTAACAATTTTGTTGTATGCGGAAATTTTGTCTGAAACTAAGCTAAAAGAAGCTTGTTTGAGTGTTATCAACTTTTGTTTGTGTAAGGACACTGTTCTGAGACTTGGCCAATGGGGGACTTATATAAGTTTTAACTTCTTTGTATGTGGAAATGTTGTCCAAAAACATGGCCAGGAAAAATGTTTGTTTTAACCACTTCTTTGTATCTTCCTGAAACTTAGCTAGAGAATACTTGTTTAAGCTTTAACAACTTTTCTGTGTGAGGAAACTCTATACTGAGACTTGACCAACGAGAACTTGAATTTTAGCAAATATATTACATGTAAGATTCTGTTTGTAATATGGCCAAAAAGATTTTCTTGACTTTTAACGATTTTGTTGTAAGCGGCAATTTTGTCTGAAACTTGGCTAAAGGAAGCTTGTTTGAGTGTTAACAACTTTTGTTTGTATGAGGAAACTCTGTTCTGAGACTTGGCCAATGGGGGACTTATTTAAGTTTTAACTTCTTCGTATGTGGAAATGCTGTCCTAAAAGATGGCCAAAAAAACGTTTGTTTTAACCACTTCTTTGTATCTTCCTGAGACTTAGCCAGAGAACACTTGTTTAAGTTTTAACAACTTTTGTGCGTGAGGGAACTCTATCCTGAGACTTGGCCAACGAGAACTTGAGTTTTAGCAAATATATTACATGTAAGATTCTGTTTTGAAATATGGCCAAAAAGATTTTCTTGACTTTTAACGATCTTGTTGTAAGCGGTAATTTTGTCTGAAACTTGCCTAAAGGAAGCTTGCTTGACTGTTAACAACTTTTGTTTGTATGAGGAAACTCTGTCCTGAAACTTGGCCAATGGGGGACTTATTTAAGTTTTAACTTCTTTGTATGTGGAAATGTTATCCAAAAACATGGCCAGGAAAAATGTTTGTTTTAACCACTTCTTTTTATCTTCCTGAAACTTAGCTAGAGAATACTTGTTTAAGTTTTAACAACTTTTCTGTATGAGGAAACTCTATACTGAGACTTGACCAACGAGAACTTGAGTTTTCGCAAATATATTATATGTAAGATTCTGTTAGTAATATGGCCAAAAAAATTTTCTTGACTTTTAACGATTTTGTTGTAAGCGGCAATTTTGTCTGAAACTTGGCTAAAGGAAGCTTGCTTGACTGTTAACAACTTTTATTTGTATGAGGACACTCTGTTCTGAGACTTGGCCAGTGGGGGACTTATTTAAATTTTAACTTCTTTGTATGTGGAAATGTTGTCCTAAAACATGGCCAGAAAAAACGTTTGTTTTAACCCGTTCTTTGTATCTTCCTGAAACCTAAATAGAGAACACTTGGTTAAGTTTTAACAACTTTTCTGTATGAGGAAACTCTATTTTGAGACTTGACCAACGAGAACTTCTTTGAGTTTTAACAAATACACTACATGTAAGGTTCTGTTTTGAAACATGACCAAAAAGATTTCCTTGACTTTTAACAATTTTGTTGTATGCGGAAATTTTATCTGAAACTTGGCTAAAGGAAGCTTGCTTGACTGTTAACAACTTTTGTTTGTATGAGGAAACTCTGTTCTGAGACTTGGCCAATGGGGGACTTATATAAGTTTTAACTTCTTTGTATGTGGAAATGTTGTTCAAAAACATGGCCAGAAAAAATGTTTGTTTTAACCACTTCTTTGTATCTTCCTGAAACTTAGATAGAGAATACTTGTTTAAGTTTTAACAGCTTTTCCGTATGAGGAAACTCTATTTTGAGACTTGACCAACAAGAACTTGGGTTTTAGCAAATATACTACGTTAGGATTCTGTTTCGAAATATGGCCAAAAAGATTTCCTTGACTTTTAACAATTTTGTTGTAAGCGGAAATTTTGTCTGATACTTGGCTAAAGGAAGCTTGTTTGAGTGTTAACAACTTTTGTTTGTATGAGGAAACTCTGTCCTGAGACTTGGCCAGTGGGGGACTTATTTGAATTTTAACTTCTTTGTATGTGGAAATGTTATCCTAAAACATGGCCATAAAAAACGTTTGTTTTAACTCGTTCTTTGTATCTTCCTGAAACTTAGATAGAGAATACTTGTCTAAGTTTTAACAGCTTTCCCGTATGAGGAAACTCTATTTTGAGACTTGACCAACGAGAACTTGGGTTTTAGCAAATATACTACGTTAGGATTCTGTTTCGAAATATGGCCAAAAAGATTTCTTT
>NW_019211754.1:0-1845 GCF_002443255.2 Varroa destructor | reverse complement strand
TTTTACCAAATATATTGCATGTAAGGTTCTGTATTGAAACATGACCAAAGAGGTTTCCTTGACTTTTAATAATTTTGTTGTATGCGGAAATTTTGTCTGAAACTTAGCTAAAGGAAGCTTGTTTGAGTGTTAACAACTTTTGTTTGTATGAGGAAACTCTGTTCTGAGACTTGGTCAATGGGGACTTATTTAAGTTTTAACTTCTTTGTATGTGGACGTGTTGTCCTAAAACATGGCCAGAAAAAACGTTTGTTTTAACCGCTTCTTTGTATCTTCCTGAAACTTAGCTAGAGAATACTTGTTTAAGTTTTAACAGCTTTTCTGTATGAGGAAACTCTATTTTGAGACTTAACCAACGAGAACTTGGGTTTTAGCAAATATATTGCACGTAAGATTCTATGTTGAAATATGGCCAAAAAGATCTCCTTGACTTTTAGCAATTTTGTTGTAAGCGGAAATTTTGTCTGCAACTTGGCTAAAGGAAGCTTGTTTGAGTGTTAACAACTTTTGTTTGTATGAGGAAACTCTGTTCTGAGACTTGGCCAATGGGGGACTTATTTAAATTTTAACTTCTTTGTATGTGGACGTGTTGTCCTAAAACATGGCAAAAAAAACGTTTGTTTTAACCACTTCTTTGTATCTTCCTGAAACTTATCTAGAGAACACTTCTTTAAGTTTTAGCAACTTTTCTGTGTGAGGAAACTCTATCCTGAGACTTGACCAACGAGAGCTTGGGTTTTAGCAAATATATTGCACGTAAGATTCTGTTTTGAAATATGGCCAAAAAGATCTCCTTGACTTTTAGCAATTTTGTTGTAAGCGGAAATTTTGTCTGCAACTTGGCTAAAGGAAGCTTGTTTGAGTGTTAACAACTTTTGTTTGTATGAGGAAACTCTGTTCTGAGACTTGGCCAATGGGGGACTTATTTAAATTTTAACTTCTTTGTATGTGGAAATGTTGTCCTAAAACATGGCAAAAAAAACGTTTGTTTTAACCACTTCTTTGTATCTTCCTGAAACTTATCTAGAGAACACTTCTTTAAGTTTTAGCAACTTTTCTGTATGAGGAAACTCTATTTTGAGACTTGACCAACGAGAACTTGGGTTTTACCAAATATATTGCATGTAAGGTTCTGTATTGAAACATGACCAAAGAGGTTTCCTTGACTTTTAATAATTTTGTTGTATGCGGAAATTTTGTCTGAAACTTGGCTAAAGGAAGTTTGTTTGAATGTTAACAACTTTTGTTTGTATGAGGAAACTCTGTTCTGAGACATGGCCAATGGGGGACTTATTTAAGTTTTAATTTCTTTGTATGTGGAAATGTTGTCCTAAAACATGGCCAAAAAAAACGTTTGTTCTAACCACTTCTTTGTATCTTCTGAAACTTAGCTAGAGAACACTTGTTCAAGTTTTAACAACTTTTCTGTGTGAGGGAACTCTATCCTGAGACTTGGCCAACGAGAACTTCTTAGAGTTTTAACAAATATACTACATGTAAGGTTTTGTTTTGAAATATGACCAAAGAGATTTCCTTGACTTTTAACAATTTTGTTGTAAGCGGAAATTTTGTCTGCAACTTGGCTAAAGGAAGCTTGTTTGAGTGTTAACAACTTTTGTTTGTATGAGGAAACTCTGTTCTGAGACTTGGCCAATGGGGGACTTATATAAGTTTTAACTTCTTTGTATGTGGAAATGTTGTCCTAAAACATGGCTAGAAAAAATGTTTGTTTTAACCACGTCTATCTTCCTGAAACTTAGCTAGAGAACACTTGTTCAAGTTTTAACAACTTTTCTGTGTGAGGGAACTCTATCCTGAGACTTGACCAACCAGAACTTGGGTTTT
>NW_019211753.1:0-1262 GCF_002443255.2 Varroa destructor | reverse complement strand
ATGTGGAAATGTTGTCCTAAAACATGGCCAAAAAAAAACGTTTGTTTTAACCACTTCTTTGTATCTTCCTGAAACTTAGCTAGAGAACACTTGTTCAAGTTTTAACAACTTTTCTGTGTGAGGGAACTCTATCCTGAGACTTGGCCAACGAGAACTTCTTAGAGTTTTAACAAATATACTACATGTAAGGTTCTGTTTTGAAATATGACCAAAGAGATTTCCTTGACTTTTAACAATTTTGTTGTAAGCGGAAATTTTGTCTGAAATTTGGCTAAAGTAGCTTGTTTGAGTGTTAACAACTTTTGTTTGTACGAGGACACTCTGTTCTAAGGCTTGGCCAATGGGGGACTTATATAAGTTTTAACTTTTTTGTATGTGGAAATGTTGTCCTAAAACATGGCGAAAAAAAAACGATTGTTTTAACCACTTCTTTGTATCTTCATGAAACTTAGCTAGAGAACACTGGTTTAAGTTTTAACAGCTTTTCTGTATGAGGAAACTCTATTTTGAGACCTGACCAACGAGAACTTGGGTTTTAGCAAATATATTGTATGTAAGATTCTGTTTTGAAATATGGCCAAAAAGATTTCCTTGACTTTTAGCAATTTTGTTGTATGCAGAAATTTTGTCTGAAACTTGGCTAAAGGAAGCTTGTTTGAGTGTTAACAACTTTTGTTTGCATGAGGAAACTCTGTCCTGAGACTTGGCCAATGGGGGACTTATTTAAGTTTTAACTTCTTTGTATGTGGACGTGTTGTCCTAAAACATGAGCAGAAAAAACGTTTGTTTTAACCCGTTCTTTGTATCTTCCTGAAACTTAGCTAGAGAATACTTGTTTAAGTTTTAACAGCTTTTCTGTATGAGGAAACTCTATTTTGAGACCTGACCAACGAGAACTTGGGTTTTAGCAAATATATTGTATGTAAGATTCTGTTTTGAAATATGGCCAAAAAGATTTCCTTGACTTTTAACAATTTTGTTGTATGCAGAAATTTTGTCTGAAACTTGGCTAACGGAAGCTTGTTTGAGTGGTAACAACTTTTATTTGTATGAGGAAACTCTGTTCTGAGACTCGGCCAATGGGGGACTTATCTAAGTTTTAACTTCTTTGTATGTCGAAATGTTGTCCTAAAACATGGCAAAAAAAAAAGTTTGTTTTAACCACTTCTTTGTATCTTCCTGAAACTTAGCTAGAGAATACTTGTTTAAGTTTTAACAGCTTTTCTGTATGAGGAAACTCTATTTTGAGACTTTACCAACGA
>NW_019211752.1:0-1772 GCF_002443255.2 Varroa destructor | reverse complement strand
CCTAGAACATGGCCAGAAAAAAGGTTTAAGTTTTAACTACTTTTTTGTATGTGGGACTTCTGTCCTGAAACTTAGCTAGACAACACTTTTTTGTTTTAACAACTCTTTTGTATGAGGAAACTCTGTTCTGAGACTTGACCGGTGAGGAACTTCTTTGAGTTTTAGCAACCTCTTTGTATGTCGTAATGTTTTCCTAAAACATGGCCAGAAAGGAGGTTTAAGTTTTAACCATTTTTTTGTATGTGGGACTTCTGTCCTGAAACTTAACTAGAGACCACTTGTTTAAGTTTTAACAACTTTTTTTCTGTACGAGGAGTTCTGAGACTTGGCCAATGGGGGACTTCTTTGAGCTTTAACAAATATACTGCATGTATGATTGTGTTTTGAAAGACGGCCAAGATTTCCTTGAGTTTTAACCAATTTTTTGCAGGTGGGATTTCTGTCCTGAAACTTAGCTGGAGAACACTTGTTTAAGTTTTAACAACTCTTTTATATGAGGAAACTCTGTTCTGAGACTTGGCCAATGGGGGACTTCTTTAACAATCTCTTTGTATGTGGTAATGTTTTCCTAGAACATGGCCAGAAAAGAGGTTTAAGTTTTAACCATTTTTTTGTATGTGGGACTTCCTGAAACTTAACTAGAGAACACTTGTTTAAGTTTTAACAACTCTTTTGTATGAAGAAACTCTGTTCTGAGACTTGGCCAATGGGGGACTTCTTTGAGTTTTAACAAATATACTGCATGTATGATTCTGTTTTGAAATATGGCCAAGATTTCCTTGAGTTTTAACCATTTTCTGTGGGGATTTCTATCCTGAAACTTAACTGGAGAACACTTGTTTAAGTTTTAACAACTCTTTTGTATGAGGAAACTCTGTTCTGAGATTTGGCCGACGAGAACTTGTTTGGGTTTTAACAACCTCTTTGTATGAGTAATGTTTTCCTAGAACATGGCCAGGAAAGAGGTTTAAGTTTTAACCACTTTTTTTGTATGTGGGACTTTTGTCCTGAAACTTAGCTAGACAACACTTTTTTGTTTTAACAACTCTTTTGTATGAGGAAACTCTGTTCTGAGACTTGACCGGTGGGGGACTTCTTTGGGCTTTAACAACCTCTTTGTATGTGGTATTGTTTTTCTAAAACATGGCCAGAAAAAAGGTTTAAGTTTTAATCATTTTTTTGTATGTGGGACTTCTGTCCTGGAACTTAACTAGAGAACGCTTGTTTAAGTTTTAACAACTTTTTTTGTACGAGGAAACTCTGTTCTGAGACTTGGCCAATGGGGGACTTCTTTGAGTTTTAACAACCTCTTTGTATGTGGTATTGTTTTCCTAAAACATGGCCAGAAAAGAGATTTTTTTTTAACCAATTTTTTGCAGGTGGGATTTCTATCCTGAAACTTAACTGGAGAACACTTGTTTAAGTTTTAACAACTCTTTCGTATGAGGAAACTCTGTTCTGAGACTTGACCAGCGGGGGACTTCTTTGAGTTTTAACAACATTTTTGTATGTGTAATGTTTTCCTAGAACATGGCCAGAAAAGAGGTTTAAGTTTTAACCACTTTTTTGTATGTGGGACTTCTGTCCTGAAACTTAGCTAGACAACACTTTTTTGTTTTAACAACTCTTTTGTATGAGGAAACTCTGTTCTGAGACTTGACCGGTGGGGGACTTCTTTGGGTTTTAACAACCTCTTTGTATGTCGTAATGTTTTTCTAAAACATGGATAGAAAGGAGGTTTAAGTTTTAACCACATTTTGTATGTGGGACTT
>NW_019211751.1:0-1939 GCF_002443255.2 Varroa destructor | reverse complement strand
CTTTTTTGTATGAGAAAACTCTGTTCTGAGACTTGGCCAATGGGCGACTTATCTGAGTTTTACCGACTTCTTTGTATGTGGAAATGTTGTCCTAAAACATGGCCAGAAAAAAAATGGTTGTTTTAACCATTTCTTTATATCTTCCTGAAACTTAGCTAAAGAACACTTGTTTAAGTTTTAACAACTTTTTTGCGTGAGGGAGCTCCATTCTGAGATTTCTTTGAGCTTTAGCAAATATATTGCATGTAAGATTCCATTTTGAAATATGGCCAAAAAGATTTCCTTGACTTTCAACAATTTTGTTGTAGGCGGAAGTTTTGTTCTGAAACTTGGCTAAAAGAAGCTTGTTTGAGTGTTAACAACTTTTGTTTGTATGAGGACACTCTGTTCTGAGACTTGGCCAATGGGGGACTTATATAAGTTTTAACTTCTTTGTATGTGGAAATGTTGTCCAAAAACATGGTCAGAAAAAATTTTTGTTTTAACCAATTCTTTGTATCTTCCTGAAACTTAGCTAGAGAATACTTGTTTAAGTTTTAACAACTTTTCTGTGTGAGGAAACTCTATACTGAGACTTGACCAACGACAACTTGAGTTTTAGCAAATATATTACATGTAAGGTTCTGTTTTGGAATATGACCAAAAAGATTTCCTTGACTTTTAACAATTTTGTTGTATGCGGAAATTTTGTCTGAAACTTAGCTAAAGGAAGCTTGTTTGAGTGTTAACAACTTTTGTTTGTATGAGGACACTGTTCTGAGACATGGCCAATGGGGGACTTATATAAGTTTTAACTTCTTTGTATGTGGAAATGTTGTCCTAAAACATGGCCAGAAAAAATGTTTGTTTTAACCGTTTCTTTGTATCTTCCTGAAACTTAGCTAGAGAATACTTGTTTAAGTTTTAACAGCTTTTCTGTATGAGGAAACTCTATTTTGAGATTTAACCAACGAGAACTTCGGTTTTAGCAAATATATTACATGTAAGATTCTGTTTGTAATATGGCCAAAAAGATTTTCTTGACTTCTAAAGATTTTGTTGCAAGCGGCAATTTTGTCTGAAACTTGGCTAAAGGAAGCTTGTTTGAGTGTTAGCAACTTTTTTGTATGAGGAAACTCTGTTCTGAGACTTGGCCATTGGAGGACTTATTTAAGTGTTAACTTCTTTGTATGTGGAAATGTTGTCCTAAAACATGGCCAGAAAAAAACATTTGTTTTAATCACTTCTTTGTATCTTCCTGGAACTTAGCTAGAAAACACTTGTTTAAGTTTTAACAACTTTTCTTTGTGAGGGAACACTATCCTGAGACTTGCCCAACGAGAACTTGAGTTTTAACAAATATATTACATGTAAGATTCTGTTTGTAATATGGCCAAAAAGATTTCCTTGACTTTTAACAATTTTGTTGTAAGCGGAAACTTTGTCCTAAAACTTAGTTAAAAAAAGCTTGTTTGAGTGTTAGCAACTTTTTTGTATGAGGAAACTCTGTTCTGAGACTTGGCCATTGGAGGACTTATTTAAGTGTTAACTTCTTTGTAGGTGGAAATGTTGTCCTAAAACATGGCAAAAAAAACGTTTGTTTTAACCACTTCTTTGTATCTTCATGAAACTTAGCTAGATAACACTGGTTTAAGTTTTAACAACTTTTCTGTGTGAGGGAACTCTATCCTGAGACTTGGCCAACGAGAACTTCTTTGAGTTTTAACAAATATATTACATGTAAGGTTCTGTTTTGAAATATGAGCAAAAAGATTTCCTTGACTTTTAACAATATTGCTGTATGCGGAACTTTTGTCTGAAACTTGGCTAGAGGAAGCTTGTTTGAGTGTTAACAACTTTTGTTTGTATGAGGACACTCTGTTCTGAGACTTGGCCAGTGGGGGACTTATTTAAATTTTAACTTCTTTGTATGTGGACGTGTTGTCCTAAAACATGGCCA
>NW_019211750.1:0-2380 GCF_002443255.2 Varroa destructor | reverse complement strand
CGAATTGTTGTAACAATTTGTCTGTATACACAAAATTTAGTTTTGAAACTTAGCTACGAGATGTCTGTTAGAATTGTTGTAACAACTTCTCTGCATACAAGAAATTTTGCCCTGAAACCTGGCCACGAAATAAATGTTCGAATTGTCGTAACAATTTATCTGCGTTTTAAAATTTGGCCACGGAATCCCTGTTGAAGTTGTTTTAAAGACTTACCTGTGTCTTGAAACTTGGTCACGAAACATCCGTTCGAATTGCTGCAACAGCTTATTTGTATGCGAAAAATTCTATCTTGACCCTTGACCACAAAGTACATGTTCAAGTTGTTGTAACATCCTGTCTGTATGCGGGAAATCCAGGCCTGAAACTTGGTTACAAAATACGTCTTCGAGTTGCTGTAACAACCTGGCTGTGTGCGAGAAAACCTGGCTACAAGATACATGTTTAAATTTTTGTAACAACATTTCTGTACGTATGAAACTTTGTCCTGAAACTTGGCCACGAAGTACCTGTTCGAGTTGTCATAATAATTCGCCTGTGTTTTAAGGGTTAGCTACGAAATACTTGTTCGAGTTGTTCTAAGAACTTGTCTATGTCCTGAAGCTTAGCCATGAAATAGCTATTCAAATTGTTGCGACAACAGGTCTGTATGCGGCAACTCTGTTTTGAAACTTGGCCTAGCGATGCTTGTGTGAGTTATAACTTGTCTATATGAGGAAAATTCCGTCCTAAAGCTTCTCCACGAAATACTTGTTCGAATTGCTGTAATAACTTGTCTTCATGTAAAAAGTTTAGTCCTGACACTTAGCTATGGAATATCTGTTCGAGTTGTTATAACAACTTCTGTATGCGAATAGTCTTAAAAAACATGGCCTCCAAATGCCTGCTCAAGTTGTTCCAATAATTTGTCTGTGTCCTGAAACTAGGTCATGAAATATATGTTCAAATTATTGTGACGACTGGTCGGATACGGGAAATTTTGTCCTGAAACTTTGCTACGAAATACTTGTTCGAGTTGTTTTAACAACTTGTCTATGTTCTGAAACTTGGCCACCACATATCTGTTCGAGTTATTCTAACAACTTGTCTATGTCCTGAATCTTAGCCACAAAATACCTATTCGAGTTGCCGTAACAAATTATCTGTGTCCTGAGGCTTGGCTACGAAATAGGTGTTCAAGTTTTTGTAGCAACTTGTCTGTATCGCGAAACTTGGCCACAACATATCTGTCTGTTGTAACAACTTGTTTGTGTCATGAAAGTTTGACACAAGATATCTGTCTGTTGTAACAGTTTGTCTGTATGTGGGAAATTCTGTCCTGGGCCCAGTTTCAGGACACAGACAAGTTGGTGTAACAACTTGAACTAATATGTCGCGGTCAAGTTTAGAATACAAACAAGTTGCTGGAACGACTTGGATAGGTATTCTGTGGCCCAGTTTCAGGACTGAATTTAGCTCATACAGACAAGTTGTTATGATTACTACAACAGGTATTCTGTGTCCAAATTTTAGGATACGGATAAGTTGATATCATAATTCGAACAGATATTTCGTGGCAACGTTTCAGGGCACAGACAAGTTGTTATAACTCGAATAGTTATTTTGGGGCCAAGTCTCAACATAAAAGTCTCAACAAAGTTGTTACAACAACTTTAACAGGTATTTCGTGGCTAAGTTTTAAACCACAGAGAACTTGTTACAATTCGAACAGGTATTTTGTTGTACAAGTCATTGTAACAACTTATCTGCGCTTTGAAACTTGGCCACGAACTACCCATTCAAGCTGCGGAAACGACTTGTCCGCATCCTGAAACTTAATTATGAAATACTCATTAGAGATGTTGCAACGACTTGTCTGTATGCGGAAAATTCTGTCCTGAAACTTGGCCACGAACTGCTTATTCGATTCGTTGTAACAATTTGCCTGCACCTTGAAACTTGGCCACCAGATATTTGTTGTTCTAAAGACTTGTCTGTACGTAGACCCACAGCTAGTTGAAATAGGTATGTTTACCATTATTTACATCTAAGACACGTGTATAGATATTTATTATTAAATTATATTTTACTGTGCTAATCTTATGCCACTGACTATTACCATATGAATTATGATAGACCACCCTTAATTATTTCAGAGTTTTTTACTATTGTTCTCGCAACCTGCTAACACGGTTCGCATATGTATAGACTTTCATTTTGTCGAGTATCCTAATGTGCTGCAATATAACTTAATATCTTCAACTATTGTGGCTTATATAACACATAATCAATTTAACCTTTCACGTAAACCCATTGCTTCCAAGGATTTGCGCAACGCAATACTATTTGTAGAAATTATCTATTTCGGAATCGGTCTTCGTAAATAGATATTAAAATAAACTA
>NW_019211749.1:0-1609 GCF_002443255.2 Varroa destructor | reverse complement strand
CTGTCCTGAGACTTGGCCAATGGGGGACTTATTTAAGTTTTAACTTCTTTGTATGTGGCAATGTTGTCCTAAAGCATGGCCAAAAAAAAACGTTTGTTTTAACCACTTCTTTGTATCTTCCTGAAACTTAGCTAGAGAATACTTGTTTAAGTTTTAACAGCTTTTCTGTATGAGGAAACTCTATTTTGAGACTTGACCAACGAGAACTTGGGTTTTAGCAAATATATTGCATGTAAGATTCTGTTTTGAAATATGGCCAAAAAGATTTCCTTGACTTTTAACAATTTTGTTGTATGCGGAAATTTTTTCTGAAACTTGGCTAACGGAAGCTTGTTTGAGTGTTAACAACTTTTGTTTGTATGAGGAAACTCTGTCCTGAGACTTGGCCAGTGGGGGACTTATTTAAATTTTAACTTCTTTGTATGTGGAAATGTTGTCCTAAAACATAGCCAAAAAAAAACGTTTGTTTTAACCATTTCTTTGTATCTTCATGAAACTTAGCTAGAGAACACTTCTTTAAGTTTTAACGACTTTTCTGTGTGAGGGAACTCTATCCTGAGACTTGACCAACGAGAACTTCTTTGAGTTTTAACAAATATATTACATATAAGGTTCTGTTTTGAAATATGACCAAAAAGATTTCCTTGACTTTTAACAATTTTGTTGTATGCGGAAATTTTGTGTGAAACTTGGCTCAAGGAAGCTTGTTTGGGTATTAACAACTTTTGTTTGTATGAGGACACTCTGTTCTAAGACTTGGCCAATAGGGGACTTATATAGGTTTTAACTTCTTTGTATGTGGAAATGTTGTCCTAAAACATGGCAAAAAAAAACGTTTGTTTTAACCACTTCTTTGTATCTTCCTGAAACTTAGCTAGAGAATACTTGTTTAAGTTTTAACAGCTTTTCTGTATGAGGAAACTCTATTTTGAGACTTGACCAACGAGAACTTGGGTTTTAGCAAATATATTGCATGTAAGGTTCTGTTTTGAAATATGACCAAAAAGATTTCCTTGACTTTTAACAATTTTGTTGCATGCGGAAATTTTGTCTGCAACTTGGCTAAAGGATGTTTGAGTGTTAACAACTTTTGCTTGTATGAGGAAACTCTGTTCTGAGACTTGGCCAATGGGGGACTTATATAAGTTTTAACTTCTTTGTATGTGGAAATGTTGTCCTAAAACATGGTTAGAAAAAATGTTTGTTTTAACCACTTCTATCTTCCTGAAACTTAGCTAGAGAATACTTGTTCAAGTTTTAACAACTTTTCTGTGTGAGAGAACTCTATCCTGAGACTTGACCAACGAGAACTTGGGTTTTAGCAAATATATTGCATGTAAGGTTCTGTATTGAAACATGACCAAAGAGGTTTCCTTGACTTTTAATAATTTTGTTGTATGCGGAAATTTTGTCTGAAACTTGGCTAGAGGAAGCTTGTTTGAGTGTTAACAACTTTTATTTGTATGAGGAAACTCTGTTCTGAGACAATGCCAATGGGGGACTTATTTAAGTTTTAATTTCTTTGTATGTGGAAATGTTGTCCTAAAATATGGCCAAAAAAAATGTTTGTTTTAACCACTTCTATCTTCCTGAAACTTAGCTAGAGAAT
>NW_019211748.1:0-4552 GCF_002443255.2 Varroa destructor | reverse complement strand
TTTTTTTCTGTACGAGGAAACTCTGTTCTGAGACTTGGCCAATGGGGGACTTCTTTGAGTTTTAACAAATATACTGCATGTATGATTCTGTTTTGAAATATGGCCCAGATTTCCTTGAGTTTTAACCAATTTTTTGCAGGTGGGATTTCCATCCTGAAACTTAGCTGGAGAACACTTGTTTAAGTTTTAACAACTCTTTTGTATGAGGAAACTCTGTTCTGAGACTTGGCCAATGGGAGACTTCTTTGAGCTTTAACAACCTCTTTGTATGTGGTAATGTTTTCCTAGAACATGGCCAGAAAAGAAGTTTAAGTTTTAACCATTTTTTTGTATGTGGGACTTCTGTCCTGAAACTTAGCTAGAGAACACCTTTTTAAGTTTTAACAACTTTTTTTTGTGCGAGGAAACTCTGTTCTGAGACTTGGCCAATAGGGGACTTCTTTGAGTTTTAACAACCTCTTTGTATGTGGTATTGTTTTCCTAAAACATGGCCAGAAAAGAGGTTTGTTTTAACCAATTTTTTGCAGGCGGGATTTCTATCCTGAAACTTAACCGGAGAACACTTGTTTAAGTTTTAACAACTCTTTTGTACGAGGAAACTCTGTTCTGAGACTTGGCCAATGGGGGACTTCTTTGAGTTTTAACAACCTCTTTGTATGTGGTATTGTTTTCCTAAAACATAGCCAGAAAGGAGGTTTAAGTTTTCACCAATTTTTTGCAGGCGGGATTTCTATCCTGAAACTTAACTGGAGAACACTTGTTTAAGTTTTAACAACTTTTTTTTTGTACGAGGAAACTCCATTCTGAGACTTGGCCAATGGGGGACTTCTTTGAGTTTTAACAAATATACTGCATCTATGATTCTGTTTTGAAATATGGCCAAGATTTCCTTGAGTTTTAACCATTTTTTTGTATGTGGGACTTCCGTCCTGAAACTTATCTAGAGAACACTTGTTTAAGTTTTAACAACTCTTTTGTATGAGGAAACTCGGCCAATGGGAGACTTCTTTGAGTTTTAACAATCTCTTTGTATGTGGTAATGTTTTCCTAGAACATGGCCAGAAAAGAGGTTTAAGTTTTAACCATTTTTTTGTATGTGGGAACTTCTGTCCTGAAACTTAACTGAGAACACTTGTTTAAGTTTTAACAACTTTTTTTCGTAGAGGAAACTCTGTTCTGAGACTTGGCCAAGGGAGACTTCTTTGAGTTTTAACAAATATACTGCATGTAGATTCTGTTTTGAAATATGGCCAAGATTTCCTTGAGTTTTAACCATTTTTTTGTGTGTGGGATTTCTTCCTGAAACTTACTGGAGAACACTTGTTTAAGTTTTAACAACTCTTTTGTATGAGGAAACTCTGTTCTGAGACTTGGCCAATGGGGGACTTCTTTGAGTTTTAACAACCTCTTTGTGTGTGGTATTTTTTCCTAGAACATGGCCAGAAAAGAGGTTTAAGTTTTAACCACTTTTTTGTATGTGGGACTTCTGTCCTGAAACTTAGCTAGAAACACTTTTTTGTTTTAACAACTCTTTTGTATGAGGAAACTCTGTTCTGAGACTTGGCAACCGGTGGGGGAACTTGCTTTGGGTTTTAACAACCTCTTTGTATGTCGTAATGTTGTTTCTAAATACATGGCCAGAAAGGAGGTTTGAAGTTTTTAACCATTTTTTTGTGATGTGGGATCTTCTGTCCTGGAAACTTAACTGAGAGAACACTTGTTTAAGTTTTAACAACTTTTTTGTTTGTACGAGGAAACTCTGTTCTGAGACTTGGCCAATGGGGGACTTCTTTGAGTTTTAACAACCTCTTTGTATGTGGTATTGTTTTCCTAAAACATGGCCAGAAAAGAGGTTTGTTTTAACCAATTTTTTGCAGGTGGGATTTCTTCCTGAAACTTAGCTGGAGAACACTTGTTTAAGTTTTAACAACTCTTTTGTATGAGGAAACTCTGTTCTGAGATTTGGCCGACGAGAACTTGTTTGGGTTTTAACAACCTCTTTGTATGTGTAATGTTTTCCTAGAACATGGCCAGAAAAGAGGTTTAAGTTTTAACCACTTTTTTGTATGTGGGACTTCTGTCCTGAAACTTAGCTGGAGAACACTTGTTTAAGTTTTAACAACTCTTTTGTATGAGGAAACTCTGTTCTGAGACTTGGCCAATGGGGGACTTCTTTGAGTTTTAACAACCTCTTTGTATGTGGTAATGTTTTCCTAAACATGGCCAGAAAAGAGGTTTAAGTTTTAACCATTTTTTTGTATGTGGGATTCTGTCCTGAAACTTAGCTGGAGAACACTTGTTTAAGTTTTAACAACTCTTTTGTATGAGGAAACTCTGTTCTGAGACTTGGCCAATGGGAGACTTCTTTGAGTTTTAACAACTCTTTGTATGTGGTAATGTTTTCCTAAACATGGCCAGAAAAGAGGTTTAAGTTTTAACCATTTTTTTGAGTGTGGGATTTCTGTCCTGAAACTTAACTGGAGAACACTTGTTTAAGTTTTAACAACTCTTTTGTATGAGGAAACTCTGTTCTGAGACTTGGCCAATGGGAGACTTCTTTGAGTTTTAACAACCTCTTTGTGTGTGGTATTGTTTTCCTAAAACATGGCCAGAAAAGAGGTTTGTTTTAACCAATTTTTTGAGGTGGGATTCTGTCCTGAACACTTACGAGAACACTTGTTTAAGTTTTAACAACTTTTTTTGTAGAGGAAACTCGTTCTGAGACTTGGCCAATGGGGGACTTCTTTGAGTTTTAACAAATATACTGCATGTATGATTCTGTTTTGAAATATGGCCAAGATTTCCTTGTTTTAACCAATTTTTTGCAGGTGGGATTTCTGTCCTGAAACTTAGCTGGAGAACACTTGTTTAAGTTTTAACAACTCTTTTGTATGAGGAAACTCTGTTCTGAGACTTGGCCAATGGGAGACTTCTTTGAGTTTTAACAACCTCTTTGTATGTGGTAATGTTTTCCTAGAACATGGCCAGAAAAGAGGTTTAAGTTTTAACCATTTTTTTGTATGTGGGACTTCTGTCCTGAAACTTAGCTAGAGAACACTTGTTTAAGTTTTAACAACTCTTTTGTAGAGGAAACTCTGTTCTGAGACTTGGCCAATGGGGGACTTCTTTGAGTTTTAACAAATATACTGCATGTATGATTCTGTTTTGAAATATGGCCAAGATTTCCTTGAGTTTTAACCATTTTTTTGTGTGTGGATTTCTTCCTGAAACTTAACTGGAGAACACTTGTTTAAGTTTTAACAACTCTTTTGTATGAGGAAACTCTGTTCTGAGACTTGGCCAATGGGGGACTTCTTTGAGTTTTAACAACCTCTTTGTTGTGGTAATTTTTTCCTAGAACATGGCCAGAAAAGAGGTTTAAGTTTTAACCATTTTTTTGTATGTGGGATTTCTGTCCTGAAACTTAACTGTGTTTAAGTTTTAACAACTCTTTTGTAGAGGAAACTCTGTTCTGAGACTTGGCCAATGGGGAGACTTCTTTGAGTTTTAACAACATATACTGCATGTATGATTCTGTTTTGAAATATGGCCAAGATTTCCTTGATTTTAACCATTTTTTTGTGTGTGGGATTTCTTCCTGAAACTTACTGGAGAACACTTGTTTAAGTTTTAACAACTCTTTTGTATGAGGAAACTCTGTTCTGAGACTTGGCCAATGGGGGACTTCTTTGAGTTTTAACAACCTCTTTGTATGTGGTAATGTTTTCCTAGAACATGGCCAGAAAAGAGGTTTAAGTTTTAACCATTTTTTTGTATGTGGGACTTCTGTCCTGAAACTTAGCTAGAAACACTTTTTTGTTTTAACAACTCTTTTGTATGAGGAAACTCTGTTCTGAGACTTGCCTGGGGGACTTCTTTGGGTTTTAACAACCTCTTTGTATGTGTATGTTTTCCTAAATCATGGCCAGAAAAGAGGTTTAGTTTTAACCATTTTTTGTGATGTGGGATTCTGTCCTGAAACTTAGCTAGAAACACTTTTTTGTTTTAACAACTCTTTTGTATGAGGAAACTCTGTTCTGAGACTTGCCTGGGGGACTTCTTTGGGTTTTAACAACCTCTTTGTATGTGTAATGTTTTCTAAAACATGGCCAGAAAGGAGGTTTAAGTTTTAACCATTTTTTTGTATGTGGGACTTCTGTCCTGAACTTAACTAGAGAACACTTGTTTAAGTTTTAACAACTTTTTTTGTAGAGGAAACTCTGTTCTGAGACTTGGCCAATGGGGGACTTCTTTGAGTTTTAACAACCTCTTTGTATGTGGTATTGTTTTCCTAAAACATGGCCAGAAAAGAGGTTTGTTTTAACCAATTTTTTGCAGGTGGGATTTCTTCCTGAAACTTACTGGAGAACACTTGTTTAAGTTTTAACAACTCTTTTGTATGAGGAAACTCTGTTCTGAGACTTGGCCAATGGGAGACTTCTTTGAGTTTTAACAACCTCTTTGTATGTGGTATATGTTTTCCTAGAACATGGCCAGAAAAGAGGTTTAAGTTTTAAATTTTGTGTGGGGACTTCTGTCCTGAAACTTAACT
>NW_019211747.1:0-1898 GCF_002443255.2 Varroa destructor | reverse complement strand
TGTATGAGGAAACTCTGTTCTGAAACCTGGCCAATGGGGGACTTATTTAAGTTTTAACTTCTTTGTATATGAAAATGTTGTCCTAAAACATGGCCAAAAAAAAACGTTTGTTTTAACCACTTCTTTGTATTTTCATGAAGCTTAGCTAGAGCACACTGGCTTAGGTTTTAACAACTTTTCTGTGTGAGGGAACTCTATCCTGAGACTTGACCAACGAGAACTTGGGTTTTAGCAAATATATTGCCTGTAAGATTCTGTTTTGAAATATGGCCAAAAAGATTTCCTTGACTTTTAACAATTTTGTTGAATGCGGAAATTTTGTCTGAAACTTGGCTAACGGAAGCTTGTTTGAGTGTTAACAATTTTTGTTTGTATGAGGAAACTCTGTTCTGAGACTTGGCCAATGGGGGACTTACATAAGTTTTAACTTCTTTGTATGTGGAAATGTTGTCCTAAAACACGGCTAGAAAAAATGTTTGTTTTAACCTCTTCTATCTTCCTGAAACTTAGCTAGAGAATACTTGTTTAAGTTTTAACAGCTTTTCTGTATGAGGAAACTCTATTTTGAGACTTGACCAACGAGAACTTGGGTTTTAGCAAATATACTACATGTAAGGTTCTGTTTTGAAATATGACCAAAAAG
Source organism: Varroa destructor (assembly GCF_002443255.2). Classification (NCBI taxonomy): domain Eukaryota; kingdom Metazoa; phylum Arthropoda; class Arachnida; order Mesostigmata; family Varroidae; genus Varroa; species Varroa destructor. The sequence continues at coordinate 1,255 of NW_019211747.1, read as the reverse complement.
ATTTTCTTGACTTTTAACAATTTTGTTGTAAGCGGAAATTTTGTCTGAAATTTGGCTAAAGGAAGCTTGTTTGAGTGTTAATAACTTTTGTTTGTATGAGGAAACTCTGTCCTAAGACTTGGCCAATGGGGGACTTCTTTAAGTTTTAACTTCTTTGTATGTGAAAATGTTGTCCTAGAACATGGCCAAAAAAAACGTTTGTTTTAACCACTTCTTTGTATCTTCCTGAAACTTAGCTAGAGAATACTTGTTTAAGTTTTAACAGCTTTTCTGTATGAGGAAACTTTATTTTGAGACTTGACCAACGAGAACTTGGGTTTTAGCAAATATATTGCATGTAAGATTCTGTTTTGAAATATGGCCAAAAAGATTTCCTTGACTTTTAACAATTTTGTTGTATGCGGAAATTTTGTCTGAAACTTGGCTAACGGAAACTTGTTTGAGTGTTAACAACTTTTTTTTGTATGAGGAAACTCTGTTCTGATACTTGGCCAATGGGGGACTTCTTTGTATGTGGAAATGTTGTCCTAAAACATGGCTAGAAAAAATGTTTGTTTTAACCACTTCTATCTTCCTGAAACTTAGCTAGAGAATACTTATTTAGGTTTTAGCAGCTTTTCTGTGTGAGGGAACTCTATCCTGGGACTTGACCAACGGGAACTTGAGTTTTACCAAATATATTGCGTGTAGGGTTCTGTATTGAAACATGACCAAAGAGGTTTCCTTGACTTTTAACAATTTTGTTGTATGCGGAAATTTTGTCTGAAACTTGGCTAAAGGAAGCTTGTTTGAGTGTTAACAACTTTTGTTTGTATGAGGAAACTCTGTCCTGAGACTTGGCCAATGGGGGACTTATTTAAGTTTTAACTTCTTTGTATGTGGAAATGTTGTCCTAAAACATGGTCAAAAAAAAAACGTTTGTTTTAACCACTTCTTTGTATGTTCATGAAACTTAGCTAGAGAATACTTGTTTAAGTTTTAACAGCTTTTCTGTATGAGGAAACTCTATTTTGAGACTTGACCAACGAGAACTTGGGTTTTAGCAAATATATTGCTTGTAAGATTCTGTTTTGAAGTATGGCCAAAAAGATTTCCTTGACTTTCAACAATTTTGTTGTATGTGGAAATTTTGTCTGAAACTTGGCTAAAGGAGGCTTGTTTGAGTGTTAACAACTTTTGTTTGTATGAGGATACTGTTCTAAGACTTGGCCAATGGGGGACTTATATAAGTTTTAACTGCTTTGTATGTGGAAAT
>NW_019211746.1:0-1197 GCF_002443255.2 Varroa destructor | reverse complement strand
CCACAGTGGCTAAACGGTCAAACTCGTTACGGTTTTCAAGTACCAGGTGGTTCTTGATGTTGATGGCAAAACTCGTTTGGGCTTTTAAGTAACGGATAAAAGAGGCCTCTTATCTGCCATAAAGACCAGATGGCCAAACTCATTGAGACTTTGAATTACCAGATAGCTTTCTTTTTTATCTAAACGGCTAGATGACCAAACTTGTTAGGAGTTTCAAGTACCAGATATCTATCTTCCCTGCCACAATGGATAAACGGCCAAATTCGTTAAAATTTTCAAGTACCAGGTGGTTCTCGATGTTGATGGCAAAATTCGTTTGGACTTTTAAGTAACAGTGACTCTTTTATCTGCCACAACGCCCATATGGCCAAACTTGTTGGGACTTTGAATTACCGGACAACTTTCTTTTTCACCGAAACGGCGAGATGACCAAACTCGTTACGGTTTTCAAGTACCAGGTGGTTCTCAATATTGATGACAAAACTCGTTTGTGCTTTTAAGTAACAGTGACTCTCTTATCTGCCATAAAGGCCAGATGGCCAAACTCATTGAGACTTTGAATTACCAGATAGCTTTTTTTTTTATCTAAACGGCTAGATGACCAAACTTGTTAGGAGTTTCAAGTACCAGATAGTTCCCTTCCCTGCCACAATGGATAAACGGCCAAATTCGTTAAAATTTTCAAGTACCAGGTGGTTCTCGATGTTGATGGCAAAATTCGTTTGGACTTTTAAGTAACAGTGACTCTTTTATCTGCCACAACGCCCATATGGCCAAACTTGTTGGGACTTTGAATTACCGGACAACTTTCTTTTTCACCGAAACGGCGAGATGACCAAACTTGTTAGGAGTTTCAAGTACCAGATATCTCCCTTCCCTGCCACAATGGATAAACGGCCAAACTCGTTAAAATTTTCAAGTACCAGGTGGTTCTCGATGTTGATGGCAAAATTCGTTTGGGTTTTTAAGTAACAGTGACTCCCTTCCCTGCCATAATGTCTAAACGGCCAAACTCGCTAAGGTTTTCAAGTACCAGGTGGTTCTCGATGTTGATGGCAAAATTTCTTTGGGCTTTTAAGTAACAGTGACTCTTTTATCTTCCACAACGTCCAGATGGCCAAACTTGTTGGGACTTTGAATTACCAAACAACAATTCTTTTTCACCGCAACAGCTAGATGACCAAACTTTTTAGGGCC
>NW_019211745.1:0-1379 GCF_002443255.2 Varroa destructor | reverse complement strand
CCAGAAAAAAACATTTGTTTTAACTACTTCTTTGTATCTTCCTGAAACTTAGCTAGAGAACACTTGGTTAAGTTTTAACAACTTTTCTGTATGAGGAAACTCTATTTTGAGACTTGACCAACGAGAACTTCTTTGAGTTCTAACAAATACACTACATGTAAGGTTCTGTTTTGAAATATGACCAAAAAGATTTCCTTGACTTTTGACAATTTTGTTGTATGCGGAAATTTTATCTGAAACTAGGCTAAAGGAAGCTTGTTTGAGTATTAACAACTTTTGTTTGTATGAGGAAACTCTGTCCTGAGACTTGGCCAATGGGGGACTTATTTAAATTTTAACTTCTTTGTATGTGGAAATGTCCTAAAAGATGGCCAAAAGAAAACGTTTGTTTTAACCACTTCTTTGTATCTTCCTGAAACTTAGCTAGAGAACACTTGTTTAAGTTTTAACAACTTTTCTGTGTGAGGAAACTCTGTACTGAGACTTGACCAACGAGAACTTGAGTTTTAGCAAATATATTATATGTAAGATTCTGTTTGTAATATGGCCAAAAAAATTTTCTTGACTTTTAACGATTTTGTTGTAAGCGGCAATTTTGTCTGAAACTTGGCTAAAGGAAGCTCTCTTGACTGTTAACAACTTTTGTTTGTATGAGAAAACTCTGTCCTGAGACTTGGCCAATGGGGGACTTATTTAAGTTTTAACTTCTTTGTATGTGGAAATGTTGTCCTAAAAGATGGCCAAAAAAAAAACGTTTATTTTAACCACTTCTTTGTATCTTCCTGAAACTTAGCTAGAGAACACTTGTTTAAGTTTTAACAACTTCTGTGTGTGAGGGAACTCTATCCTGAGACTTGGCCAACGAGAACTTGAGTTTTAGCAAATATATTACATGTAAGATTCTGTTTTGAAACATGACCAAAAAGATTTCCTTGACTTTTCACAATTTTTTTGTATGCGGAAATTTTGTCTGAAACTTAGCTAAAGGAAGCTTGTTTGAGTGTTAACAACTTTTGTTTGTATGAGGAAACTCTGTCCTGAGACTTGGCCAATGGGGGACTTATTTAAATTTTAACTTCTTTGTATGTGGAAATGTTGTCCTAAAAGATGGCCAAAAGAAAACGTTTGTTTTAACCACTTCTTTGTATCTTCCTGAAACTTAGCTAGAGAACACTTGTTTAAGTTTTAACAACTTTTCTGTGTGAGGAAACTCTGTACTGAGACTTGACCAACGAGAACTTGAGTTTTAGCAAATATATTATATGTAAGATTCTGTTTGTAATATGGCCAAAAAAATTTTCTTGACTTTTAACGATTTTGTTGTAAGCGGCAATTTTGTCCTGCAACTTAGCTAAAAAAGCTTGTTCGAGTGTTAACAG
>NW_019211744.1:0-1630 GCF_002443255.2 Varroa destructor | reverse complement strand
AGCTTTTGTTTGTATGAGGAAACTCTGTCCTGAGACTTGGCCAATGGGGGACTTATATAAGTTTTAACTTCTTTATATGTGGAAATGTTGTCCTAAAACATGGCCAAAAAAAACGTTTGTTTTAACCACTTTTATCTTCTTGAAACTTAGCTAGAGAATACTTGTGTAAGTTTTAACAGCTATTCTGTATGAGGAAACTCTATTTTGAGACTTGGCCAACAAGAACTTGGGTTTTAGCAAATATATTACATGTAAGGTTCTGTTTTGAAACATGACCAAAAAGATTTCCTTGACTTTTAATAATTTTGTTGTATACGGAAATTCTGTCTGAAACTTAGCTAAAGGAAGCTTGTTTGAGTGTTAACAACTTTTTTTTTGTATGAGGAAACTCTGTCCTGAGACTTGGCCAATAGGAGACTTATTTAAGTTTTAACCTCTTTCAATGTGGAAATGTTGTCCTAAAACATGACCAGAAAAAATGTTTGTTTTAACCCGTTCTTTGTATCCTTCTGAAACTTAGCTAGAGAATACTTGTTTAAGTTTTAACAGCTTTTCTGTATGAGGAAACTCTATTTGGAGATTTGACCAACCAGAACTTGGGTTTTAGCAAATATATTACATGTAAGATTCTGTTTGTAATATGGCCAAAAAGATTTCCTTGACTTTTAACAATTTTGTTGTATGCGGAAATTTTGTCTGAAACTTGGCTAAAGGAAGCTTGTTTGAGTGTTAACAACTTTTATTTGTATGAGGGAACTCTGTCCTGAGACTTGGCCAGTGGGGGACTTATTTAAATTTTAACTTCTTTGTATGTGGAAATGTTGTCCTAAAACATGGCCAACGAAAAACGTTTGTTTTAACCACTTCTTTGTATCTTCCTGAAACTTAAATAGAGAACACTTGGTTAAGTTTTAACAACTTTTCTGTATGAGGAAACTCTATATTGAGACTTGACCAACGAGAACTTAGGTTTTAGCAAATATATTACGTTAAGATTCTGTTTTGAAATATGACCAAAAAGATTTCCTTGACTTTTAACAATTTTGTTGTATGCGGAAATTTTGTCTGAAACTTGGCTAAAGGAAGCTTGTTTGAGTGTCAACAACTTTTGTTTGTATGAGGACACTCTGTTCTGAGACTTGGCCAATGGGGGATTTATATAAGTTCTAACTTCTTTGTATGTGGAATTGTTGTCCTAAAACATGGCCAGAAAAAACGTTTGTTTTAACCATTTCTATCTTCCTGAAACTTAGCTAGAGAATACTTGTTTAAGTTTTAACAGCTTTTCTGTATGAGGAAACTCTATTTTGAGGCTTGACCAACGAGAACTTGGGTTTTAGCAAATATATTACATGTAAGGTTCTGTATTGAAATATGGCCAAAAAGATTTCCTTGACTTTTAACAATTTTGTTGTATGCGGAAATTTTGTCTGAAACTTGGCTAAAGGAAGCTTGTTTGAGTGTTAACAACTTTTGTTTGTATGAGGACACTGTTCTAAGACTTGGCCAATGGGGGACTTATACAAGTTTTAACTTCTTTGTATGTGGAAATGTTGTCCTAAAACATGGCCAAAAAAAAACGTTTGTTTTAACCACTTCTTTGTATCTTCATGAAACTTAGCTAGAGAAC
>NW_019211743.1:0-4228 GCF_002443255.2 Varroa destructor | reverse complement strand
TCTGAAACTTAGATAAAGAAGCTTGTTTGAGTGTTAACAACTTTTTGTATGAGGAAACTCTGTTCTGAGACTTGGCCAATGGGGGACTTATTTGAGTTTTACCAACTTCTTTGTATGTGGTAATGTTGTCCTAAAACATGGCCAGAAAAAAAACGGTTGTTTTAACCACTTCTTTGTATCTTCCTGAAACTTAGCTAGGGAACACTTGTCTAAGTTTTAACAACTTTTCTGTGTGAGGGAGCTCCATCCTGAGACTTCTTTGAGCTTTAGCAAATATATTGCATGTAAGATTCTTTTTGAAATATGGCCAAAAAGATTTCCTTGACTTTCAACAATTTTGTTGTAGGCGGAAGTTTTGTTCTGAAACTTAGATAAAGGAAGCTTGTTTGAGTGTTAACAACTTTTTGTATGAGGAAACTCTGTTCTGAGACTTGGCCAATGGGGGACTTATTTGAGTTTTACCAACTTCTTTGTATGTGGTAATGTTGTCCTAAAACATGGCCAGAAAAAAAACGGTTGTTTTAACCACTTCTTTGTATCTTCCTGAAACTTAGCTAGGGAACACTTGTCTAAGTTTTAACAACTTTTCTGCTGTGAGGGAACCGTCCTACTGTCCTGAGACTTCTTTGAGCTTTAGCAAATATATTGCATGTAAGATTCTATTTTGAAATATGGCCAAAAAGATTTCCTTGACTTTCAACAATTTTGTTGTAGGCGGAAGTTTTGTTCTGAAACTTAGATAAAGGAAGCTTGTTTGAGTGTTAACAACTTTTTTGTATGAGAAACTCTGTTCTGAGACTTGGCCAATGGGGGACTTATTTGAGTTTTACCAACTTCTTTGTATGTGGAATGTTGTCCTAAAACATGGCCAGAAAAAAAACGGTTGTTTTAACCACTTCTTTGTATCTTCCTGAAACTTAGCTAGGGAACACTTGTCTAAGTTTTAACAACTTTTCTGTGTGAGGGAGCTCCATCCTGAGACTTCTTTGAGCTTTAGCAAATATATTGCTTGTAAGATTCTTTTTGAAATATGGCCAAAAAGATTTCCTTGACTTTCAACAATTTTGCTGTAGGCGGAAGTTTTGTTCTGAAACTTAGATAAAGGAAGCTTGTTTGAGTGTTAACAACTTTTTTGTATGAGAAACTCTGTTCTGAGACTTGGCCAATGGGGGACTTATTTGAGTTTTACCAACTTCTTTGTATGTGGAAATGTTGTCCTAAAACATGGCTAGAAAAAAACGTTGTTTCAACCACTTCTTTATATCTTCCTGAAACTTAGCTAGAAGAACACTTGTTTAAGTTTTAACAACTTTTCTGCGTGAGGGAACTCTGTCCTGAGACTTGGTCAAGAGAACTCTTTGAGCTTTAGCAAATATATTGCATGTAAGATTCTATTTTGAAATATGCACGAAAAAGATTTCCTTGACTTTCAACAATTTTGTGTAGGCGGAAGTTTTGTTCTGAAACTTAGATAAAGGAAGCTTGTTTGAGTGTTAACAACTTTTTGTATGAGGAAACTCTGTTCTGAGACTTGGCCAATGGGGGACTTATTTGAGTTTTACCAACTTCTTTGTATGTGGTAATGTTGTCCTAAAACATGGCCTAGAAAAAAAACGCTTGTTTCAACTTACTAATGCATATTCTTTGATATCAAAGATTTCCTGAAACTGTACGGATTCTGAACTAGAAAAGCTTGTTTGAGTGTTAACAACTTTTTTATGAGGAAACTCTGTTCTGAGACTTGGCCAATGGGGGACTTATTTGAGTTTTACCAACTTCTTTGTATGTGGTAATGTTGTCCTAAAACATGGCCAGAAAAAAAACGGTTGTTTTAACCACTTCTTTGTATCTTCCTGAAACTTAGCTAGGGAACACTTGTCTAAGTTTTAACAACTTTTCTGTGTGAGGGAGCTCCATCCTGAGACTTCTTTGAGCTTTAGCAAATATATTGCTTGTAAGATTCTTTTTGAAATATGGCCAAAAAGATTTCCTTGACTTTCAACAATTTTGTGTAGGCGGAAGTTTTGTTCTGAAACTTAGATAAAGGAAGCTTGTTTGAGTGTTAACAACTTTTTTGTATGAGAAAACTCTGTTCTGAGACTTGGCCAATGGGGGACTTATTTGAGTTTTACCAACTTCTTTGTATGTGGAAATGTTGTCCTAAAACATGGCTAGAAAAAAAACGGTTGTTTAACCACTTCTTTTATCTTCCTGAAACTTAGCTAGGAACACTTGTCTAAGTTTTAACAACTTTTCTGTGTGAGGGAGCTCTCCATGACGGCATGAGACTCTTTGAGCTTTAGCAAATATATTGCATGTAAGATTCTATTTTGAAATATGCGAAAAAGATTTCCTTGACTTTCAACAATTTTGTTGTAGGCGGAAGTTTTGTTCTGAAACTTAGATAAAGGAAGCTTGTTTGAGTGTTAACAACTTTTTTGTATGAGGAAACTCTGTTCTGAGACTTGGCCAATGGGGGACTTATTTGAGTTTTACCAACTTCTTTGTATGTGGTAATGTTGTCCTAAAACATGGCCAGAAAAAAAACGGTTGTTTTAACCACTTCTTTGTATCTTCCTGAAACTTAGCTAGGGAACACTTGTCTAAGTTTTAACAACTTTTCTGTGTGAGGGAATCTTCCTGACTCCTGAGACTTCTTTGAGCTTTTAGCAAATATATTGCATGTAAGATTCTCATTTTGAAATATGGCCAAAAAGATTTCCTTGACTTTCAACAATTTTGTTGTAGGCGGAAGTTTTGTTCTGAAACTTAGATAAAGGAAGCTTGTTTGAGTGTTAACAACTTTTTTGTATGAGGAAACTCTGTTCTGAGACTTGGCCAATGGGGGACTTATTTGAGTTTTACCAACTTCTTTGTATGTGGAATGTTGTCCTAAAACATGGCCAGAAAAAAACGTTGTTTCAACCACTTCTTTATATCTTCCTGAAACTTAGTAAGAACACTTGTTTAGTTTAACAACTTTTTTGCAGGAAACTCTGTCTGAGACTTGGCCAAGAGAACTTATTTGAGTTTTACCAACTTCTTTGTATGTGGTAATGTTGTCCTAAAACATGGCCAGAAAAAAAACGGTTGTTTTAACCACTTCTTTGTATCTTCCTGAAACTTAGCTAGGGAACACTTGTCTAAGTTTTAACAACTTTTCTGTGTGAGGGAGCTCCATCCTGAGACTTCTTTGAGCTTTAGCAAATATATTGCTTGTAAGATTCTGTTTTGAAATATGGCCAAAAAGATTTCCTTGACTTTCAACAATTTTGCTGTAGGCGGAAGTTTTGTTCTGAAACTTGGCTAACGGAAGCTTGTTTGAGTGTTAACAACTTTTGTTTGTATGAGGAAACTCTGTCCTGAGACTTGGCCAGTGGAGGACTTATTTAAATTTTAACTTCTTTGTATGTGGAAATGTTGTCCTAAAACATGGCCAGAAAAAAAACGGTTGTTTTAACCACTTCTTTGTATCTTCCTGAAACTTAGCTAGGGAACACTTGTCTAAGTTTTAACAACTTTTCTGTGTAAGGGAGCTCCATCCTGAGACTTCTTTGAGCTTTAGCAAATATATTGCTTGTAAGATTCTGTTTTGAAATATGGCCAAAAAGATTTCCTTGACTTTCAACAATTTTGTTGTAGGCGGAAGTTTTGTTCTGAAACTTACATAAAGGAAGCTTGTTTGAGTGTTAACAACTTTTTTGTATGAGAAAACTCTGTTCTGAGACTTGGCCAATGGCGGACTTATTTGAGTTTTACCAACTTCTTTGTATGTGGAAATGTTGTCCTAAAACATGGCTAGAAAAAAACGCTTGTTTCAACCACTTCTTTATATCTTCCTGAAACTTAGCTAGGGAACACTTGGCTAAGTTTTAACAACTTTTCTGTGTGAGGGAGCTCCATCCTGAGACTTCTTTGAGCTTTAGCAAATATATTGCTTGTAAGATTCTGTTTTGAAATATGGCCAAAAAGATTTTCTTGACTTTCAACAATTTTGCTGTAGGCGGAAGTTTTGTTCTGAAACTTAGATAAAGGAAGCTTGTTTGAGTGTTAACAACTTTCTTGTATGACAAAACGCTGTTCTGAGATTTGGCCAATGGGGGACTTATTTGAGTTTTACCAACTTCTTTGTATGTGGAAATGTTGTCCTAAAACATGGCTAGAAAAAAACGCTTGTTTCAACCACTTCTTTATATCTTCCTGAAACATAGCTAGGGAACACTTGTCT
>NW_019211742.1:0-2882 GCF_002443255.2 Varroa destructor | reverse complement strand
TTGTTAAAACTTAAACAACCTTCCTCTAGTTAAGTTTCAGGATAAAATTTCCACTTACAATGAAATTGTTAAAAGTCAAGGAAATCTTTTTGGCCATATTTCAAAAGAGAACCTTACATGCAATATATTTGTTAAAGCTCAAAGAAGTTCTCGTTGGCCAAGTTTCAGGATAGAGTTCCCTCACACAGAAAAGTTGTTAAAACTTAAACAAGTGTTCTCTGGCTAAGTTTCAGGACAAAAGTTCCACATACAAAGAAGTGGTTAAAACAAACGTTTTTCTTTCTGGCCATGTTTTAGGACAACATCACCACATACAAAGAAGTTGGTAAGACTCAAATAAGTTCCCCATTGGCCAAGTCTCAGAACAGGGTTTCCTCATACAAAAAAGTTATTAACACTCAAGCAAGCTTCCTTTAGCTAAGTTTCGGGACAAAATTTCCACTTACAACGAAATAGCTAAAAGTCAAGGAAATCTTTTTGGCCATATTACAAACAGAATCTTACGTGTAATATATTTGCTAAAACTCAAAGAAGTTCTCGTTGGCCAAGTCTCAGGATAGAGTTCCCTCACACAGAAAAGTTGTTAAAACTTAAACAATTATTCTATAGCTAAGTTTCAGGAAGATACAAAGAAGTGGTTAAAACAAACGTCTTTTTCTGGTCATATTTTAAGACAACATTTCCACATGCAAAGAAGTTGTTAAAACTTAAATAAGTCCCCCATTAGCCAAGTCTCAGAACAGAGTTTCCTCATACAAAAAAGTTGTTAACACTCAAACAAGCTTTTTTTAGCTAAGTTTTAGGACAAAATTTCCGCTTACAACAAAATTGTTAAAAGTCAAGGAAATCTTTTTAGCCATATTTCAAAACAGAACCTTACATGTAATATATTTGTTAAAACTCAAAGAAGTTCTCGTTGGTCAAGTCTCAGGATAGAGTTCCCTCACACAGAAAAGTTGTTAAAACCTAAACCAGTGTTCTCTAGCTAAGTTTCATGAAGATACAAAGAAGTGGTTAAAACAAACATTTTTTTTTTTGGTCATGTTTTAGGACAACATTTCCACATACAAAGAAGTTAAAATTTAAATAAGTCCTCCACTGGCCAAGTCTCAGGACAGAGTTTCCTCATACAAACAAAAGTTGTTAACACTCAAACAAGCTTCCGTTAGCCAAGTTTCAGACAAAATTTCCGCATACAACGAAATTGTTAAAAGTCAAGGAAATCTTTTTGGCCATATTTCAAAACAGAATCTTACAGGCAATATATTTGCTAAAACCCAAATTCTCGTTGGTCAAGTCTCAGGATAGAGTTTCCTCATACAGAAAAGCTGTTAAAACTTAAACAAGTATTCTCTAGCTAAGTTTCAGGAAAATACAAAGAACGGGTTAAAACAAACGTTTTTTCTGGCCATGTTTTAGGACAACCCGTCCACATACAAAGAAGTTAAAATTTAAATAAGTCCCCCACTGGCCAAGTCTCAGGACAGAGTTTCCTCATACAAACAAAAGTTGTTAACACTCAAACAAGCTTCCGTTAGCCAAGTTTCAGACAAAATTTCCGCATACAACGAAATTGTTAAAAGTCAAGGAAATCTTTTTGGCTATATTTCAAAACAGAATCTTACAGGCAATATATTTGCTAAAACCCAAATTCTCGTTGGTCAAGTCTCAGGATAGAGTTTCCTCATACAGAAAAGCTGTTAAAACTTAAACAAGTATTCTCTATCTAAGTTTCAGGAAGATACAAAAAAGTGGTTAAAACAAACGTTTTTTCTGGCCATGTTTTCGGACAACATTCCCACATACAAAGAAGTTAAAACTTAAATGAGTCCCCCATTGGCCAAGTCTCAGAACAGAGTGTCCTCATACAAACAAAAGTTGTTAATGCTCAAACAAGCTTCCTTTAGCCAAGTTTCAGACAAAATTTCCGCTTACAACAAAATTGTTAAAAGTCAAGGAAATCTTTTTGGCCATATTTCAAAACAAAATCTTACATGCAATATATTTGCTAAAACCCAAGTTCTCGTTGGTCAAGTCTCAAAATAGAGTTTCCTCATACGGAAAAGCTGTTAAAACTTAAACAAGTGTTCTCTATCTAAGTTTTAGGAAGATACAAAAAAGTGGTTAAAACAGCCGTTTTTTCTGGCCATGTTTTAGGACAACATTTCCACATACAAAGAAGTTAAAACTTAAATAAGTCCCCCATTGGCCAAGTCTCAGAACAGAGTTTCCTCATACAAACAAAAGTTGTTAACACTCAAACAAGCTTCCTTTAGCCAAGTTTCAGACAAAATTTCCGCATACAACAAAATTGTTAAAAGTCAAGGGAATCTTTTTGGCCATATTTCAAAACAGAATCTTACATGCAATATATTTGCTAAAACCCAAGTTCTCGTTGGTCAAGTCTCAAAATAGAGTTTCCTCATGCAGAAAAGCTGTTAAAACTTTAACAAGTATTCTCTATCTAAGTTTCAGGAAGATACAAAGAAGTGGTTAGAACAAACGTTTTTTTTTGGCCATGTTTTAGGACAACATTTCCACATACAAAGAAGTTAAAATTTAAATAAGTCCCCCACTGGCGAAGTCTCAGGACAGAGTTTCCTCATACAAACAAAAGTTGTTAACACTCAAACAAGCTTCCTTTAGCCAAGTTTCAGACAAAATTTCCGCTTACAACAAAATTGTTAAAAGTCAAGGAAATCTTTTTGGCCATATTTCAAAACAGTATCTTACATGCAATATATTTGCTAAAACCCAAGTTCTCGTTGGTCAAGTCTCAAAATAGGGTTTTCTCATATAGAGAAGCTGTTAAAACTTAAACAAGTGTTCTCTAGCTAAGTTTCAGGAAGATAGAAGTGGTTAAAACAAACATTTTTCCTAAG
>NW_019211741.1:0-6667 GCF_002443255.2 Varroa destructor | reverse complement strand
AAAGTTATTAACACTCAAACAAGCTTCCTTTATGCTAAGTTTCAGAACAAAACTTCCACTACAACAAAATTGTTAAAGTCAAGGAAATCTTTTTGGCCATATTTCAAAATGAGAATCCTTACATGCTAATGCTAACTCAGAGTTCTCGTTGCAACAGACAGTCCACAGAAAGTTGTTAAACTTCAGTGCTTAGCAAGTTTCAGGACAGAGTCAATAAAAGAAGTGGAAACAAACGTTTTTTTCTAGGCCATGTTTTAGGACAACATTACCACATACAAAGAGTTGTTAAAACTCAAATAAGTCCCCCATTGGCCAAGTCTCAGAACAGAGTTTTCCTCTACAAAAAAGTTGTTAACACTCAAACAAGCTTCCTTTATCTAAGTTTCAGAACAAAACTTCGCCTACACAAAATTGTTGAAAGTCAAGGAAATCTTTTTGGCCATATTTCAAAACAGAATCTTACAAGCAATATATTTGCTAAAGCTCAAAGAAGTCTCAGGATCGAGTCCCTCACACAGAAAAGTTGTTAAAACTTAGACAAGTGTTCCTTAGCTAAGTTTCAGGAAGATACTAAAGAAGTGGCTAGAAACAACATGTTTTTTTCTGAGTCATGTTTTAGGACAACATTATCCACATACAAAGAAGTTGGTAAACTCAAATAAGTCCCCCATTGGCCAAGTCTCAGAACAGAGTTTCCTCATACAAAAATGTTTAACACTCAAACAAGCTTCCTTTATCTAAGTTTCAGAACAAAACTTCGCCTACAACAAAATTGTTGAAAGTCAAGGAAATCTTTTTGGCCATATTTCAAAATGGAATCTTACATGCAGTATATTTGCTAAAACTCAAAGAAGTTCTCGTTGACCAAGTCTAGGACAGAGTTCCGACCAGATGTTAACAAACAGCTTAGTATTCAGGAAGTTGATGTTGAAACGTTTTCAGCCATTTAGAACATTCAATACAAAATGTACCAAAATCCCATTGGCCAAGTCTCAGAACAGAGTTTCTTCATACAAAAAAAAGTTGTTAACACTCAAACAAGCTTCCTTTACTAAGTTTCAGGACAAAATTTCGCCTTACACACAAATTGTTGAAAGTCAAGGAAATCTTTTTGGCCATATTTCAAAAAGAATCTTACAGGCAATATATTTGCTAAAGCTCAAAATCGGAAGTCTCAGGATAGAGTCCCTCACACAGAAAAGTTGTTAAAACTTAATAAGTGTTCCTAGGCTAAGTTTCAGACGAAGTCAATACAAAGAAGTGGTTAAAACAAACCTTTTTTTTCTGGCCATGTTTTAGGACAACATTACCACTATACAAAGAAGTTGTTAAAACTCATAATAAGTCCCCCATTGGCCAAGTCTCAGAAAGAGTTTCCTCATACAAAAGATAAGTTAAGCACTCAAACAAGCTTCCTTACTAAGTTTCAGACAAAATTTCGCCTAACAACAAAATTGTTAAAAGTCAAGGAAATCTTTTTGGCCATATTTCAAAAAAACCTTACATGCAATATATTTGTTAAACGCTCAAAAGTTCTCGTTGGTCCAAGTCTCAAAGGATAGAGTTTCCTCATACAGAAAAGCTGTTAAAACTTAAACAAGTATTCTCTAGCTAAGTTTCAGGAAATCAAAGAAGTGGTTAAAACAAACGTTTTTTCTGCCATGTTTTAGGACAACATTCCACATACAAAGAAGATTAAAATCTTAAATAAGTCCCCCACTGCCAGTCTCAGGAACAGAGTTTCCTCATACAAACAAAAGTTGTTAACACGTCAAACAAGCTTCCTTTAGCCAAGTTTCAGACAAAATTTCCGCATACAACAAAATTGTTAAAAGTCAAGGAAATCTTTTTGGTCATTTTCAAAACAGAACCTTACATGCAATATATTTGCTAAAACCCAAGTTCTCGTTGGTCAAGTCTCAATAGAGTTTCCTCACTACAGAAAAGTCTGTTAAAACTTAAACCAGTTTCTCTAGCTAAGTTTCATGAAGATACAAAGAAGTGGTTAAAACAAACGTTTTTTTTGGCCATGTTTTAGGACAACATTTCCACATACAAAGAAGTTAAAACTTAAATAAGTCCCCCATTGGCCAAGTCTCAGGACAGAGTTTCCTCATACAAACAAAAGTTGTTAACACTCAAACAAGCTTCCTTTAGCCAAGTTTCAGACAAAATTTCCGCATACAACAAAATTGTTAAAAGTCAAGGAAATCTTTTTGGCCATATTTCAAAACAGAATCTTACATGCAATATATTTGCTAAAACCCAAGTTCTCGTTGGTCAAGTCTCAAAATAGAGTTTCCTCATACAGAAAAGCTGTTAAAACTTAAACAAGTATTCTCTAGCTAAGTTTCAGGAAGATACAAAGAAGTGGTTAAAACAAACGTTTTTTTTTGGCCATGTTTTAGGACAACATTTCCACATACAAAGAAGTTAAAACTTATATAAGTCCCCCATTGGCCAAGTCTTAGAACAGTGTCCTCATACAAACAAAAGTTGTTAACACTCAAACAAGCTTCCTTTAGCCAAGTTTCAGACAAAATTTCCGCATACAACAAAATTGTTAAAAGTCAAGGAAATCTTTTTGGTCATATTTCAAAACAGAACCTTACATGCAATATATTTGCTAAAACCCAAGTTCTCGTTGGTCAAGTCTCAAAATAGAGTTTCCTCATACAGAAAAGCTGTTAAAACTTAAACAAGTATTCTCTAGCTAAGTTTCAGGAAGATACAAAGAAGTGGTTAAAACAAACGTTTTTTTTGGCCATGTTTTAGGACAACATTTCCACATACAAAGAAGTTAAAACTTTAAATAAGTCCCCCATTGGCCAAGTCTCAGAACAGAGTTTCTCATACAAAAAAAGTTGTTAACACTCAAACAAGCTTCCTCTACAAGTTCAGACAAAATTTCCCTACAACAAATTTTAAAAGTCAAGGAAATCTTTGGCATTTTCAAAAGAAACCTTACATGCAATATATTTGTTAAAGCTCAAAGAAGTTCTCGTTGGCCAAGTCTCAGGATAGAGTTCCCTCAACAAAAGTTGTTAAACTAAACAAGCTTCCTCTAGAAGTTTCAGAAAAATTTCGCACTTACAACAAAATTGTTAAAAGTCAAGGAAATCTTTTTGGTCATATTTCAAAACAGAACCTTACATGCAATATATTTGTTAAACTCAAGAAGTTCTCGTTGGCCAAGTCTCAGGATAGAGTTCCCTCACACAGAAAAGTTGTTAAAACTTAAACAAGTGCTCTAGCTAAGTTTCAGGAAGATACAAAGAAGTGGTTAAAACAAACGTTTTTTTCTGCCATGTTTTAGGACAACATTTCCACATACAAAGAAGTTAAAACTTAAATAAGTCCCCCATTGGCCAAGTCTCAGAACAGAGTTTCTCATACAAACAAAAGTTGTTAACACTCAAACAAGCTTCCTTTAGCCAAGTTTCAGACAAAATTTCCGCTTACAACAAAATTGTTAAAAGTCAAGGAAATCTTTTTGGCCATATTTCAAAAAGAACCTTACATGCAATATATTTGCTAAAACCCAAGTTCTCGTTGGTCAAGTCTCAAGATAGAGTTTCCTCATACAGAAAAGCTGTTAAAACTTAAACAAGTATTCTCTAGCTAAGTTTCAGGAAGATACAAAGAAGTGGTTAAAACAAACGTTTTTTTCTGGCCATGTTTTAGGACAACATTTCCACATACAAAGAAGTTAAAACTTATAATAAGTCCCCCATTGGCCAAGTCTCAGAAAGAGTTTCCTCATACAAACAAAAGTTGTTAACACTCAAACAAGCTTCCTTTAGCCAAGTTTCAGACAAAATTTCCTCTACAACAAAATTGTTAAAAGTCAAGGAAATCTTTTTGGTCATATTTCAAAAAGAACCTTACATGCAATATATTTGCTAAAACCCAAGTTCTCGTTGGCCAAGTCTCAGGATAGAGTTTCCTCATACAGAAAAGCTGTTAAAACTTAAACAAGTATTCTCTAGCTAAGTTTCAGGAAGATACAAAGAAGTGGTTAAAACAAACGTTTTTTTCTGGCCATGTTTTAGGACAACATTTCCACATACAAAGAAGTTAAAACTTAAATAAGTCCCCCATTGGCCAAGTCTCAGAACAGAGTTTCCTCATACAAACAAAAGTTGTTAACACGTCAAACAAGCTTCCTTTAGCCAAGTTTCAGACAAAATTTCCGCATACAACAAAATTGATTAAAAGTCAAGGAAACTCTTTTGGTCATATTTCAAACAGAACCTTACATGCAATATATTTGCTAAAACCCAAGTTCTCGTTGGCCAAGTCTCAAAATAGAGTTTCCTCATACAGAAAAGCTGTTAAAACTTAAACAAGTATTCTCTAGCTAAGTTTCAGGAAGATAAGAAGTGGTTAAAACAAACTTTTTTTCTGGCCATGTTTTAGGACAACATTTCCACATACAAAGAAGTTAAAACTTATATAAGTCCCCCATTGGCCAAGTCTCAGAACAGAGTTTCCTCATACAAACAAAAGTTGTTAACACTCAAACAAGCTTCCTTTAGCCAAGTTTCAGACAAAATTTCCGCATACAACAAAATTGTTAAAAGTCAAGGAAATCTTTTTGGTCATATTTCAAAACAGAACCTTACATGTAATATATTTGTTAAAACTCAAAGAAGTTCTCGTTGGCCAAGTCTCAGGATAGAGTTCCCTCACACAGAAAAGTTGTTAAAACTTAAAGAAGTGTTCTCTACCTAAGTTTCAGAAGATACAAAGAAGTGGTTAAAACAAACGTTTTTTTTGGCCATGTTTTAGGACAACATTTCCACATACAAAGAAGTTAAAATTTAAATAAGTCCCCCACTGGCCAAGTCTCAGGACAGAGTTTCCTCATACAAACAAAAGTTGTTAACACTCAAACAAGCTTCCTGTTAGCCAAGTTTCAGACAAAATTTCCGCATACAACAAAATTATTAAAAGTCAAGGAAATCTTTTTGGCCATATTTCAAAACAGAATCTTACATGCAATATATTTGCTAAAACCCAAGTTCTCGTTGGTCAAGTCTCAGAATAGAGTTCTCCTCACTACAGAAAAGTGTTAAAACTTAAACAAGTGTTCTCTAGCTAAGTTTCAGGAAGATACAAAGAAGTGGTTAAAACAAACGTTTTTTTTGGCCATGTATTTAGGACAACATTTCCACATACAAAGAAGTTAAAACTTATATAAGTCCCCCATTGGCCAAGTCTTAGAACAGTGTCCTCATACAAACAAAAGTTGTTAACACTCAAACAAGCTTCCTTTAGTCAAGTTTCAGACAAAATTTCCGCATACAACAAAATTATTAAAAGTCAAGGAAACCTCTTTGGTCATGTTTCAATACAGAACCTTACATGCAATATATTTGCTAAAACCCAAGTTCTTGTTGGTCAAGTCTCAAAATAGAGTTTCCTGATACAGAAGAGCTGTTAAAACTTAAACAAGTATTCTCTAGCTAAGTTTCAGGAAGATACAAAGAAGTGGTTAAAACAAACGTTTTTTTTGGCCATGATTTAGGACAACATTTCCACATTGAAAGAAGTTAAAACTTAAATAAGTCTCCCATTGGCCAAGTCTCAGGACAGAGTTTCCTCATACAAAAAAAAGTTGTTAACACTCAAACAAGCTTCCTTTAGCCAAGTTTCAGACAAAATTTCCGCATACAACAAAATTGTTAAAAGTCAAGGAAATCTTTTTGGTCATATTTCAAAACAGAACCTTACATGTAAAATATTTGTTAAAACTCAAAGAAGTTCTCGTTGGCCAAGTCTCAGGATAGAGTTCCCTCACACAGAAAAGTTGTTAAAACTTAAAGAAGTGTTCTCTACCTAAGTTTCAAGAAGATACAAAGAAGTGGTTAGAACAAACGTTTTTTTGGCCATGTTTTAGGATAACATTTCCACATACAAAGAAATTAAAACTTAAATAAGTCTCCCATTGGCCATGTCTCAGAACAGAGTTTCCTCATACAAACAAAAGTTGTTAACACTCAAACAAGCTTCCTTTAGTCAAGTTTCAGACAAAATTTCCGCATACAACAAAATTATTAAAAGTCAAGGAAACCTCTTTGGTCATGTTTCAATACAGAACCTTACATGCAATATATTTGCTAAAACCCAAGTTCTCGTTGGCTAAGTCTCAGGATAGAGTTCCCTCACACAGAAAAGTTGTTAAAACTTAAACAAGTGTTCTCTACCTAAGTTTCAGGAAGATACAAAGAAGTGGTTAAAACAAACGTTTTTTTTTGGCCATGCTTTAGGATAACATTTCCACATACAAAGAAGTTAAAACTTATATAAGTCCCCCATTAGCCAAGTCTCAGAACAGAGTTTCCTCATATAAACAAAAGTTGTTAACACTCAAACAAACTTCCTTTAGCCAAATTGCAGACAAAATTTCCGCTTACATCAAAATTGTTAAAAGTCAAGGAAATCTTTTTGGTCATATTTCAAAACAGAACCTTACATGTAATATATTTGTTAAAACTCAAAGAAGTTCTCGTTGGCCAAGTCTCAGGATAGAGTTCCCTCACACAGAAAAGTTGTTAAAACTTAAAGAAGTGTTCTCTACCTAAGTTTCATGAAGATACAAAGAAGTGGTTAAAACAAACGTTTTTTTGTGGCCATGTTTTAGGACAACATTTCCACATACAAA
>NW_019211740.1:0-2347 GCF_002443255.2 Varroa destructor | reverse complement strand
AAAAGATGGCCAAAAAAAACGTTTGTTTTAACCACTTCTTTGTATCTTCCTGAACCATAGCTAGAGAACACTTGTTTAAGTTTTAACAACTTTTCTATGTAAGGAAACTCTATCCTGAGACTCGGCCAACGAGAACTTCTTTGAGTTTTAACAAATATATTACATGTAAGGTTCTGTTTTGAAATATGACCAAAAAGATTTCCTTGACTTTTAACAATTTTGTTGTATGCGGAAATTTTGTCTGAAACTTAGCTAAAGGAAGTTTGTTTGAGTGTTAACAACTTTTGTTTGTATGAGGACACTCTGTTCTGAGACTTGGCCAATGGGGGACTTATTTAAGTTTTAACTTTTTTGTATGTGGAAATGTTGTCCTAAAACATGGCCAAAAAAAACGTTTGTCTTAACCACTTCTTAGTATCTTCCTGAAACTTAGCTAGAGAACACTTGTTTAAGTTTTAACAACTTTTCTGTGTGAGGGAACTCTATCCTGAGACTTGGCCAACGAGAACTTCTTTGAGTTTTAACAAATATATTGCATGTAAGTTTCTGTTTTGAAATATGGCCAAAAAGATTTCCCTGACTTTTAACAATTTTGTTGTATGCGAAATTTTGTCTGAAACTTGTTTGAATGTTAGTAACTTTTGTTTGTATGAGGAAACTCTGTCCTGAGACTTGGCCAATGGGGGACTTATATAAGTTTTAACTTCTTTATATGTGGAAATGTTGTCCTAAAAGATGGCCAAAAAAAACGTTTGTTTTAACCACTTCTTTGTATCTTCCTGAACCTTAGCTAGAGAACACTTGTTTAAGTTTTAACAACTTTTCTATGTAAGGAAACTCTATCCTGAAACTCGGCCAACGAGAACTTCTTTGAGTTTTAACAAATATATTACATGTAAGGTTCTGTTTTGAAATATGACCAAAAAGATTTCCTTGACTTTTAACAATTTTGTTGTATGCGGAAATTTTGTCTGAAACTTGGCTAAAGGAAGCTTGTTTGACTATTAACAACTTTTCTTTGTATGAGGAAACTCTGTCCTGAGACTAGGCCAATGGGGGACTTATTTAAGTTTTAACTTCTTTGTATGTGGAAATGTTGTCCTAAAACATGGCCAGAAAAAACGATTGTTTTAACCAGTTCTTTGTATCTTCCTAAAACTTAGCTAGAGAACACTTGTTTAAGTTTTAACAACTTTTCTGTGTGAGGAAGCTCTATACTGAGACTTGACCAACGAGAACTTCTTTGAGTTTTAACAAATATATTACATGTAAGATTCTGTTTGTAATGTGGCCAAAAAGATTTTCTTGACTTTTAACAATTTTGTTGTATGCGGAAATTTTGTCTGAAACTTAGCTAAAGGAAGCTTGTTTGAGTGTTAACAATTTTTGTTTGTGCGAGGACACTCTGTTCTGAGACTTGGCCAATGGGGGACTTATATAAGTTTTAACTTCTTTGTATGTGGAAATGTTGTCCTAAAACATGGCCAGAAAAAAACGTTTGTTTTAACCACTTCTTTGTATCTTCCTGAAACTTAGCTAGAGAACACTTGTTTAAGTTTTAACAACTTTTCTATGTAAGGAAACTCTATACTGAGACTTGACCAACGAGAACTTGAGTTTTAGCAAATATATTACATGTAAGATTCTGTTTGTAATATGGCCAAAAAGATTTTCTTGACTTTTAACAATTTTGTTGTATGCGGACATTTTGTCTGAAACTTGGCTAAAGGAAGCTTGTTTGACTGTTAACAACTTTTGTTTGTATGAAGAAACTCTGTCCTGAGACTTGGCCAATGGGGGACTTATTTAAGTTTTAACTTCTTTGTATGTGGAAATGTTGTCCTAAAACATGGCCAGAAAAAACGTTTGTTTTAACCAGTTCTTTGTATCTTCCTAAAACCTGGCTAGAGAACACTTGTTTAAGTTTTAACAACTTTTCTGTGTGAGGAAACTCTATCCTGAGACTTTACCACCGAGAACCTGAGTTTTAGCAAATATATTGCATGTAAGGTTCTGTTTTGAAATATGGCCAAAAAGATTTCCTTGACTTTTAACAATTTTGTTGTATGCGGAAATTCTATCCTGAAACTTAGCTAAAGGAAGCTTGCTTGAGTGTTAAGAACTTTTTTGTATGAGGAAACCCTGTTCTGAGACTTGGCCAATGGGGAACTTATTTGAGTTTTACCAACTTCTTTGTATGTGGTGATGTTGTCCTAAAACACGGCCAGAAAAAAAACGTTTGTTTTAACCACTTCTTTGTATGTGGAACTTCTGTCCTGAAACTTAGCCAGAGAACACTTGTTTAAGTTTTAACAACTTTTCTGTGTGAGGGAACTCTATCCTGAGA
>NW_019211739.1:0-1885 GCF_002443255.2 Varroa destructor | reverse complement strand
AACAATTTCGTTGTATGCGGAAATTTTATCTGAAACTTGGCTAAAGGAAGCTTGTTTGAGTGTTAACAACTTTTGTTTGTATGAGGACACTCTGTTCTGAGACGTGGCCAATGGGGGACTTATTTGAGTTTTAACAACTTCTTTGTAGGTGGAAACGTTGTCCTAAAACATGACCAGAAAAAATGTTTGTTTTAACCACTTCTTTGTATCTTCCTGAAACTTAGCTAGAGAATACTTGTTTAAGTTTTAACAGCTTTTCTGTATGAGGAAACTCTATTTTGGGTCTTGGCTAACGAGAACTTGAGTTTTAGCAAATAAATTGCATGTAAGGTCCTGTATTGAAACATGACCAAAGAGGTTTCCTTGACTTTTAATAATTTTGTTGTACGCGGAAATTTTGTCTGAAACTTGGCTAAAGGAAGCTTGTTTGACTGTTAACAACTTTTGTTTGTATGAGGAAACTCTGTCCTGAGACTTGGCCAATGGGGGACTTATTTAAGTTTTAACTGCTTTGTATGTGGAAATGTTGTCCTAAAACATGGCCAAAAAAAAACGTTTGTTTTAACCACTTCTTTGTATCTTCCTGAAACTTAGTTAGAGAATACTTGTTTAAGTTTTAACAGCTTTTCTGTATGAGGAAACTCTATTTTGAGACTTGGCCAACGAGAACTTGGGTTTTCGCAAATATATTACATGTAAGGTTCTATTTTGAAACATGACCAAAAAGATTTCTTTGACTTTTAACAATTTTGTTGTATACGGAAATTCTGTCTGAAACTTGGTTAAAGGAAGCTTGTTTGAGTGTTATCAACTTTTTTTTGTATGAGGAAACTCTGTCCTGAGACTTGGCCAATGGGAGACTTATTTAAGTTTTAACTTCTTTCAATGTGGAAATGTTGTCCTAAAACATGGCCAAAAAAAAACGTTTGTTTTAACCACTTCTTTGTATCTTCCTGAAACTTAGCTAGAGAATACTTGTTTAAGTTTTAACAGCTTTTCGACATGAGGAAACTCTATTTTGAGACTTGACCAACGAGAACTTGGGTTTTAGCAAATATATTGCATGTAAGGTTCTGTATTGAAACATGACCAAAGAGGTTTCCCTGAGTTTTAATAATTTTGTTGTATGCGGAAATTCTGTCTGAAACTTGGCTAAAGGAAGCTTGTTTGAGTGTTAACAACTGTTTTTTTGTATGAGGAAACTCTGTCCTGAGACTCGGCCAATGGGAGACTTATTTAAGTTTTAACTTCTTTCAATGTGGAAATGTTGTCCTAAAACATGACCAGAGAAAATGCTTGTTTTAACCACTTCTATCTTCCTGAAATTTAGCTAGAGAATACTTGTTTAAGTTTTAACAGCTTTTCTATATGAGGAAACTCTATTTTGAATCTTGGCTAACGAGAACTTGGGTTTTAGCAAATAAATTGTATGTAAGGTCCTGTATTGAAACATGACCAAAGAGGTTTCCTTGAGTTTTAACAATTTTGTTGTATGCGGAAATTCTGTCTGAAACTTGGCTAAAGGAAGCTTGTTTGAGTGTTAACAACTTTTGTTTGTATGAGGAAACTCTGTCCTGAGACTTGGCCAATGGGGGACTTCTTTAAGTTTTAACTTCTTTCAATGTGGAAATGTTGTCCTAAAACATGGCCAAAAAAAACGTTTGTTTTAACCACTTCTTTGTATCTTCCTGAAACTTAGCTAGAGAATACTTGTTTAAGTTTTAACAGCTTTTCTGTATGAGGAAACTCTATTTTGAGTCTTGGCTAACGAGAACTTGAGTTTTAGCGAACAAATTGCATGTAAGGCCCTGTATTGAAACATGACCAAAGAGGTTTCCTTGGCTTTTAATAATTTTGTTGTACGCGGAAATTTTGTCTGAAACTT
>NW_019211738.1:0-1656 GCF_002443255.2 Varroa destructor | reverse complement strand
GAAATATGGCCGAAAAGATTTCCTTGACTTTTAACAATTTTGTTGTATGCGGAAATTTTGTCTGAAACTTGGCTAACGGAAGCTTGTTTGAGTGTTAACAACTTTTATTTGTATGAGGACACTGTTCTAAGACTTGGCCAATGGGGGACTTATATAAGTTTTAACTGCTTTGTATGTGGAAATGTTGTCCTAAAACATGGCCAAAAAAAACGTTTGTTTTAACCGCTTTTTTGTATCTTCCTGAAACTTAGCTAGAGCACACTGGTTTAAGTTTTAACAACTTTTCTGTGTGAGGGAACTCTATCCTGAGACTTGACCAACGAGAACTTGGGTTTTAGCAAATATAGTGCCTGTAAGATTCTGTTTTGAAATATGGCCAAAAAGATTTCCTTGACTTTTAACAATTTTGTTGTATGCGGAAATTTTGTCTGAAACTTGGCTAACGGAAGCTTGTTTGAGTGTTAACAACTTTTGTTTGTATGAGGAAACTCTGTCCTGAGACATGGCCAGTGGGGGACTTATTTAAATTTTAACTTCTTTGTATGTGGACGTGTTGTCCTAAAACATGGCCAGAAAAAACGTTTGTTTTAACCCGTTCTTTGTATCTTCCTGAAACTTAGCTAGAGAATACTTGTTTAAGTTTTAACAGCTTTTCTGTATGAGGAAACTCTATTTTGAGACTTGACCAACGAGAACTTGGGTTTTAGCAAATATACTACATGTAAGATTCTGTTTTGAAATATGACCAAAAAGATTTCCTTGACTTTTAACAATTTTGTTGTATGTGGAAATTTTGTCTGAAACTTGGCTAAAGGAAGCTTGTTTGGGTGTTAACAACTTTTGTTTGTATGAGGAAACTCTGTTCTGAGACATGGCCAATGGGGGACTTATTTAAGTTTTAATTTCTTTATATGTGGAAATGTTGTCCTAAAACATGGCCAAAAAAAACGTTTGTTTTAACCACTTCTTTGTATCTTCCTGAAACTTAGCTAGAGAACACTTGTTCAAGTTTTAACAACTTTTCTGTGTGAGAGAACTCTATCCTGAGACTTGACCAACGAGAACTTGGGTTTTAGCAAATATATTGCCTGTAAGATTCTGTTTTGAAATATGGCCAAAAAGATTTCCTTGACTTTTAACAATTTTGTTATACGCGAAAATTTTGTCTGAAACTTGGCTAACGGAAGCTTGTTTGAGTGTTAACAACTTTTGTTTGTATGAGGAAACTCTGTCCTGAGACTTGGCCAGTGGGGGACTTATTTAAATTTTAACTTCTTTGTATGTGGACGTGTTGTCCTAAAACATGGCCAGAAAAAACGTTTGTTTTGACCCCTTCTTTGTATCTTCCTGAAACTTAAATAGAGAACACTTGGTTAAGTTTTAACAACTTTTCTGTATGAGGAAACTCTATTTTGAGACTTGACCAACGAGAACTTGAGTTTTACCAAATATATTGCATGTAAGGTTCTGTATTGAAACATGACCAACGAGGTTTCCTTGACTTCTAATAATTTTGTTGTATGCGGAAATTTTGTCTGAAACTTGGCTAACAGAAGCTTGTTTGAGTGTTAACAACTTTTGTTTGTATGAGGAAACTCTGTCCTGAGACCTGGCCAGTGGGGGACTTATTTAAATTTTAACTTCTTTGTATGTGGA
>NW_019211737.1:0-1117 GCF_002443255.2 Varroa destructor | reverse complement strand
AAAGAAGTTCTCGTTGGCCAAATCTCAGGATAGAGTTCCCTCACACAGAAAAGTTGTTAAAACTTAAACAAGTGTTCTCTAGCTAAGTTTCAGGACAGAAGTTCCACATACAAAGAAGCGGTTAAAACAAGCGTTTTTTTCTGGCCATGTTTTAGGACAACATTACCACATACAAAGAAGTTGGTAAAACTCAAATAAGTCCCCCATTGGCCAAGTCTCAGAACAGAGTTTCCTCATACAAAAAAGTTGTTAACACTCAAACAAGCTTTTTTTAGCTAAGTTTCAAAACAAAACTTCTGCCTACAACAAAATTGTTCAAAGTCAAGGAAATCTTTTTGGCCATATTTCAAAACAGAATCTTACATGCAATATATTTGCTAAAACTCAAAGAAGTCTCAGGATGGAGCTCCCTCACACAGAAAAGTTGTTAAAACTTAAACAAGTGTTTTCTAGCTAAGTGTCAGGAAGATACAAAGAAGTGGTTGAAACAAGCGTTTTTTTCTGGCTATGTTTTAGGACAACATTTTCACATAAAAAGAAATTGTTAAAACTCAAATAAGTCCCCATTGGCTAAATCTCAGAACAGAGTTTCCTCAAACAAAAAAGTTGTTAACACTCAAACAAGCTTTTTTAGCTAAATTTCAGGACAAAATTTCCGCTTACAACAAAATTGTTAGAAGTCAAGGAAATCTTTTTGACCATATTTCAAAACAGAACCTTACATGCAATATATTTGCTAAAACTCAAAGAAGTCTCAGGATGGAGCTCCCTCACACAGAAAAGTTGTTAAAACTTAAACAAGTGTTTTCTAGCTAAGTGTCAGGAAGATACAAAGAAGTTGTTGAAACAAGCGTTTTTTTCTGGCCATGTTTTAGGACAACATTACCACATACAAAGAAGTTGGTAAAACTCAAATATGTCCCCCATTGGCCAAGTCTCAGAACAGAGTTTCCTCATACAAAAAAGTTGTTAACACTCAAACAAGCTTTTTTTAGCTAAGTTTCAGAACAAAACTTCCGCCTACAACAAAATTGTTCAAAGTCAAGGAAATCTTTTTGGCCATATTTCAAAACAGAATCTTACATGCAATATATTTGCTAAAACTCAAAGAAGTCTT
>NW_019211736.1:0-1361 GCF_002443255.2 Varroa destructor | reverse complement strand
CACTGGTTTAAGTTTTAACAAGTTTTCTGTGTGAGGGAACTTTATCCTGAGACTTGACCAACGAGAACTTGGGTTTTAGCAAATATATTGCCTGTAAGATTCTGTTTTGAAATATGGCCAAAAAGATTTCCTTGACTTTCAACAATTTTGTTGTATGCGGAAATTTTGTCCGAGACTTGGCTAACGGAAACTTGTTTGAGTGTTAACAACTTTTGTTTGTATGAGGAAACTCTGTCCTGAGACTTGACCAGTGGGGGACTTATTTAAATTTTAACTTCTTTGTATGTGGAAATGTTGTCCTAAAACATGGCCAAAAAAAAACGTTTGTTTTAACCCGTTCTTTGTATCTTCCTGAAACTTAGCTATAGAATACTTGTTTAAGTTTTAACAGCTTTTCTGTATGAGGAAACTCTATTTTAAGACTTGATAAACGAGAACTTGGGTTTTAGCAAATATATTGCATGTAAGATTCTGTTTTGAAATATGGCCAAAAAGATCTCCTCGACTTTTGACAATTTTGTTGTAAGCGGAAATTTTGTCCGAAACTTGGCTAAAGGAAGCTTGTTTGAGTGTTAACAACTTTTGTTTGTATGAGGAAACTCTGTCCTGAGACTTGGCCAATAGGAGACTTATTTAAGTTTTAACTTCTTTGTATGTGGAAATGTTGTCCTAAAACATGGCCAAAAAAAACGTTTGTTTTAACCACTTCTTTGTATCTTCCTGAAACTTAGCTAGAGAACACTTGTTCAAGTTTTAACAACTTTTCTGTGTGAGGGAACTCTATCCTGAGACTTGACCAACGAGAACTTGGGTTCTAGCAAATATATTGCCTGTAAGATTCTGTTTTGAAATATGGCCAAAAAGATTTCCTTGACTTTTAACAATTTTGTTGTATGCGGAAATTTTGTCTGAAACCTGGCTAAAGGAAGCTTGTTTGAGTGTTAACAACTTCTGTTTGTATGAGGAAACTCTGTTCTGAGACTTGGCCAATGGGGGACTTATATAAGTTTTAACTTCTTTGTATGTGGAAATGTTGTCCTAAAACATGGCTAGAAAAAATGTTTGTTTTAACCACTTCTATCTTCCTGAAACTTAGCTAGAGAATACTTGTTTAAGTTTTAACAGCTTTTCTGTATGAGGAAACTCTATTTTGAGACTTGATAAACGAGAACTTGGGTTTTAGCAAATATATTGCATGTAAGATTCTGTTTTGAAATATGGCCAAAAAGATCTCCTTGACTTTTGACAGTTTTGTTGTAAGCGGAAATTTTGTCTGAAACTTGGCTAAAGGAAGCTTGTTTGAGTGTTAACAACTTTTGTTTGTATGAGGAAACTCTGTCCTGAGACTTGGCCAATAGGAG
>NW_019211735.1:0-1734 GCF_002443255.2 Varroa destructor | reverse complement strand
CCAAGTCTCAGGATAGAGTTTCCTCATACAAAAAAGCTGTTAAAACTTAAACAAGTATTCTCTATCTAAGTTTCAGGAAGATACAAAGAAGTGGTTAAAACAAACGTTTTTTCTGGCTATGTTTTAGGACAACATTTCCACATACAAAGAAGTTAAAACTTATATAAGTCCCCCATTGGCCAAGTCTCAGGACACAGTTTCCTCATACAAACAGAAGTTGCTAACACTCAAACAAGTTTCCTTTAGCCAAGTTTCAGACAAAATTTCCGCTTACAACAAAATTGTTAAAAGTCAAGGAAATCTTTTTTGGCTATATTTAAAAACAGAATCTTAACGGAATATATTTGGCAAAACCCAAGTTCTCGTTGGTCAAGTCTCAAAATAGAGTTTCCTCATACAGAAAAGCTGTTAAAACTTAAACAAGTGTTCTCTAGCTAAGTTTCAGGAAGATACAAAGAAGTGGTTAAAACAAACTTTTTTTTTGGCCATGCTTTAGGACAACATTTCCACATATAAAGAAGGTAAAACTTAAATAAGTCCCCCATTAGCCAAGTCTCAGGACAGGGTTTCCTCATACAAACAAAAGTTGTTAACACTCAAACAAACTTCCTTTAGCCAAGTTTCAGACAAAATTTCCGCTTACAACGAAATTGTTAAAAGTCAAGGAAATCTTTTTTGGCTATATTTCAAAACAGAATCTTAACGGAATATATTTGGCAAAACCCAAGTTCTCGTTGGTCAAGTCTCAAAATAGAGTTTCCTCATACGGAAAAGCTGTTAAAACTTAAACAAGTATTCTCTATCTAAGTTTCAGGAAGATACAAAGAAGTGGTTAAAACAAACGTTTTTTCTGGCCATGTTTTAGGACAACATTTCCACATACAAAGAAGTTAGAACTTATATAAGTTCCCCATTGGCCAAGTCTCAGAACAGAGTGTCCTCATACAGACAAAAGTTGTTAACACTCAAACAAGCTTCCTTTAGCCAAGTTGCAGACAAAATTTCCATATACAACAAAATTATTAAAAGTCGAGGAAATCTTTTTTGGCTATATTTCAAAACAGAATCTTAACGGAATATATTTGGCAAACCCAAGTTCTCGTTGGTCAAGTCTCAAAATAGAGTTTCCTCATACAGAAAAGCTGTTAAAACTTAAACAAGTATTCTCTATCTAAGTTTCAGGAAGATACAAAGAAGTGGTTAAAACAAACGTTTTTTCTGGCCATGTTTTAGGACAACATTTCCACATACAAAGAAGTTAGAACTTATATAAGTTCCCCATTTGCCAAGTCTCAGAACAGAGTGTCCTCATACAGACAAAAGTTGTTAACACTCAAACAAGCTTCCTTTAGCCAAGTTTCAGACAAAATTTCCGTATACAACAAAATTATTAAAAGTCAGGGAAATCTTTTTGATCATATTTCAAAACAGAATCTTAGATGCAATATATTTGTTAAAACTCAAAGAAGTTCTCGTTGGCCAAGTCTCAGGATAGAGTTCCCTCACACAGAAAAGCTGCTAAAACTTAAACAAGTATTCTCTAGTTAAGTTTCAGGAAGATACAAAGAAGTGGTTAAAACAAACGTTTTTTTTTGGCCATGCTTTAGGACAACATTTCCACATATAAAGAAGTTAAAACTTATATAAGTCCCCCATTGGCCAAGTCTCAAAACAGAGTTTCCTCATACAAACAAAAGTTGTTAACACTCAAACAAGTTTCCTTTAGCCAAGTTT
>NW_019211734.1:0-1953 GCF_002443255.2 Varroa destructor | reverse complement strand
AATACTTGTTTAAGTTTTAACAGCTTTTGTGTATGAGGAAACTCTATTTTGAGACTTGACCAACGAGAACTTGGGTTTTAGCAAATATATTGCATGTAAGGTTCTGTATTGAAACATGACCAAAGAGGTTTCCGTGACTTTTAATAATTTTGTTGTATGCGGAAATTTTGTTTCAAACTTGGCTAACGGAAGCTTGTTTGAGCGTTAACAACTTTTGTTTGTATGAGAAAACTCTGTCCTGAGACTTGGCCAGTGGGGGACTTATTTAAGTTTTAATTTCTTTGTATGTGGAAATGTTGTCCTAAAATATGGCCAAAAAAACGTTTGTTTTAACCACTTCTTTGTATCTTCCTGAAACTTAGGTAGAGAATACTTCTTTAAGTTTTAACAACTTTTCTGTGTGAGGAAACTCTATCCTGAGACTTGACCAACGAGAACTTCTTTGAGTTTTAACAAATATATTACATGTAAGGTTCTGTTTCGAAATATGAGCAAAAAGATTTCCTTGACTTTTAACAATTTTGCTGTATGCGGAACTTTTGTCTGAAACTTGGCTAAAGGAAGCTTGTTTGAGTGTTAACAACTTTTGTTTGTATGAGGAAACTCTGTCCTGAGACTTGGCCAGTGGGGGACTTATTTAAATTTTAACTTCTTTGTATGTGGACGTGTTGTCCTAAAACATGGCCAGCAAAAACGTTTGTTTTAACCCGTTCTTTGTATCTTCCTGAAACTTAGCTAGAGAATACTTGTTTAAGTTTTAACAGCTTTTCTGTATGAGGAAACTCTATTTTGAGACTTGACCAACGAGAACTTGGGTTTTAGCAAATATATTACGTTAAGATTCTGTTTTGAAATATGGCCAAAAAGATTTCCTTGACTTTTAACAATTTTGTTGTAAGCGGAAATTTTGTCTGAAACTTGGCTAAAGGAAGTTTGTTTAACTGTTAACAACTTTTTTGTATGAGGAAACTCTGTTCTGAGACTTGGCCAATGGAGGACTTATTTAAGTTTTAACTTCTTTGTATGTGGTAATGTTGTCCTAAAATATGGCCAGAAAAAACGTTTATTTTAATCACTTCTTTGTATCTTCCTGAAACTTAGCTAGAGAACACTTGTTTAAGTTTTAACAGCTTTTCTGTATGAGGAAACTCTATCCTGAGACTTGGCAAAGAGTACTTCTTTGAGCTTTAGCAAATATATTGCATGTAAGATTCCATTTTGAAATATGGCCAAAAAGATTTCCTTGACTTTCAACAATTTTGTTGGAGGCGGAAGTTTTGTTCTGAAACTTAGATAAAGGAAGCTTGTTTGAGTGTTAACAACTTTTGTATGAGGAAACTCTGTTCTGAGACTTGGCCAATTTTAAGTTTTACCAACTTCTTTGTATGTGGTAATGTTGTTCTAAAACATGGCCAGAAAAAAAACGGTTGTTTTAACCACTTCTTTGTATCTTCCTGAAACTTATCTAGAAAACACTTGTCTAAGTTTTAACAACTTTTCTGTGTGAAGGAGCTCCATCCTGAGACTTCTTTGAGCTTTAGCAAATATATAGCATGTAAGATTCTATTTTGAAATATGGCCAAAAAGATTTCCTTGACTTTCAACAATTTTGTTGTAGGCGGAAGTTTTGTTCTGAAACTTAGATAAAGAAGGCTTGTTTGAGTGTTAACAACTTTTTTGTATGAGGAAACTCTGTTCTGAGACTTGGCCAATGGGGGACTTATTTGAGTTTTACCAACTACTTTGTATGTGGTAATGTTGTCCTAAAACATGGCCAGAAAAAAAACGGTTGTTTTAACCACTTCTTTGTATCTTTTTGAAACTTAGCTAGGGAACACTTGTCTAAGTTTTAACAACTTTTCTGTGTGAGGGAGCTCCATCCTGAGACTTCTTTCAGCTTTAGCAAATATATTGCTTGTAAGATTCTGTTTTGAAATATGGCCAAAAAGATTT
>NW_019211733.1:0-2723 GCF_002443255.2 Varroa destructor | reverse complement strand
GTTGTTAAAACTTAAACAAGTATTCTCTAGCTAAGTTTCAGGAAGATACAAAGAACGGGTTAAAACAAACGTTTTTTCTGGCCATGTTTTAGGACAACACGTCCACATACAAAGCAGTTAAAACTTATATAAGTCCCCCATTGGCCAAGTCTTAGAACAGTGTCCTCATGCAAACAAAAGTTGTTAACACTCAAACAAGCTTCCGTTAGCCAAGTTTCAGACAAAATTTCCGCTTACAACAAAATTGTTAAAAATCAAGGAAATCTTTTTGGTCATATTTCAAAACAGAACCTTACATGTAGTATATTTGCTAAAACCCGAGTTCTCGTTGGTCAAGTCTCAAAATAGAGTTTCCTCATATAGAAAAGCTGTTAAAACTTAAACAAGTATTCTCTAGCTAAGTTTCAGGAAGATAGAAGTGGTTAAAACATACCTTTTGTCTAACCATGTTTTAGGGCATTTCCACATACAAAGAAGTTAAAACTTATATAAGTCCCCCATTGGCCAAGTCTCAGAACAGAGTTTCCTCATACAAGCAAAAGTTGTTAACACTCAAACAAGCTTCCTTTAGCCAAGTTGCAGACAAAATTTCCCTTTACAACAAAATTGTTAAAAGTCAGGGAAATTTCTTTGGTCATATTTCAAAACAGAACCTTACATGTAGTATATTTGTTAAAACTCTAAGAAGTTCTCGTTGACCAAGTCTCAGGATAGAGTTCCCTCACACAGAAAAGTTGTTAAAACTTGAACAAGTGCTCTCTAGCTAAGTTTCAGGAAGATACAAGGAAGTAGTAAAAACAAACGTTTTTTTTTGGCCATGTTTTAGGACAACATTTCCACATACAAAGAAGTTGTTAAAACTCAAATAAGTCCCCCATTGGCCACGTCTCAGGACAGAATGTCCTCATACAAACAAAAGTTGTTAACAGTCAAGCAAGCTTCCTTTAGCCAAGTTTCAGACAAAATTGCCGCTTACAACAAAATTGTTAAAAGTCAAGAAAATCTTTTTGGCCATATTACAAACAGAATCTTACATGTAATATATTTGCTAAAACTCAAGTTCTCGTTGGTCAAGTCTCAAAATAGAGTTTCCTCATACAGAAAAGCTGTTAAAACTTAAACAAGTATTCTCTAGCTAAGTTTCAAGAAGATAGAAGTGGTTAAAACAAACATTTTTTCTGGCCATGTTTTAGGACAACATTTCCACATACAAAGAAGTTGTTAAAACTCAAATAAGTCCCCCATTGGCCACGTCTCAGAACAGAGTGTCCTCATACAAACAAAAGTTGTTAACACTCAAACAAGCTTCCTTTAGCAAAGTTTCAGACAAAATTGCCTCTTACAACAAAATCGTTAAAAGTCAAGAAAATCTTTTTGGCCATATTACAAACAGAATCTTACATGTAATATATTTGCTAAAACTCAAGTTCTCATTGGTCAAGTCTCAGTATAGAGTTTCCTCATACAGAAAAGTTGTTAAAACTTAAACAAGTGTTCTCTAGCTAAGTTTCAGGAAGATACAAAGAAGTGGTTAAAACAAACGTTTTCTTTTGGCCATCTTTTAGGACAACATTTCCATATATAAAGAAGTCAAAACTTAAATAAGTCCCCCATTGGCCAAGTCTCAGAACAGAGTGTCCTCATACAAACAAAAGTTGTTAACACTCAAACAAGCTTCCTTTAGCAAAGTTTCAGACAAAATTGCCTCTTACAACAAAATCGTTAAAAGTCAAGAAAATCTTTTTGGCCATATTACAAACAGAATCTTACATATAATATATTTGCTAAAACTCAAGTTCTCGTTGGTCAAGTCTCAGTATAGAGTTTCCTCACACAGAAAAGTTGTTAAAACTTAAACAAGTATTCTCTAGCTAAGTTTCAGGAAGATACAAAGAAGTGGTTAAAACAAACGTTTTCTTTTGGCCATCTTTTAGGACAACATTTCCACATACAAAGAAGTTAAAACTTATATAAGTCCCCCATTGGCCAAGTCTCAGAACAGAGTGTCCTCATACAAACAAAAGTTGTTAACACTCAAACAAGCTTCCTTTAGCCAAGTTTCAGACAAAATTTCCGCATACAACAAGATTGTTAAAAGTCAAGGAAATCTTTTTGGCCATATTTCAAGAGAGAACCTTACATGCAGTATATTTGGTAAAGCTCAAAGAAGTTCTCGTTGGCCAAGTCTCAGGATAGAGTTCCCTCACACAGAAAAGTTGTTAAAACTTAAACACAAGTGCTCCCTAGGTAAGTTTCAGGACAGAAGTTCCGCATACAAAGAAGTGGTTAAAACAAACGTTTTTTTTCTGGCCATGTTTTAGGACAACATTTCCATATACAAAGGAGTTGTTAAAACTCAAATAAGTCTCCCATTGGCCAAGTCTCAGAACAGAGTTTCTTCATACAAAAAAAAGTTGCTAACACTCAAACAAGCTTCCTCTAACTAAGTTTCAGGACAAAATTTCCACTTACAATAAAATTGTTAAAAGTCAAGGAAATCTTTTTGGCCATATTTCAAGAGAGAACCTTACATGCAGTATATGTGGTAAAGCTCAAAGAAGTTCTCGTTGGCAGAGTCTCAGGATAGAGTTCCCTCACACAGAAAAGTTGTTAAAACTCAAATAAGTCCCCCATTGGCCAAGTCTCAGTACAGAGTTTCCTCATACAAAAAAGTTGTTAACACTCAAACAAGCTTTCTTTATCTAAGTTTCAGAACAAAACTT
>NW_019211732.1:0-3025 GCF_002443255.2 Varroa destructor | reverse complement strand
CCTCACACAAACAAAAGTTGTTAACTCTCAAACAAGCTTCCTTTAGCTAAATTTCAGACAAAATTTCCGCATACAACAAAATTGTTAAAAGTCAAGGAAATCTTTTTGGTCATATTTCAAAACAGAACCTTACATGTAATATATTTGTTAAAACTCAAAGAAGTTCTCGTTGGCCAAGTTTCAGGATAGAGTTCCGTCACACAGAAAAGTTGTTAAAACTTAAACAAGTGTTCTCTAGCTAAGGTTCAAGAAGATACAAAGAAGTGGTTAAAACAAACGTTTTTTTTTGGCCATGTTTTAGGACAACATTTCCACATACAAAAAAGTTAAAACTTAAATAAGTCCCCCATTGGCCAAGTCTCAGGACAGTTTCCTCATACAAACAAAAGTTGTTAACAGTCAAGCAAGCTTCCTTTAGCCAAGCTTCAGACAAAATTTCCGCATACAACAAAATTGTTAAAAGTCAAGGAAATCTTTTTGGCCATATTACAAAGTAGAATCTTACATGTAATATATTTGCTAAAACTCAAAGAAGTCCCAGGATGGAGCTCCCTCACATAAAAAGTTGTTAAAACTTAAACAAGTGTTCTCTAGCTAAGTTTTAGGAAGATACAAAGAAATGGTTAAAACAAACGTTTTTTCTGGCCATGTTTTAGGACAACATTTCCACACTCAAAGAAGTTAAAACTTAAATAAGTCCCCCATTGGCCAAGTCTCAGGACAGAGTTTCCTCATACAAACAAAAGTTGTTAACAGTCAAACAAGCTTCCTTTAGCCAAGTTTCAGACAAAATTTCCGCATACAACAAAATTGTTAAAAGTCAAGAAAATCTTTTTGGCCATATTACAAACAGAATCGTACATGTAATATATCTGCTAAAACTCAAGTTCTCGTTGGTCAAGTCTCAGTATAGAGTTTCCTCACACAGAAAAGTTGTTAAAACTTAAACAAGTGTTCTCCAGCTAAGTTTCAGGAAGATACAAAAAAGTGGTTAAAACAAACGTTTTTTTCTGGCCATGTTTTAGGACAACATTTCCACATACAAAGAAGTTAAAACTTAAATAAGTCCCCCATCGGCCGAGTCTCAGAAGAGAGTTCCTTCATACAAAAAAGTTGTTAACACTCAAACAAGCTTCCTTTATCTAAGTTTCAGAACAAAACTTCCGCCTACAACAAAATTGTTCAAAGTCAAGGAAATCTTTTTGGCCATATTTCAAAACAGAATCTTACATGCAATATATTTGCTAAAACTCAAAGAAGTCTCAGGATGGAGCTTCCTCACACAGAAAAGTTGTTAAAACATAAACAAGTGTTCTCTTTCTAAGTTTCAGGAAGATATAAAGAAGTGGTTAAAACAAACGTTTTTTTCTGGCCATGTTTTAGGACATTACCACATACAAAGAAGTTGGTAAAACTCAAATAAGTCCCCCATTGGCCAAGTCTCAGAACAGAGTTTCCTCATACAAAAAGTTTTTAACACTCAAACAAGCTTCCTTTATCTAAGTTTCAGAACAAAACTTCCGCCTACAACAAAATTGTTCAAAGTCAAGGAAATCTTTTTGGCCATATTTCACAACAGAATCTTACATGCAATATATTTGCTAAAACTCAAAGAAGTCTCAGGATGGAGCTCCCTCACACAGAAAAGTTGTTAAAACTTACTCAAGTTTTTTCTAGCTAAGTGTCAGGAAGATACAAAGAAGTGGTTGAAACAAGCGTTTTTTTCTGGCCATGTTTTAGGACAATATTACCACATACAAAGAAGTTGGTAAAACTCAAATAAGTCCCCCATTGGCCAAGTCTCAGAAGAGAGTTTCCTCATACAAAAAAGTTGTTAACACTCAAACAAGCTTCCTTTATCTAAGTTCCAGAATAAAACTTCCGCCTACAATAAAATTGTTCAAAGGCAAGGAAATCTTTTTGGCCATCTTACAAAATAGAATCTTACATGCAATATATTTGCTAAAACTCAAAGAAGTCTCAGGATGGAGCCCCCTGACACGGAAAAGTTGTTAAAACTTAAACAGATGTTCTCTAGCTAAGTTTCAGGAAGATATAAAGAAGTGGTTAAAACAAACGTTTTTTTTTTCTGGCCATGTTTCAGGACAACATTACCACATACAAAGAAGTTGGTAAAACTCAAATAAATCCCCCATTGGCCAAGTCTCAGAACAGAGTTTCCACAAACAAAAAAGTTGTTAACACTCAAACAAGCTTTATTTATCTAAGTTTCAGGACAAAATTTCTGCCTACAACAAAATTGCTGGAAGTCAAGGAAATTTTTTTGGCCATGTTTCAAAACAGGATCTTACATGCAATATATTCGTTAAAACCCAAACAACTTCTCGTTGACCGAGCCTCAGGACAGAGTTCTCTGACACGGAAAAGTTGTTAAAACTTAAACAGGTCTTCTCTAGCTAAGTTTCAGGAAGATATAAAGAAGTGGTTGAAACAAAGTTTTTTTCTGGCCATGTTTTAGGACAACATTACCACATACAAAGGAGTTGGTAAAACTCAAGTAAGTCCCCCATTGGCCAATTCTCAGAACAGAGTTTCCTCATACAAAAAAGTTGTTAACACTCAAACAAGCTTTTTTTAGCTAAATTTCAGGACAAAATCTCCGCTTACAACAAAATTGTTAGAAGTCAAGGAAATCTTTTTGGCCATATATTAAAACAGAACCTTACATGCAATATATTTCCTAAAACTCAAAGAAGTCTCAGGATGGAGCTCCCTCACACAGAAAAGTTGCTAAAACATAAACAAGTGTTCTCTAGCTGAGTTTCAGGAAGATATAAAGAAGTGGTTAAAGCAAACGTTTTTTTCTGGTCGTGTTTTAGGACAACATTACCACATACAAAGAAGTTAGTAAAACCCAAATAAGTCCCCCATTGGCCAAGTCTCAGAACAGAGTTTCCTCATACAAAAAAGTTGTTAACACTCAAACAAGCTTCCTTTATCTAAGCTTTAGAAAAAAACTTCCGCCTACAACAAAATTGTTTAAAGTCAAGGATATCTTTTTGGC
>NW_019211731.1:0-1314 GCF_002443255.2 Varroa destructor | reverse complement strand
AGGAAACTCTATTTTGAGACTTGACCAACGAGAACTTGGGTTTTAGCAAATATATTGCATGTAAGATTCTGTTTTGAAATATGGCCAAAAAGATTTCCTTGACTTTTAACAATTTTGTTGTATGCGGAAATTTTGTCTGAAACTTGGCTAAAGGAAGCTTGTTTGAGTGTTAACAACTTTTGTTTGTATGAGGAAACTCTGTCCTGAGACTTGGCCAATGGGGGACTTATTTAAGTTTTAACTGCTTTGTATGTGGAAATGTTGTCCTAAAACGTGGCCAAAAAAAAACGTTTGTTTTAACCACTTCTTCGTATCTTCCTGAAACTTAGCTAGAGCACACTGGTTTAAGTTTTAACAACTTTTCTGTGTGAGGGAACTCTATCCTGAGACTTGGCCAACGAGAACTTCTTAGAGTTTTAACAAATATACTACGTGCAAGGTTCTGTTTCGAAATATGACCAAAAAGATTTCCTTGACTTTTAACAATTTTGTTGTATGCGGAAATTTTGTCTGAAACTTGGCTAAAGGAAGCTTGTTTGAGTGTTAACAACTTTTGTTTGTATGAGGAAACTCTGTCCTGAGACTTGGCCAGTGGGGGACTTATTTAAATTTTAACTTCTTTGTATGTGGACGTGTTGTCCTAAAACATGGCCAGAAAAAACGTTTGTTTTAACCCCTTCTTTGTATCTTCCTGAAACTTAAATAGAAAACACTTGGTTAAGTTTTAACAACTTTTCTGTATGAGGAAACTCTATCCTGAGACTTGACCACCGAGAACCTGAGTTTTAACAAATATATTACATGTAACGTTCTGTTTTGGAATATGACCAAAAAGATTTCCTTGACTTTTAACAATTTTGTTGTATGCGGAAATTTTGTCTGAAACTTGGCTAAAGGAAGCTTGTTTGAGTGTTAACAACTTTTGTTTGTATGAGGACACTCTGTTCTGAGACGTGGCCAATGGGGGACCTATTTGAGTTTTAACGACTTCTTTGTACGTGGAAATGTTGTCCTAAAACATGGCCAGAAAAAATGTTTGTTTTAACCATTTCTATCTCCTTGAAACTTAGCTAGAGAATACTTGTTTAAGTTTTAACAGCTTTTCTGCATGAGGAAACTCTATTTTGAGACTTGACCAACGAGAACTTGGGTTTTAGCAAATATATTACATGTAAGGTTCTGTTTTGAAATATGACCAAAAAGATTTCCTTGACTTTTAGCAATTTTGTTGTATGCGGAAATTTTGTCCTAAAACTTAGCTAAAAAAAGCTTGTTTGAGTGTTAACAACTTTTGTTTGTATGAGGAAACTCTGT
>NW_019211730.1:0-1097 GCF_002443255.2 Varroa destructor | reverse complement strand
CAGAGTTTCCTCATACAAAAAAGTTGTTAACACTCAAACAAGCTTTCTTTATCTAAGTTTCAGAACAAAACTTCCGCCTACAAGAAAATTGTTGAAAGTCAAGGAAATCTTTTTGGCCCTATTTCAAAATAGAATCTTACATGCAATATATTTGCTAAAACTCAAAGAAGTCTCAGGATGGAGTTCCCTCACACAGAAAAGTTGTT
Organism: Varroa destructor; assembly: GCF_002443255.2. Lineage (NCBI taxonomy): Eukaryota > Metazoa > Arthropoda > Arachnida > Mesostigmata > Varroidae > Varroa > Varroa destructor. The sequence goes on along the minus strand of NW_019211730.1, from coordinate 891 downwards.
AAAACTTAAACAAGTGTTCTTTAGCTAAGTTTCAGGAAGATATAAAGAAGTGGTTGAAACAAGCGTTTTTTTCTGGCTATGTTTTAGGACAACATTACCACATATAAAGAAGTTGATAAAACTCAAATAAGTCCCCCATTGGCCAAATCTCAGAACAGACTTTCCTCATACAAAAAAGTTGTTAACACTCCAACAAGCTTTCTTTATCTAAGTTTCAGAACAAAACTTCCGCCTACAACAAAATTGTTGAAAGTCAAAGAAATCTTTTTGACCATATTTCAAAATGGAATTTTACATGCAGTATATTTGCTAAAACTCAAAGAAGTCTCAGGACAGATTCCCTCACGCAGAAAAGTTGTTAAAACTTAAACAAGCGTTTTTTTCTAGCCATGTTTTAGGACAAGATTTCCACATACAAAGAAGTCGGTAAAAGTCAAATAAGTCCCCTATTGGCCAAGTCTTAGAACAGAGTTTCCTCATACAAAAAAGTTGTTAACATTCAAACAAGCTTTCTTTATCTAAGTTTCAGAACAAAACTTCCGCCTACAACAAAATTGTTGAAAGCCAAGGAAATCTTTTTGGCCATATTTCAAAATAAAATCTTACATGCAATATATTTACTAAAGCTCAAAGAAGTCTCAGAATGGAGCTCCCTCACACAGAAAAGTTGTTAAAATTTAGATAAGTGTTCCCTAGCTAAGTTTCAGGACGATACAAAGAAGTGGTTAAAACAACCGTTTTTTTTCTGGCCATGTTTTAGGACAACATTACCACATACAAAGAAGTCGATAAAACTCAAATAAGTCCCCCATTGGCCAAGTCTCAGAACAGAGTTTCCTCATACAAAAAAGTTGTTAACACTCAAACAAGCTTTCTTTATCTGAGTTTTAG
>NW_019211729.1:0-1539 GCF_002443255.2 Varroa destructor | reverse complement strand
TTCGCTGGTCAAGTCTCAAAATAGAGTTTCCTCATACAGAAAAGCTGTTAAAACTTAAACAAGTATTCTCTAGCTAAGTTTCAGGAAGATACAAAGAAGTGGTTAAAACAAACGTTTTTTTTTGGCCATGATTTAGGACAACATTTCTACATACAAAGAAGTTAAAACTTATATAAGTCCCCCATTGGCCAAGTCTTAGAACAGAGTTTCCTCATACAAACAAAAGTTGTTAACACTCAAACAAGCTTCCGTTAGCCAAGTTTCAGACAAAATTTCCGCATACAACAAAATTGTTAAAATTCAAGGAAATCTTTTTGGCCATATTTCAAAACAGAATCTTACATGCAATATATTTGCTAAAACCCAAGTTCTCGTTGGTCAAGCCTCAAAATAGAGTTTCCTCACACAGAAAAGCTGTTAAAACTTAAACAAGTGTTCTCTAGCTAAATTTCATGAAGATACAAAGTAGTGGTTAAAACAAACGTTTTTTTTTGGCCATGTTTTAGGACAACATTTCCACATACAAAGAAGTTAAAATTTAAATAAGTCCCCCACTGGCCAAGTCTCAAAATAGAGTTTCCTCATACAGAAAAGCTGTTAAAACTTAAACAAGTATTCTCTAGCTAAGTTTCAGGAAGATACAAAGAAGTGCTTAAAACAAACGTTTTTTTTTTGGCTATGTTTTAGGACAACATTTCCATATACAAAGAAGTTAAAACTTATATAAGTCTCCCATTGGCCAAGTCTCAGGACAGAGTGTCCTCATACAAAGAAAAGTTGTTAACACTCAAACAAGCTTCCTTTAGCCAAGTTTCAGACAAAATTTCCGCATACAACAAAATTGTTAAAAGTCAAGGAAATCTTTTTGGTCATATTTCAAAACAGAACCTTACATGTAAAATATTTGTTAAAACTCAAAGAAGTTCTCGTTGGCCAAGTCTCGGGATAAAGTTCCCTCACACAGAAAAGTTGTTAAAACTTAAAGAAGTGTTCTCTACCTAAGTTTCAAGAAGATACAAAGAAGTGGTTAGAACAAACGTTTTTTTTGGCCATGTTTTAGGACAACATTTCCACATACAAAGAAATTAAAACTTAAATAAGTCCCCCATTGGCCATGTTTCAGAACAGAGTTTCCTCATACAAACAAAAGTTGTTAACACTCAAACAAGCTTCCTTTAGTCAAGTTTCAGACAAAATTTCAGCATACAACAAAATTATTAAAAGTCAAGGAAACCTCTTTGGCCATATTACAAAACAGAATTCTCTATGCAATATATTTGCTAAAACCCAAGTTCTCGTTGGTAAAGTCTCAAAATAGAATTTCCTCATACAGAAAAGCTGTTAAAACTTAAACAAGTATTCTCTAGCTAAGTTTCAGGAAGATACAAAGAAGTGGTTAAAACAAACGTTTTTTTTTGCCATGTTTTCGGACAACATTTCCACGTACAAAGCAGTTAAAACTTAAATAAGTCTCCCATTAGCCAAGTCGCAGGACAGAGTTTCCTCATACAAACAAAAGTTGTTAACACTCAAACAAGC
>NW_019211728.1:0-1983 GCF_002443255.2 Varroa destructor | reverse complement strand
AACACTTGTTTGTTTTAACAACTCTTTTGTATGAGGAAACTCTGTTCTGAGACTTGACCGGTGGGGGACTTCTTTGAGTTTTAACAACCCCTTTGTATGTCGTAATGTTTTCCTAAAACATGGCCAGAAAAGAGGTTTAAGTTTTAACCACTTTTTGTATGTGAGACTTCTGTCCTGAAACTTAGCTAGAGAACACTTGTTTAAGTTTTAACAACTTTTTTTGTGCAAGGAAACTCTATTCTGAGACTTGTCCAATGGGGGACTTCTTTGAGTTTTAACAACTATACTGCATGTAAGATTCTGTTTTGAAATATGGCCAAGATTTCCTTGAGTTTTAACCATTTTTTGTGTGTGGGATTTCTATCATGAAACTTAACTGGAGAACACTTGTTTAAGTTTTAACAACCTCTTTGTATGTGGTATTGTTTTCCTAAAATATGGCCAGAAAAAAACGTTTGCTTTAACCACTATCTTGTATGTAGGATTTCTGTCGTGAAACTTAGCTGGAGACACTTGTTTAAGTTTTAACCACTTTTTTGTATGTGGGACTTCTGTCCTGAAACTTAGCTAGAGAACACTTGTTTAAGTTTTAACAACTTTTTTGTACGAGGAAACTCTGTTCTGAGACTTGGCCAATTTGGGACTTCTTTGAGTTTTAACAACCTTTTTGTATGTGGTAATGTTTTCCTAAAACATGGCCAGAAAGGAGGTTTAAGTTTTAACTATTTTTTTGTATGTGGGACCTCTGTTCTGAAGCTTAGCTAGAGAACACTTGCCTAAGTTTTAACAACTTTCTATGCATGAGGAAACCCTATTCTAAGACTTGGGCAACGAGAACTTGTTTGAGTTTTAACGAATATTTAGCATGTAAGATTCTGTCTTGAAATATGGCCAAGATTTCCTTCACTTTTAACAATTGAGTTGTAAACGGAGATTTATCCTGAAACTTGGCTAAAGAAGGCTCGTTGAGTGTTGAATTTTTGTACGAGGAAACTCTGTTCTGAGACTTAACCGGTGGGGGACTTCTTTGAGCTTTAACAACCTCTTTGTATGTCGTAATGTTTTTCTAAAACATAGCCAGAAAGGAGGTTTAAGTTTAGCCACTTTTTTGTATGCAGGACTTCTGTCCTGAAACTTAACCAGAGAACACTTGTTTAAGTTTTAACAACTTTTTTTTTGTACGAGGAAACTCCGTTCTGAGACTTGGCCAATGGGGGACTTCTTTGAGTTTTAACAAATATACTGCATGTATGATTCTGTTTTGAAATATGGCCAAGATTTCCTTGAGTTTTAACCACTTTTTTGTATGTGGGACTTCTGTCCTGAAACTTAGCTAGAGAACACTTGTTTAAGTTTTAACAACTTTTTTGTACGAGGAAACTCTGTTCTGAGACTTGGCCAATTTGGGACTTCTTTGAGTTTTAACAACCTTTTTGTATGTGGTAATGTTTTCCTAAAACATGGCCAGAAAGGAGGTTTAAGTTTTAACCACTTTTTTGTATGTGGGACTTCTGTCCTGAAACTTAGCTAGAGAACACTTGTTTTTAACAGTTCTTTGTGTGAGGGAACTCTGTTCTGAGACTTGGCCAATGGGGGACTTCTTTGAGTTTTAACAACCTCTTTGTATGTGGTATTGTTTTCCCAAAACATGGCTAGAAAAGAGGTTTGTTTTAACCAGTTTTTTGCAGGTGGGATTTCTATCCTGAAACTTAACTGGAGAACACCTGTTTAAGTTTTAACAACTCTTTTGTATGAGGAAACTCTGTTCTAAGACTTGGGCAACGAGAACTTGTTTGAGTTTTAACGAATATTTAGCATGTAAGATTCTGTCTTGAAATATGGCCAAGATTTCCTTCACTTTTAACAATTGAGTTGTAAACGGAGATTTATCCTGAAACTTGGCTAAAGAAGGCTCGTTGAGTGTTGAATTTTTGTACGAGGAAGCTCTGTTCTGAGACTTAACCGGTGGGGGACTTCTTTGAG
>NW_019211727.1:0-1606 GCF_002443255.2 Varroa destructor | reverse complement strand
GTCTTCCTAAAACTTAGCTAGAGAATACTTGTTTAAGTTTTAACAGCTTTTCTGTATGAGGAAACTCTATTTTAAGACTTGACCAACGAGAACTTGGGTTTTAGCAAATATATTGCATGTAAGATTCTGTTTTGAAATATGGCCAAAAAGATTTCCTTGACTTTTAACAATTTTGTTGTATGCGGAAATTTTGTCTGAAATTTGGCTAAAGGAAGCTTGTTTGAGTCTTAACAACTTTTATTTGTACAAGGAAACGCTGTCCTGAGACTTGGCCAATGGGGGACTTATTTAAGTTTTAACTTCTCTATATGTGGAAATGTTGTCCAAAAACATGGCCAAAAAAAAAACGTTTGTTTTAACCACTTCTTTGTATCTTCCTGAAACTTAGCTAGGGAACACTTATCTAAGTTTTAACAACTTTTCTGTGTGAGGAAACTCTATTTTGAGACTTGACCAACGAGAACTTGGGTTTTAGCAAATATATTACGTTAAGATTCTCTTTTGAAGTATGGCCAAAACGATTTCCTTGACTTTTAACAATTTTGTTGTAAGCGGAAATTTTGTCTGAAACTTGGCTAAAGGAAGCTTGTTTGAGTGTTAACAACTTTTTTGTATGAGAAAACTCTGTTCTGAGACTTGGCCAATGGGGGACTTTTTTAAGTTTTACCAACCTCTTTGTATGTGGAGATGTTGTCCTAAAACATGGCTAGAAAAAAACGCTTGTTTCAACCACTTCTTTATTTCTTCCTGAAACTTAGCTAAAGAACACTTGTTTAAGTTTTAACAACTTTTCTGCGTGAGGGAACTCTGTCCTGAGACTTGGTCAACGAGAACTCCTTTGAGTTTTAGCAAATATACTGCATGTAAGATTCCATTTTGAAATATGGCCAAAAAGATTTCCTTGACTTTCAACAATTTTGTTGTAGGCGGAAGTTTTGTTCTGAAACTTAGAAAAAGGAAGCTTGTTTGAGTGTTAACAACTTTTTGTATAAGGAAACTCTGTTCTGAGACTTGGCCAATGGGGGATTTATATAAGTGTTAACTTCTTTGTATGTGGAATTGTTGTCCTAAAACATGGCCAGAAAAAACGTTTGTTTTAACCACTTCTTTGTATTTTCCTGAAACTTAGCTAGAGAATACTTGTTTAAGTTTTAACAGCTTTTCTGTATGAGGAAACTCTATTTTGAGACTTGACCAACGAGAACTTGGGTTTTAGCAAACATATTACGTTAAGATTCTGTTTTGAAGTGTGGCCAAAACGACTTCCTTGACTTTTAACAATTTTGTTGTAAGCGGAAATTTTGTCTGAAACTTGGCTAAAGGAAGCTTGTTTGAGTGTTAACAACTTTTGTTTGTATGAGGAAACTCTGTACTGAAACTAGGCCAATGGGGGACTTATATAAGTTTTAACTTCTTTGTATGTGGAAATGTTGTCCTAAAACATGGCCAAAAAAAAACGTTTGTTTTAACCACTTCTTTGTATCTTCCTGGAACTTAGCTAGAGAACACTTGTTTAAGTTTTAACAACTTTTCTGTGCGAGGAAACTCTATCCTGAGACTTGACCAACGAGAACTTGGGTTTTAGCAAATATATTACGTTAAGATT
>NW_019211726.1:0-1829 GCF_002443255.2 Varroa destructor | reverse complement strand
GTGGAAATTTTGTCTGAAACTTGGCTAAAGGAAGTTTGTTTGAGTGTTAACAACTTTTGTTTGTATGAGGACACTCTGTTCTGAGACTTGGCCAATGGGGAACTTATATAAGTTTTAACTTCTTTGTATGTGGAAATGTTGTCCTAAAACATGGCCAGAAAAAACGTTTGTTTTAACCACTTCTTTGTATCTTCCTGAAACTTAGCTAGAGAATACTTGTTTAAGTTTTAGCAGCTTTTCTGTGTGAGGGAACTCTATCCTGAGACTTGGCCAACGAGAACTTCTTTGAGTTTTAACAAATATATTGCATGTAAGATTCTGTTTTGAAATATGATCAAAAAGATTTCCCTGACCTTTAATAATTTTGTTGTATGTGGAAATTTTGTCTGAAACTTGGCTAAAGGAAGTTTGTTTGAGTGTTAACAACTTTTGTTTGTATGAGGACACTCTGTTCTGAGACTTGGCCAATGGGGGACTTATTTAAGTTTTAACTTCTTTGCATGTGGAAATGTTGTCCTAAAACATGGCCGGAAAAAAACGTTTGTTTTAACCACTTCTTTGTATCTTCCTGAAACTTAGCTAGAGAACACTTGTTTAAGTTTTAACAACTTTTCTATGTGAGGAAACTCTATCCTGAGACTTGGCCAACGAGAACTTCTTTGAGTGTTAACAAATATATTACATGTAAGGTTCTGTTTTGAAATATGACCAAAAAGATTTCCTTGACTTTTAACAATTTTGTTGTATGCGGAAATTTTGTCTGAAACTTAGCTAAAGGAAGCTTGTTTGAGTGTTAACAACTTTTGTTCGTATGAGGACACTCTGTTCTGAGATCTGGCCAGTGGGGGACTTATAAGTTCTAACTTCTTTGTATGTAGAAATGCTGTCCTAAAACATGGCCAGAAAAAACGTTTGTTTTAACCACTTCTTTGTATCTCCCTGAAACTTAGATAGAGAATACTTGTTTAAGTTTTAACAGCTTTTCTGTATGAGGAAACTCTATTTTGAGACTTGGCCAACGAGAACTTCTTTGAGTTTTAACAAATATATTACATGTAAGATTCTGTTTTGAAATATGGTCAAAAATATTTCCTTAACTTTTAACAATTTTGTTGTATGCGAAAATTTTGTCTGAAACTTGGCTAAAGGAAGCTTGTTTGAGTGTTAACAACTTTTGTTTGTATGAGGACACTCTGTTCTGAGACTTGGTTAATGGGGGATTTATATAAGTTTTAACTTCTTTGTATGTGGAATTGTCCTAAAACATGGCCAGAAAAAACGTTTGTTTTAACCACTTCTTAGTATTTTCCTGAAACTTAGCTAGAGAATACTTATTTAAGTTTTAACAGCTTTTCTGTATGAGGAAACTCTGTTTTGAGACTTGACCAACGAGAACTTGGGTTTTAGCAAATATATTACGTTAAGATTATGTTTTGAAGTATGGCCAAAACGATTTCCTTGACTTTTAACAATTTTGTTGTAAGCGGAAATTTTGTCTGAAACTTGGCTAAAGGAAGCTTGTTTGAGCGTTAACAACTTTTGTTTGTATGAGGAAACTCTGTCCTGAGACTTGGCCAATGGGGGACTTATTTAAGTTTTAACTTCTTTATATGTGGAAATGTTGTCCTAAAGCATGGCTAAAAAAAACGTTTGTCTTAACCACTTCTTTGTATCTTCCTGAAACTTAGCTAGAGAACACTTGTTTAAGTTTTAACAACTTTTCTGTGTGAGGGAACTCTATCCTGAGACTTGGCCAACGAGAACTTCTTTGAGTTTTAACAAATATACTACATGTAAGGTTCTGTTTCGAAATATGACCAAAAAGATTT
>NW_019211725.1:0-1059 GCF_002443255.2 Varroa destructor | reverse complement strand
CATACAAAAGAGTTGTTAAAACTTAAACAAGTGTTCTCCAGTTAAGTTTCAGGACAGAAATCCCACACACAAAAAAAAAATGGTTAAAACTCAAGGAAATCTTGGCCATATTTCAAAACAGAATCTTACATGCAGTATATTTATTAAAACCCAAACAGTTCTCGTTGGCCAAAGCTCAGAACAAAGTTTCCTCATGTAAAAGAGTTGTTAAAATTTAAGCAAGTGTTCTCCAGCTGTTTCAGGACAGAAATCCCACCTGCAAAAAATTGGTTAAAACTTAAACCTCTTTTTTGGCCATGTTTTGGGAAAACATTACCGCATACAAAGAGGTTGTTAAAACTCAAAGAAGTCCCCCATTGGTCAAGTCTCAGAACAGGGTTTCCTCATACAAAAGAGTTGTTAAAACTTAAACAAGTGTTCTCCAGTTAAGTTTCAGGACAGAAATCCCACATACAAAAAAATGGTTAAAACTTAAACCTCTTTTCTGGCCATGTTCTAGGGAAACATTACCACATACAAAGAGGTTGTTAAAACCCAAACAAGTTCTCGTTGACCAAATCTCAGAACAGAGTTTCCTCACACAAAAATTTAACACTCAAACAAGCTTTCTTTAGCCAAGTTTCAGGATAAAATTTCCGCTTACAACAAAATTGTTAAAAGTGATGGAAATCTTGGCCATATTTCAAAACAGAATCTTACATGCTAAGTATTCGTTGAAACTCAAGTTCTCGTTGCCCAAATCTCAGAATAGGGTTTCCTCATACAAAAAAAGTTGTTAAAACTTAGGCAAGTGTTCTCTAGTTAAGTTTCAGGACAGAAATCCCACACATAAAAAAATGGTTAAAACTTAAACCTCTTTTCTGGCCATGTTCTAGGAAAACATTATCACATACAAAGAGGTTGTTAAAACTCAAAGAAGTCTCCCATTGGCCAAGTCTCAGAACAGAGTTTTCTCATACAAAAGAGTTGTTAAAACTTAAACAAGCGTTCTCCAGCTAAGTTTCGGGACAGAAGTTCCACACACAAAAAAAAGGTTAAAAGTTAAGGAAATCTTGGCCG
>NW_019211724.1:0-2762 GCF_002443255.2 Varroa destructor | reverse complement strand
AACTTTTTTGTATGAGGAAACTCTGTTCTGAGACTTGGCCAATGGAGGACTTATTTAAGTTTTAACTTCTTTGTATGTGGAAATGTTGTCCTAAAACATGGTTAGAAAAAATGTTTGTTTTAACCACTTCTATCTTCCTGAAACTTAGCTAGAGAATACTTGTTTAAGTTTTAACAGCTTTTCTATATGAGGAAACTCTATTTTGAGACTTGACCAACGAGAACTTGGGCTTTAGCAAATATACTACATGTAAGGTTCTGTTTTGAAATATGACCAAAAAGATTTCCTTGACTTTTAACAATTTTGTTGTAAGCGGAAATTTTGTCTGACATTTGGCTAAAGGAAGCTTGTTTGAGTGTTAACAACTTTTGTTTGTATGAGGAAACTCTGTCCTGAGACTTGGCCAGTGGGGGGCTTATTTAAATTTTAACTTCTTTGTATGTGGATGTGTTGTCCTAAAATATGGCCAGAAAAAACGTTTGTTTTAACCCGTTCTTTGTATCTTCCTGAAACTTAGCTGGAGAATACTTGTTTAAGTTTTAACAGCTTTTCTGTATGAGGAAACTCTATCTTGAGACTTGACCAACAAGAACTTGGGCTTTAGCAAATATATTGCATGTAAGATTCTGTTCTGAAATATGGCCAAAAAGATTTCCTTGACTTTTAACAATTTTGTTGTATGCGGAAATTTTGTCTGACATTTGGCTAAAGGAAGCTTGTTTGAGTGTTAACAACTTTTATTTCTATGAGGAAACTCTGTCCTGAGACTTGGCCAATGGGGGACTTATTTAAGTTTTAACTTCTTTGTATGTGGAAATGTTGTTCTAAAACATGGTTAGAAAAAATGTTTGTTTTAACCACTTCTATCTTCCTGAAACTTAGCTAGAGAATACTTGTTTAAGTTTTAACTGCTTTTCTATATGAGGAAACTCTATTTTGAGACTTGACCAACGAGAACTTGGGTTTTAGCAAATATACTACATGTAAGGTTCTGTATTGAAATATGACTAAAAAGATTTCCTTGATGTTTAACAATTTTGTTGTAAGCGGAAATTTTGTCTGAAACTTGGCTAACGGAAGCTTGTTTGGGTGTTAACAACTTTTGTTTGTATGAGGAAACTCTGTTCTGAGACATGGCCAATGGGGGACTTATTTAAGGTTTAATTTTTTTGTATGTGGAAATGTTGTCCTAAAACATGGTTAGAAAAAATGTTTGTTTTAACCACTTCTTTGTATCTTCCTGAAACTTAGCTAGAGAATACTTGTTTAAGTTTTAACAGCTTTTCTGTATGAGGAAACTCTATTTTGAGACTTGACCAACGAGAACTTGGGTTTTAGCATATATATTGCATGTAAGGTTCTGTTTTGAAATATGACCAAAAAGATTTCCTTGACTTTTAACAATTTTGTTGTATGCGGAAATTTTGTCTGAAGCTTGGCTAAAGGAAGCTTGTTTGAGTGCTAACAACTTTTGTTTGCATGAGGACACTGTTCAAAGACTTGGCCAATGGGGGACTTATATAAGTTTTAACTGCTTTGTATGTGGAAATGTTATCCTAAAACATGGCCAAAAAAAAACGTTTGTTTTAACCACTTCTTTGTATCTTCCTGAAACTTAGCTAGAGAATACTTGTTTAAGTTTTAACAGCTTTTCTGTGTGAGGGAACTCTATCCTGAGACTTGACCAACGAGAACTTCTTTGAGTTTTAACAAATATATTGCATGTAAGGTTCTGTTTTGAAATATGACCAAAGAGATTTCCTTGACTTTCAACAATTTTGTGGTATGCGGAAATTTTGTCTGAAACTTGGCAAAAAGGAAGCTTGTTTGAGTGTTAACAACTTTTTTGTATGAGGAAACTCTGTTCTGAGACTTGGCCAATGGAGGACTTATTTAAGTTTTAACTTCTTTGTATGTGGAAATGTTGTCCTAAAACATGGTTAGAAAAAATGTTTGTTTTAACCGCTTCTATCTTCCTGAAACTTAGCTAGAGAATACTTGTTTAAGTTTTAACAGCTTTTCTATATGAGGAAACTCAATTTTGAGACTTGACCAACGAGAACTTGGGCTTTAGCAAATATACTACATGTAAGGTTCTGTTTTGAAATATGACCAAAAAGATTTCCTTGACTTTTAACAATTTTGTTGTAAGCGGAAATTTTGTCTGACATTTGGCTGAAGGAAGCTTGTTTGAGTGTTAACAACTTTTGTTTGTATGAGGAAACTCTGTCCTGAGACTTGGCCAGTGGGGGGCTTATTTAAATTTTAACTTCTTTGTATGTGGACGTGTTGTCCTAAAATATGGCCAGAAAAAACGTTTGTTTTAACCCGTTCTTTGTATCTTCCTGAAACTTAGCTGGAGAATACTTGTTTAAGTTTTAACAGCTTTTCTGTATGAGGAAACTCTATCTTGAGACTTGACCAACAAGAACTTGGGCTTTAGCAAATATATCGCATGTAAGGTTCTGTATTGAAATATGACTAAAAAGATTTCCTTGATGTTTAACAATTTTGTTGTAAGTGGAAATTTTGTCTGAAACTTGGCTAACGGAAGCTTGTTTGGGTGTTAACAACTTTTGTTTGTATGAGGAAACTCTGTTCTGAGACATGGCCAATGGGGGACTTATTTAAGGTTTAATTTCTTTGTATGTGGAAATGTTGTCCTAAAACATGGCCAAAAAAAACGTTTGTTCTAACCACTTCTTTGTATCTTCCTGAAACTTAGGTAGAGAACACTTCTTTAAGTTTCAACAACTTTTCTG
>NW_019211723.1:0-5630 GCF_002443255.2 Varroa destructor | reverse complement strand
CTGTGTGAGGGAACTCTATCCTGAGACTTGGCCAACGAGAACTTCTTTGAGTTTTACAAATATATTCATGTAAGGTTCTGTTTTGAAATATGGCCAAAAAGATTTCCTTGACTTTTAACAATTTTGTTGTAGCGGAAATTTTGTCTGAAACTTAGCTAAAGGAAGCTTGTTTGAGTGTTAACAACTTTTGTTGTATGAGGAAACTCTGTTCTGAGACTTGGCCAATGGGGGACTTATTAAGTTTTAACTTCTTTGTATGTGGAAATGTTGTCCTAAAACATGGCCAGAAAAAAACGTTTGTTTTAACCACTTCTTTGTATCTTCCTGAAACTTAGCTAGAGAACACTTGTTTAAGTTTTAACAACTTTTCTGTGTGAGGAAACTCTATCTGAGACTTGCCAACGAGAACTTGAGTTTTAGCAAATATATTACATGTAAGATTCTGTTTGTAATATGGCCAAAAAGATTTCTTGACTTTTAACAATTTTGTTGTATGCGGAAATTTTGTCTGAAACTTAGCTAAAGGAAGCTTGTTTGATGTTAACAACTTTTGTTTGTATGAGGAAACTCTGTCCTGAGACTTGGCCAATGGGGGACTTATTAAGTTTTAACTTCTTTGTATGTGGAAATGTTGTCCTAAAACATGGCCAGAAAAAAACGTTTGTTTTAACCACTTCTTTGTATCTTCCTGAAACTTAGCTAGAGAACACTTGTTTAAGTTTTAACAACTTTTCTGTGTGAGGAAACTCTATCTGAGACTTGCCAACGAGAACTTGAGTTTTAGCAAATATATTACATGTAAGATTCTGTTTGTAATATGGCCAAAAAGATTTCTTGACTTTTAACAATTTTGTTGTATGCGGAAATTTTGTCTGAAACTTGGCTAAAGGAAGCTTGTTTGATGTTAACAACTTTTGTTTGTATGAGGAAACTCTGTCCTGAGACTTGGCCAATGGGGGACTTATTTAAGTTTTAACTTCTTTGTATGTGGAAATGTTGTCCTAAAACATGGCCAGAAAAAACGTTTGTTTTAACCATTCTTTGTATCTTCCTAAAACTTAGCTAGAGAACACTTGTTTAAGTTTTAACAACTTTTCTGTGTGAGGAAACTCTATACTGAGACTTGCCAACGAGAACTTGAGTTTTAGCAAATATATTACATGTAAGATTCTGTTTGTAATATGGCCAAAAAGATTTTCTTGACTTTTAACAATTTTGTTGTATGCGGAAATTTTGTCTGAAACTTGGCTAAAGGAAGCTTGTTTGATGTTAACAACTTTTGTTTGTATGAGGAACTCTGTTCTGAGACTTGGCCAATGGGGGACTTATTAAGTTTTAACTTCTTTGTATGTGGAAATGTTGTCCTAAAACATGGCCAGAAAAAAACGTTTGTTTTAACCACTTCTTTGTATCTTCCTGAAACTTAGCTAGAGAACACTTGTTTAAGTTTTAACAACTTTTCTGTGTGAGGGAACTCTATCCTGAGACTTGGCCAACGAGAACTTCTTTGAGTTTTAACAAATATATTACATGTAAGGTTCTGTTTTGAAATATGCCAAAAAGATTTCCTTGACTTTTAACAATTTTGTTGTATGCGGAAATTTTGTCTGAAACTTAGCTAAAGGAAGCTTGTTTGAGTGTTAACAACTTTTGTTTGTGTGAGGAACTCTGTTCTGAGACTTGGCCAATGGGGGACTTATTAAGTTTTAACTTCTTTGTATGTGGAAATGTTGTCCTAAAACATGGCCAGAAAAAAACGTTTGTTTTAACCACTTCTTTGTATCTTCCTGAAACTTAGCTAGAGAACACTTGTTTAAGTTTTAACAACTTTTCTGTGTGAGGAAACTCTATCCTGAGACTTGGCCAACGAGAACTTCTTTGAGTTTTAACAAATATATTGCATGTAAGATTCTGTTTTGAAATATGGCCAAAAAGATTTCCTTGACTTTTAACAATTTTGTTGTAGCGGAAATTTTGTCTGAAACTTAGCTAAAGGAAGCTTGTTTGAGTGTTAACAACTTTTGTTTGTTGAGGAACTCTGTTCTGAGACTTGGCCAATGGGGGACTTATTAAGTTTTAACTTCTTTGTATGTGGAAATGTTGTCCTAAAACATGGCCAGAAAAAACGTTTGTTTTAACCACTTCTTTGTATCTTCCTGAAACTTAGCTAGAGAACACTTGTTTAAGTTTTAACAACTTTTCTGTGTGAGGGAACTCTATCCTGAGACTTGGCCAACGAGAACTTCTTTGAGTTTTACAAATATATTGCATGTAAGGTTCTTTTTGAAATATGGCCAAAAAGATTTCCTTGACTTTTAACAATTTTGTTGTAAGGGAAATTTTGTCCTGAAACTTAGCTAAAGGAAGCTTGTTTGAGTGTTAACAACTTTTTTTGTATGAGGAAACTCTGTTCTGAGACTTGGCCAATGGGGAACTTATTTGAGTTTTACCAACTTCTTTGTATGTGGTATGTTGTCCTAAAACATGGCCAGAAAAAAACGTTTGTTTTAACCACTTCTTTGTATGTAACTTCTGTCCTGAAACTTAGAGAAAAGTTTTAACAACTTTTCTTGTGAGGGAGCTCTATCTGAGACTTGGCCAACGAGAACTTCTTTGAGTTTAACAAATATATTGCATGTAAGGTTCTTTTTGAAATATGGCCAAAAAGATTTCCTTGACTTTTAACAATTTGTTTTAAGGGAAATTTTGTCCTGAAACTTAGCTAAAAGAAGCTTGTTTGAGTGTTAACAACTTTTTTGTATGAGGAAATTCTGTTCTGAGACTTGGCCAATGGGGGACTTATTTGAGTTTTAACAACTTCTTTGTATGTGGTAATGTTGTCCTAAAACATGGCCAGAAAAAACTTTGTTTTAACCACTTCTTTGTATACTTCTTCCTGAAACTTAGCTAGAGAACACTTGTTTAAGTTTTAACAACTTTTCTGTGTGAGGGAACTCTATCCTGAGACTTGGCCAACGAGAACTTCTTTGAGTTTAACAAATATATTGCATGTAAGGTTCTCTTTTGAAATATGGCCAAAAAGATTTCCTTGACTTTTAACAATTTTGTTGTACGAGGAAATTTTGTCCTGAAACTTAGCTAAGGAAGCTTGTTTAAGTTGTTAACAACTTTTTGTGTGAGGGAACTCTTCCTGAGACTTGGCCAACTGAGTAAACTTCTTTGTAGTTTTAAACAAGCTTTTTCTTGTGTGAGGGAAACTCTATCTTGAGACTTCGGCAACGAGAACTTCTTTGAGTTTTAAGCAAATATATGCATGTAAGATTCTGTTTTGAATATGGCCAAAAAGATCTAAAAGTTGTTAAAACTTAAACAAGTGTTCTCTAGCTAAGTTTCAGGAAGATACAAAGAAGTGGTTAAAACAAACGTTTTTTTTTGGCCATGTTTTAGGACAACATTTCCACATATAAAGAAGTTAAAACTTATATAAGTCCCCCATTGGCCAAGTCTCAGAACAGAGTTTCCTCATACAAACAAAAGTTGTTAACAGTCAAGCAAGGTTCCTTTAGCCAAGTTTCAGACAAAATTTCCGCATACAACAAAATTGTTAAAAGTCAAGGAAATCTTTTTGGTCATATTTCAAAACAGAACCTTACATGTAATATATTTGTTAAAACTCAAAGAAGTTCTCGTTGGCCAAGTTTCAGGATAGAGTTCCGTCACACAGAAAAGTTGTTAAAACTTAAGCAAGTGTTCTCTAGCTAAGGTTCAGGAAGATACAAAGAAGTGGTTAAAACAAACGTTTTTTTTGGCCATCTTTTAGGACAACGTTTCCACATACAAAGAAGTTAAAACTTAAATAAGTCCTCCATTGGCCAAGTCTCAGAACAGAGTTTCCTCATACAGAAAAGTTGTTAACACTCAAACAAGCTTTCTTTAGCTAAATTTCAGGACAAAATTTCCGCTTACAACAAAATTGTTGGAAGTCAAGGAATTTTTTTTGGCCATATTTCAAAACAGAATCTTACATGCAATATATTCGTTAAAACCCAAACAACTTCTCGCTAATCAAGCCTCAGGACAGAGTTCCCTGACACAGAAAAATTGTTAAAATTTAAACAAATGTTCTCTAGCTAAGTTTCAGGAAGATACAAAAAAGTGGCTAAAACAAATGTTTTTTTTTCTGGCCATGTTTCAGGACAACATTACCACATACAAAGAAGTTGGTAAAACTCAAATAAATCCCCCATTGGCCAAGTTTCAGAACAGAGTTTCCTCATACAAAAAGTTGTTAACACCCAAATAAGCTTCCTTTATCTAAGCTTCAGAACAAAACTTCCGCCTACAACAAAATTGTTCAAAGTCAAGGAAATCTTTTTGGCCATATTTCAAAACAGAATCTTACATGCAATATATTTGCTAAAACTCAAAGAAGTCTCAGGATGGAGCTTCCTCACCCAAAAAAGTTGTTAAAACCTAAACAAGTATTCTCTAACTAAGTTTCAGGAAGATACAAAGAAATGGTTAAAACAAACGTTTTTTCTGGCCATGTTTTAGGACAACATTTTCACATAAAAAGAAGTTGTTAAAATTCAAATAAGTCCCCCATTGGCTAAATCTCAGAACAGAGTTTCCTCAAACAAAAAAGTTGTTAACACTCAAACAAGCTTTATTTATCTAAGTTTCAGGACAAAATTTCTGCCTACAACAAAATTGCTGGAAGTGAAGGAAATTTTTTTGGCCATGTTTCAAAACAGGATCTTACATGCAATATATTCATTAAAACCCAAACAACTTCTCGTTGACCAAGCCTCAGGACAGAATTCCCTGACACGGAAAAGTTGTTAAAACTTAAACAGGTCTTCTCTAGCTAAGTTTCAGGAAGATATAAAGAAGTGGTTAAAACAAACATTTTTTCTGGCCATGTTTTAGGATAACATTACCACATACAAAGGAATTGGTAAAACTCAAGTAAGTCCCCCATTGGCCAAGTCTCAGAACAGAGTTTCCTCATACAAAAAAGTTGTTAACACTCAAACAAGCTTTTTTTAGCTAAATTTCAGGACAAAATCTCCGCTTACAACAAAATTGTTAGAAGTCAAGGAAATCTTTTTGGCCATATATCAAAACAGAACCTTACATGCAATATATTCGTTAAAACCCAAACAACTTCTCGTTAACCAAGCCTCAGGACAGAGTTCCCTGACACAGAAAAATTGTTAAAACTTAAACAAATGTTCTCTAGCTAAGTTTCAGGAAGATAAAAAAAAGTGGCTAAAACAAATGTTTTTTTTTCTGGCCATGTTTCAGGATAACATTACGACATACAAAGAAGTTGGTAAAACTCAAATAAATTCCCCATTGGCCAAGTCTCAGAACAGAGTTTCCTCATACAAAAAGTTGTTAACACCCAAACAAGCTTCCTTTATCTAAGCTTCAGAACAAAATCTCCGCCTACAACAAGATTGTTCAAAGTCAAGGAAATCTTTTTGGCCATATTTCAAAACAGAATCTTACATGCAATATTTTTCCTAAAACTCAAAGGAGTCTCAAGATCGAGCTCCCTCACACAGAAAAATTGTTAAAACTTAAATAAGTGTTCTCTAGCTAAGTTTCAGGAAGATACAAAAAAGTGGTTAAAACAAGCGTTTTTTTTCTGGCCATGTTTCAGG
>NW_019211722.1:0-1215 GCF_002443255.2 Varroa destructor | reverse complement strand
TTTCCTCATACACAAAAGCTGTTAAAACTTAAACAAGTATTCTCTAGCTAAGTTTCAGGAAGATACAAAGAAGTGGTTAAAACAAACGTTTTTTTTGGCCATGATTTAGGACAACATTTCTACATACAAAGAAGTTAAAACTTATATAAGTCCCCCCTTGGCCAACTCTTAGAACAGAGTGTCCTCATACAAATAAAAGTTGTTAACACTCAAACAAGCTTCCTTTAGCCAAGTTTCAGAAAAAATTTCCGCTTACAACAAAATTTTTAAAAGTCAAGGAAATCTTTTTGGTCATATTTCAAAACAGAACCTTACATGTAGTACATTTGTTAAAACTCTAAGAAGTTCTCGTTGGCTAAGTCTCAGGATAGAGTTCCCTCACACAGAAAAGTTGTTAAAACTTAAACAAGTGTTCTCTACCTAAGTTTCAGGAAGATACAAAGAAGTAGTTAAAACAAACGTTTTTTTTTGGCCATGCTTTAGGACAACATTTCCACATACAAAGAAGTTAAAACTTAAATAAGTCCCCCATTGGCTAAGTCTCAGGACAGAGTTTCCTCATACAAACAAAAGTTGTTAACACTCAAAGAAACTTCCTTTAGCCAAGTTTCAGACAAAATTTCCGCATACAACAAAATTGTTAAAAGTCAAGGAAATCTTTTTGACCATATTTCAAAACAAAATCTTACATGCAATATATTTGCCAAAACCCAAGTTCTCGTTGGTCAAGTCTCAAAAAAGAGTTTCCTCATACAGAAAAGCTGTTAAAACTTAAACAAGTATTCTCTAGCTAAGTTTTAGGAAGATGCAAAGAAGTGGTTAAGACAAACGTTTTTTTTTCCATGTTTTAGGACAACATTTCCACATACAAAGAAGTTAAAACTTAAATAAGTCCCCCATTGGCCAAGTCTCAGGACAGAGTTTCCTCATACAAACAAAAGTTGTTAACACTCAAACAAGCTTCCTTTAGCCAAGTTTCAGACAAAATTTCCGCATACAACAAAATTGTTAAAAGTCAAGGAAATCTTTTTGACCATATTTCAAAACAAAATCTTACATGCAATATATTTGCCAAAACCCAAGTTCTCGTTGGTCAAGTCTCAAAATAGAGTTTCCTCATACAGAAAAGCTGTTAAAACTTAAACAAGTATTCTCTAGCTAAGTTTTAGGAAGATGCAAAGAAGTGGTTAAAACAAACGTTTTTTTTTGGCCATG
>NW_019211721.1:0-1727 GCF_002443255.2 Varroa destructor | reverse complement strand
CTAATTAAGTTTCAGGACAGAAGTCCCACATACAAAAAATGGTTAAAACTTAAACCTCTTTTCTGGCCATGTTCTAGGAAAACATTACCACATACAAAGAGATTGTTAAAACTCAAAGAAGTCTCCCATTGGCCAAGTCTCAGAACAGAGTTTCCTCATACAAAAGAGTTGTTAAAACTTAAACAAGTGTTCTCCAGTTAAGTTTCAGGATAGAAATCCCGCCTGCAAAAAATTGGTTAAAACAAACCTCTTTTCTGGCTATGTTTTAGGAAAACAATACCACATACAAAAAGGTTGTTAAAACTCAAAGAAGTCCCCCATTGGCCAAGTCTCAGAACAGAGTTTCCTCGTACAAAAAAGTTGTTAAAAATTAAACAAGTGTCCTCTAGCTAAGTTTCAGGACAGAAGTCCCACATACAAAAAAGTGGTTAAAACTCAAGGAAATCTTGGCCATATTTCAAAACAGAATCATACATGCAGTATATTTGTTAAAACACAAAGAAGTCCCCCATTGGCCAAGTCTCAGAACAGAGTTTCCTCGTACAGAAAAAAAGTTGTTAAAACTTAAACAAATGTTCTCTAGTTAAGTTTCAGGACAGAAGTCCCACATACAAAAAAATGGTTAAAACTTAAACCTCTTTTCTGGCCATGTTCTAGGAAAACATTACCACATACAAAGAGATTGTTAAAACTCAAAGAAGTCTCCCATTGGCCAAGTCTCAGAACAGAGTTTCCTCATACAAAAGAGTTGTTAAAACTTAAACAAGTGTTCTCCAGCTAAGTTTCAGGACGGAAATCCCACCTGCAAAAAATTGGTCAAAACTCAAGGAAATCTTGGCCATATTTCAAAACAGAATCATACATGCAGTATATTTGTTAAAACTCAAAGAAGGCCCCCATTGGCCAAGTCTCAGAACGGAGTTTCCTCGTACAAAAAAAAAGTTGTTAAAACTTAAACAAGTGTTCTCTGGTTAAGTTTCAGGACAGAAGTCCTGCATACAAAAAAGTGGTTAAAACTTAAACCTCCTTTCTGGCTATGTTTTAGAAAAACATTACGACATACAAAGAGGTTGTTAAAGCTCAAAGAAGTCCCCCACCGGTTAAGTCTCAGAACAGAGTTTCCTCGTACAAAAATTCAACATTCAACGAGCCTTCGTTAGCCAAGTTTCAGGATGAATCTCCGTTTACAACTAAATTGTTAAAAGTGAAGGAAATCTTGGCCATATTTCAAAACAGAATCTTA
Organism: Varroa destructor; assembly: GCF_002443255.2. Classification (NCBI taxonomy): domain Eukaryota; kingdom Metazoa; phylum Arthropoda; class Arachnida; order Mesostigmata; family Varroidae; genus Varroa; species Varroa destructor. The sequence continues at coordinate 484 of NW_019211721.1, read as the reverse complement.
CATGCTAAATATTCGTTAAAACTCAAACAAGTTCTCCTTGCCCAAGTCTCAGAATAGGGTTTCTTCATACATAGAAAGTTGTTAAAACTTAGGCAAGTGTTCTCTAGCTAAGCTTCAGAACAGAGGTCCCACATACAAAAAAATGGTTAAAACGTAAACCTCTTTTTTGGCCATGTTTTAGGAAAATATTACCACATACAAAGAGGTTGTTAAAACTCAAAAAAGTCCCCCACTGGTCAAGTCTCAGAACAGAGTTTCCTCATACAAAAGAGTTGTTAAAACTTAAACAAGTGTTCTCCAGTTAAGTTTCAGGATAGAAATCCCACCTGCAAAAAATTGGTTAAAACAAACCTCTTTTCTAGCCATGTTTTAGGAAAACAATACCACATACAAAGAGGTTGTTAAGACTCAAAGAAGCCCCCATTGGCCAAGTCTCAGAACAGAGTTCCCTCACACAAAAGAATTGTTAAAAACAAGTGTTCTC
>NW_019211720.1:0-6935 GCF_002443255.2 Varroa destructor | reverse complement strand
GCCTACAACAAAATTGTTGAAAGTCAAGGAAATCTTTTTGGCCATATTTCAAAATAAAATCTTACATGCAATATATTTGCTAAAACTCAAAGAAGTTCTCGTTGACCAAGTCTTAGAATGGAGCTCCTTCACACAGAAAAGTTGTTAAAACTTAGACAAGTGTTCCCTAGCTAAGTTTCAGGACGATATAAAGAAGTGGTTAAAACAACCGTTTTTTTTCTGGCCATGTTTTAGGACAATATTACCACATACAAAGAAGTTGTTAAAACTCAAATAAGTCCCCCATTGGCCAAGTCTCAGAACAGAGTTTCCTCATACAAAAAAGTTGTTAACACTCAAACAAGCTTTCTTTATCTAAGTTTCAGAACAAAACTTCCGCCTACAACAAAATAGTTGAAAGTCAAGGAGATCTTTTTGGCCCTATTTCAAAATAGAATCTTACATGCAATATATTTGCTAAAACTCAAAGAAGTCTCAGGATGGAGTTCCCTCACACAGAAAAGTTGTTAAAACTTAAATAAGTGCTCTTTAGCTAAGTTTCAGGAAGATATAAAGAAGTGGTTGAAACAAGCGTTTTTTTCTGGCCATGTTTTAGGACAACATTTCCACATACAAAGAAGTTGGTAAAACTCAAATAAGTCCCCCATTGGCCAAGTCTTAGAACAGAGTTTCCTCATACAAAAAGTTGTTAACACTCAAACAACCTTTCTTTATCTAAGTTTCAGAACAAAACTTCTGCCTACAACAAAATTGTTGAAAGTCAAGGAAATCTTTTTCGTCATATTTCAAAACAGAATCTTACATGCAATATATTTGCTAAAGCTCAGAGAAGTCTCAGGATGGAGCTCCCTCACACAGAAAAGTTGTTAAAACTTAGACAAGTGTTCCCTAGCTAAGTTTCAGGAAGATACAAAGAAGTGGTTAAAACAACCGTTTTTTTTCTGGCCATGTTTTAGGACAACATTACCACATACAAAGAAGTTGTTAAAACTCAAATAAGTCCCCCATTGGCCAAGTCTCAGAACAGAGTTTCCTCATACAAAAAAGTTGTTGACACTCAAACAAGCTTCCTTTATCTAAGTTTCAGAACAAAACTTCTGCCTACAACAAAATTGTTGAAAGTCAAGGAAATCTTTTTCGTCATATTTCAAAAGAGAATCTTACAAGCAATATATTTGCTAAAGCTCAGAGAAGTCTCAGGATGGAGCTCCCTCACACAGAAAAGTTGTTAAAACTTAAACAAGTGCTCTTTAGCTAAGTTTCAGGAAGATATAAAGAAGTGGTTGAAACAAAGCGTTTTTTTCTTAGCCATGTTTTAGGACAACATTTCCACATACAAAGAAGTTGGTAAAACTCAAATAAGTCCCCCATTGGCCAAGTCTCAGAACAGAGTTTCTCATACAAAAAAGTTGTTAACACTCAAACAAGCTTCCTTTATCTAAGTTTCAGAACAAAACTTCCGCCTACACAAAATTGTTGAAAGTCAAGGAAATCTTTTTGGCCATATTTCAAAAAGAATCTTACAAGCAATATATTTGCTAAAGCTCAAAGAAGTCTCAGGATGGAGCTCCCTCACACAGAAAAGTTGTTAAAACTTAAACAAGTGTTCCCTAGCTAAGTTTCAGGAAGATATAAAGAAGTGGTTAAAACAACGTTTTTTTCTGCCATGTTTTAGGACAACATTTCCACATACAAAGAAGTTGGTAAAACTCAAATAAGTCCCCCATTGGCCAAGTCTCAGAACAGAGTTTCCTCATACAAAAAAGTTGTTAACACTCAAACAAGCTTTCTTTATCTAAGTTTCAGAACAAACTTCCGCCTACAACAAAATTGTTGAAAGTCAAGGAAATCTTTTTGGCCATATTTCAAAAAGAATCTTAAATCAATATATTTGCTAAACTCAAAGAAGTCTCAGGAAATGAGAGCTCCCTCAACAGAAAAGTTGTTAAAACTTAAACAAGTGTTCCTTAGCTAAGTTTCAGGAAGATAAAAGAAGTGGTTAAAACAACGTTTTTTTCTGCCATGTTTTAGGCACATATTCCACATACAAAGAAGTTGGTAAAACTCAAATAAGTCCCCCATTGGCCAAGTCTTAGAACAGAGTTTCCTCATACAAAAAAGTTGTTAACACTCAAACAAGCTTCCTTTATCTAAGTTTCAGAACAAAACTTCCGCCTACAACAAAATTGTTGAAAGTCAAGGAAATCTTTTTGGCCCTATTTCAAAATAGAATCTTACATGCAATATATTTGCTAAAGCTCAAAGAAGTCTCAGGAATGGAGCTCCCTCACACAGAAAAGTTGTTAAAACTTAGACAAGTGTTCCCTAGCTAAGTTTCAGGAAGATACAAAGAAGTGGTTAAAACAACCGTTTTTTTTCTGGCCATGTTTTAGACAACATTACCACATACAAAGAAGTTGGTAAAACTCAAATAAGTCCCCCATTGGCCAAGTCTCAGAACAGAGTTTCCTCATACAAAAAGTTGTTAACACTCAAACAAGCTTCCTTTATCTAAGTTTCAGAACAAAACTTCCGCCTACAACAAAATTGTTGAAAGTCAAGGAAATCTTTTTGGCCATATTTCAAAATAGAATCTTACATGCAATATATTTGCTAAAACTCAAAGAAGTCTCAGGAATGGAGCTCCCTCACACAGAAAAGTTGTTAAAACTTAACAAGTGTTCCCTAGCTAAGTTTCAGGAAGATACAAAGAAGTGGTTAAAACAAACGTTTTTTTTCTGGCCATGTTTTAGGACAACATTTCCACATACAAAGAAGTTGGTAAAACTCAAATAAGTCCCCCATTGGCCAAGTCTCAGAACAGAGTTTCCTCATACAAAAAAGTTGTTAACACTCAAACAAGCTTTCTTTATCTAAGTTTCAGAACAAAACTTCCGCCTACAACAAAATTGTTGAAAGTCAAGGAAATCTTTTTGGCCCTATTTCAAAATAGAATCTTACATGCAATATATTTGCTAAAGCTCAAAGAAGTCTCAGGATGGAGCTCCCTCACACAGAAAAGTTGTTAAAACTTAACAAGTGTTCCCTAGCTAAGTTTCAGGAAGATACAAAGAAGTGGTTAAAACAACCGTTTTTTTTCTGGCCATGTTTTAGGACAACATTACCACATACAAAGAAGTTGGTAAAACTCAAATAAGTCCCCCATTGGCCAAGTCTCAGAACAGAGTTTCCTCATACAAAAAAGTTGTTAACACTCAAACAAGCTTTCTTTATCTAAGTTTCAGAACAAAACTTCCGCCTACAACAAAATTGTTGAAAGTCAAGGAAATCTTTTTGGCCATATTTCAAAATAGAATCTTACATGCAATATATTTGCTAAACTCAAAGAAGTCTCAGGATGGAGCTCCCTCACACAGAAAAGTTGTTAAAACTTAGACAAGTGTTCCCTAGCTAAGTTTCAGGAAGATACAAAGAAGTGGTTAAAACAACCGTTTTTTTTCTGGCCATGTTTTAGGACAACATTACCACATACAAAGAAGTTGGTAAAACTCAAATAAGTCCCCCATTGGCCAAGTCTCAGAACAGAGTTTCCTCATACAAAAAGTTGTTAACACTCAAACAAGCTTCCTTTATCTAAGTTTCAGAACAAAACTTCCGCCTACAACAAAATTGTTGAAAGTCAAGGAAATCTTTTTGGCATATTTCAAAATGAATCTTACATGCATATATTTGCTAAAACTCAAAGAAGTTCTCGTTGACCAAGTCTCAGGACAGAGTTCCCTCACCAGAAAAGTTGTTAAAACTTAAACAAGTGTTCTTTAGCTAAGTTTCAGGAAGATATAAAGAAGTGGTTGAAACAACGTTTTTTTCTGCCATGTTTTAGGACAACATTTCCACATACAAAGAAGTTGGTAAAACTCAAATAAGTCCCCCATTGGCCAAGTCTCAGAACAGAGTTTTTCATACAAAAAAGTTGTTAACACTCAAACAAGCTTCCTTTATCTAAGTTTCAGAACAAAACTTCCGCCTACAGCAAAATTGTTGAAAGTCAAGGAAATCTTTTTGGCCATATTTCAAAACAGAATCTTACAAGCAATATATTTGCTAAAGCTCAAAGAAGTCTCAGGATGGAGCTCCCTCACACAGAAAAGTTGTTAAAACTTAACAAGTGTTCCCTAGCTAAGTTTCAGGAAGATACAAAGAAGTGGTTAAAACAACCGTTTTTTTTCTGGCCATGTTTTAGGACAACATTACCACATACAAAGAAGTTGGTAAAACTCAAATAAGTCCCCCATTGGCCAAGTCTCAGAACAGAGTTTCCTCATACAAAAAGTTTTAACACTCAAACAAGCTTCCTTTATCTAAGTTTCAGAACAAAACTTCCGCCTACAACAAAATTGTTGAAAGTCAAGGAAATCTTTTTGGCCATATTTCAAAATGGAATCTTACATGCAGTATATTTGCTAAAACTCAAAGAAGTTCTCGTTGACCAAGTCTCAGGACAGAGTTCCCTACACAGAAAAGTTGTTAAAACTTAAACAAGTGTTCTCTAGCTAAGTTTCAGGAAGATATAAAGAAGTGGTTGAAACAAACGTTTTTTTCTTGCCATGTTTTAGGACAACATTTCCACATACAAAGAAGTTGTAAAACTCAAATAAGTCCCCCATTGGCCAAGTCTCAGAACAGAGTTTCCTCATACAAAAAAGTTGTTAACACTCAAACAAGCTTTCTTTATCTAAGTTTCAGAACAAACTTCCGCCTACAACAAAATTGTTGAAAGTCAAGGAAATCTTTTTGGCCATATTTCAAAATAGAATCTTAATCAATATATTTGCTAAAGCTCAAAGAAGTCTCAGGATGGAGCTCCCTCAACAGAAAAGTTGTTAAAACTTAAACAAGTGTTCCCTAGCTAAGTTTCAGGAAGATACAAAGAAGTGGTTAAAACAACCGTTTTTTTCTGGCCATGTTTTAGGACAATTACCACATACAAAGAAGTTGGTAAAACTCAAATAAGTCCCCCATTGGCCAAGTCTTAGAACAGAGTTTCCTCATACAAAAAAGTTGTTAACACTCAAACAAGCTTCCTTTATCTAAGTTTCAGAACAAAACTTCCGCCTACAACAAAATTGTTGAAAGTCAAGGAAATCTTTTTGGCCATATTTCAAAATGAATCTTACATGCAATATATTTGCTAAAACTCAAAGGAGTTCTCGTTGACCAAGTCTCAGGACAGAGTTCCCTCACGCAGAAAAGTTGTTAAAACTTAAACAAGTGTTCTTTAGCTAAGTTTCAGGAAGATATAAAGAAGTGGTTGAAACAAGCGTTTTTTTCTAGCCATGTTTTAGGACAACATTTCCACATACAAAGAAGTTGGTAAAACTCAAATAAGTCCCCCATTGGCCAAGTCTCAGAACAGAGTTTTCTCATACAAAAAAGTTGTTAACACTCAAACAAGCTTCCTTTATCTAAGTTTCAGAACAAAACTTCCGCCTACAGCAAAATTGTTGAAAGTCAAGGAAATCTTTTTGGCCATATTTCAAAACAGAATCTTACAAGCAATATATTTGCTAAAGCTCAAAGAAGTCTCAGGATGGAGCTCCCTCACACAGAAAAGTTGTTAAAACTTAGACAAGTGTTCCCTAGCTAAGTTTCAGGAAGATACAAAGAAGTGGTTAAAACAACCGTTTTTTTTCTGGCCATGTTTTAGGACAACATTACCACATACAAAGAAGTTGGTAAAACTCAAATAAGTCCCCCATTGGCCAAGTCTCAAAACAGAGTTTCCTCATACAAAAAGTTGTTAACACTCAAACAAGCTTCCTTTATCTAAGTTTCAGAACAAAACTTCCGCCTACAACAAAATTGTTGAAAGTCAAGGAAATCTTTTTGGCCATATTTCAAAATGGAATCTTACATGCAGTATATTTGCTAAAACTCAAAGAAGTTCTCGTTGACCAAGTCTCAGGACAGAGTTCCCTCACACAGAAAAGTTGTTAAAACTTAAACAAGTGTTCTTTAGCTAAGTTTCAGGAAGATATAAAGAAGTGGTTGAAACAAGCGTTTTTTTCTGCCATGTTTTAGGACAACATTTCCACATACAAAGAAGTTGGTAAAACTCAAATAAGTCCCCCATTGGCCAAGTCTCAGAACAGAGTTTTCTCATACAAAAAAGTTGTTAACACTCAAACAAGCTTCCTTTATCTAAGTTTCAGAACAAAACTTCCGCCTACACAAAATTGTTGAAAGTCAAGGAAATCTTTTTGGCCATATTTCAAAACAGAATCTTACAAGCAATATATTTGCTAAAGCTCAAAGAAGTCTCAGGATGGAGCTCCCTCACACAGAAAAGTTGTTAAAACTTAGACAAGTGTTCCCTAGCTAAGTTTCAGGAAGATACAAAGAAGTGGTTAAAACAACCGTTTTTTTTCTGGCCATGTTTTAGGACAACATTACCACATACAAAGAAGTTGGTAAAACTCAAATAAGTCCCCCATTGGCCAAGTCTCAGAACAGAGTTTCCTCATACAAAAAGTTGTTAACACTCAAACAAGCTTCCTTTATCTAAGTTTCAGAACAAAACTTCCGCCTACAACAAAATTGTTGAAAGTCAAGGAAATCTTTTTGGCATATTTCAAAATGGAATCTTACATGCAGTATATTTGCTAAAACTCAAAGAAGTTCTCGTTGACCAAGTCTCAGGACAGAGTTCCCTCACACAGAAAAGTTGTTAAAACTTAAACAAGTGTTCTCTAGCTAAGTTTCAGGAAGATATAAAGAAGTGGTTGAAACAAGCGTTTTTTTCTAGCCATGTTTTAGGACAACATTTCCACATACAAAGAAGTTGGTAAAACTCAAATAAGTCCCCCATTGGCCAAGTCTCAGAACAGAGTTTCCTCATACAAAAAAGTTGTTAACACTCAAACAAGCTTTCTTTATCTAAGTTTCAGAACAAAACTTCCGCCTACAACAAAATT
>NW_019211719.1:0-3544 GCF_002443255.2 Varroa destructor | reverse complement strand
CTTGGGTTTTAGAAAATATATTGCATGTAAGATTCTGTTTTGAAATATGACCAAAAAGATTTCCTTGACTTTTAACAATTTTGTTGTATGCGGAAATTTTGTCTGAAACTTGGCTAAAGGAAGCTTGTTTAAGTGTTAACAACTTTTTGTATGAGGAAACTCTGTTCTGAGACTTGGCCAATGGGGGACTTATTTAAGTTTTAACAACTTCTTTGTATGTGGAAATGTTGTCTTAAAACATGGCCAGAAAAAGACGTTTGTTTTAACCACTTCTTTGTATCGTATTGAAACTCAGCTAGAGAATACTTGTTTGAGTTTTAACAACTTTTCTATGTGAGGGAACTCTATCCTGAGACTTGGCCAACGAGAACTTCTTTGAGTTTTAATAAATATATTGCATGTAAGGTTCTGTTTTGAAATATGACCAAATAGATTTCCTTGACTTTTAACAATTTTGCTGTATGCGGAAGTTTTGTCTGAAACTTGGCTAAAGGAAGCTTGTTTAAGTGTTAACAACTTTTGTTTGCACGAGGAAACTCTGTTCTGAAACTTGGCCAATAGGGGACTTATCTAAGTTTTAACAACTTCTTTGTATGTGGAAATGTTGCCCTAAAACATGGCCAGAAAAAAACGATTGTGTTAACCACTTCTTTGTATCTTTCTGAAACTTAGCTAGAGAATACTTGTTTAAGTTTTAATAACTTTTCTGTGTGAGGGAACTCTATCCTGAGACTTGACCAACGAGAACTTCTTTGAGTTTTAACAAATATATTGCATGTAAGGTTCTGTTTTGAAATATGACCAAAGAGATTTCCTTGACTTTTAACAATTTTGTGGTATGCGGAAATTTTGTCTGAAACTTGGCAAAAAGGAAGCTTGTTTGAATGTTAACAACTTTTTGTATGAGGAAACTCTGTTCTGAGACTTGGACAATGCAGGACTTATTTAAGTTTTAACTTCTTTGTATTTGGTAATGTTGTCCTAAAACATGGCCAGAAAAAACGTTTATTTTAATCACTTGTTTGTATCCTCCTGAAACTTAACTAAAGAACACTTGTTTAAGTTTCAACAACTTTTCTGTGTTTGGGAACTCCATCCTGAGACTTGGCCAACGAGAATTTGTTTGGGTTTTAGAAATATGTTGCATATAAGATTCTGTTTTTAAATATGGCTAAAAAGATTTTCTTGACTTTTAACAGTTTTGTTGTATGCGGAAATTTTGTCCGAAACTTGACTAAAGGAAGCTTGTTTAAGTGTTAACAACTTTTTTTTTGTATGAGGAGACTGTTCTGAGACTTGGCCAATGGAAGGCTTACTTGAATTTTAACAACCTCTTTATATGTGAAAATGCTGTCCTAAAACATGGCCAGAAAAAGACGTTTGTTTTAACCACTTCTTTGTATCTTCCTGAAACTTAGCTAGAGAACACTAAATTTTAATAACTTTTCTGTATGAGGAAACTCTATTTTGAGACTTGACCAACGAGAACTTGAGTTTTGGCAAATATATTACATGTAAGATTCTGTTTGTAATATGGCCAAAAAGATTTCCTTGACTTTTAACAATTTTGTTGTAGGCGAAAGTTTTGTTCTGAAACTTAGATAAAGGAAGCTTGTTTGTGTGTTAACAACTTTTTTGTATGAAGAAACTCTGTTCTGAGACTTGGCCAATGTGATACTTATTTGAGTTTTAACAACTTCTTTGTATGTGGAAATGTTGTCCTAAAACATGGCCAGAAAAAAACGCTTGTTTCAACCACTTCATTATATCTTCCTGAAACTTAGCTAAAGAACACTTGTTTAAGTTTTAACAACTTTTCTGCGTGAGGGAACTCTGTCCTGAGACTTGGTCAACGAGAACTTCTTTGAGTTGTAGCAAATATACTGCATGTAAGATTCTATTTTGAAATATGGCCAAAAAGATTTCCTTGACTTTCAACAATTTTGTTGTAGGCAGAAATTTTGTTCTGAAACTTAGATAAAGGAAGCTTGTTTGAGTGTTAACAACTTTTTTGTATGAAGAAACTCTGTTCTGAGGCTTGGCCAATGGGGGACTTATTTGAGTTTTAACAACATCTTTGTATGTGGAAATGTTTTCCTAAAACATGGCCAGAAAAAAACGTTTGTTTCAACCACTTCTTTATATCTTACTGAAATTTAGCTAGAGAACACTTGTTTAAGTTTTATCAACTTTCCTGCGTGAGGGAGTTCCATCCTGAGACTTCTTTGAGCTTTAGCAAATATATTGCATGTAAGATTCTATTTTGAAATATGGTCAAAAAGATTTCCTTGACTTTCAACAATTTTGTTGTAGGCGGAAGTTTTGTTCTGAAACTTAGATAAAGGAAGCTTGTTTGAGTGTTAACAACTTTTTTGTATGAGGAAACTCTGTTCTGAAACTTGGCCAGTGGGGGACTTATTTGAGTTTTAACAACTTCTTTGTATGTGGAAATGTTGTCCTAAAACATGGCCAGAAAAAAACGTTTGTTTCAACCACTTCTTTATATCTTCCTGAAACTTAGCTAGAGAACACTTGTTTAAGTTTCAACAACTCTTCTGTGTCAGAGAACTCTGTCCTGAGACTTGGTCAACGAGAACTTCTTTAAGTTTTAGCAAATATACTGCATGTAAGATTCTATTTTAAAATATGGCCAAAAAGATTTCCTTGACTTTCAACAATTTTGTTATAGGCAGAAATTTTGTTCTGAAACTTAGATAAAGGAAGCTTGTTTGAGTGTTAAGAACTTTTTGTATGAGGAAACTCTGTTTTGGGACTTGGCCAATGGGGGACTTATTTGAGTTTTACCAACTTCTTTGTATGTGGTAATGTTGTCCTAAAACATGGCCAGGAAAAAAACGGTTGTTTTAACCACTTCTTTGTATCTTCCTGAAACTTAGCTAGGGAACACTTGTCTGTTTTAACAACTTTTCTGTGTGAGGAAACTCGATACTGAGACTTGACCAACGAGAACTTGAGTTTTAGCAAATATATTACATGTAAGGTTCTGTTTGTAATATGGCCAAAAAGATTTTCTTGACTTCTAACGATTTTGTTGTAAGCGGCAATCTTGTCTGAAACTTGGCTAAAGGAAGCTTGTTTGAGTGTTAACAACTTTTATTTGTATGAGGAAACTCTGTTCTGAGACATGGCCAATGGGGGACTTATTTGAGTTTTACCAACTTCTTTGTATGTGGTAATGTTGTCCTAAAACACGGCCAGAAAAAAACGGTTGTTTTAACCACTTCTTTGTGTCTTCCTGAAACTTAGCTAGGGAACACTTGTCTAAATTTTAACAACTTTTCTGTGTGAGGGAGCTCCGTCCTGGGACTTCTTTGAGTTTTGCCAAATATATTCCATGTAAGATTCTATTTTGAAATAGGGCCAAAAAGATTTCCTTCATTTTTAACAATTTTGTTGTATGCGGAAATTTTGTCTGAAACTTGGCTAAAGGAAGCTTGTTTGAGTGTTAACAACTTATTTGTATGAGGAAACTCTGTTCTGAGACTTGGCCAATGGGGGACTTATATAAGTTTTAACTTCTTTG
>NW_019211718.1:0-2746 GCF_002443255.2 Varroa destructor | reverse complement strand
TACAAACAAAAGTTGTTAACAGTCAAACAAGCTTCTTTTAGCCAAGTTTCAGACAAAATTTCCGCATACAACAAAATTATTAAAAGTCAAGGAAACCTCTTTGGTCATGTTTCAATACAGAACCTTACATGCAATATATTTGCTAAAACCCAAGTTTTCGTTGGCCAAGTCTCAAAATAGAGTTTCCTCATACAGAAAAGCTGTTAAAACCTAAAGAAGTGTTCTCTACCTAGGTTTCAGGAAGATACAAAGAAGTGGTTAGAACAAACGTTTTTTTTGGCCATGTTTTAGGACAACATTTCCACAAACAAAAGAGTTGCTAAAATAAATAAGTCCCTTATTGCTCAAGTCTCGAAATAGAGTTTCCTCATGCAGAAAAGCTGTTAAGACTTAAAGAAGTATTCTCTAGCTAAGTTTCAAGAAGATAGAAGTGGTTAAAACAAACATTTTTTCTGGCCATGTTTTAGGACAACATTTCCACATACAAAGAAGTTAAAACTTAAATAAGTCTTCCATTGGCCAAGTGTCAGAATAGAATGTCCTCATACAAACAAAAGTTGTTAACACTCAAACAAGCTTCCTTTAGCCAAGTTTCAGATAAAATTTCCGCATGCAACAAAATTGCTAAAAGTCAAGGGAATCTTTTTGGTCATATTTCAAAACAGAACCTTGCATGTAATATATTTGCTAAAACCTAAGTTCTCGTTGGTCAAGTCTCAAAATAGGGTTTCGTTATACAGAAAAGCTATTAAAACTTAAACAAGTATTCTCTAGCTAAGTTTCAAGAAGATAGAAGTGGTTAAAGCAAACATTTTTTCTGGCCATGTTTTAGGACAACATTTCCACATACAAAAAAGTTAAAATTTAAATAAGTCCCCCACTGGCCAAGTCTCAGGACAGAGTTTCCTCATACAAACAAAAGTTGTTAACACTCAAACAAGCTTCCTTTAGCCAAGTTTCAGATAAAATTTCCGCATACAACAAAATTGTTAAAAGTTAAGGAAATCTTTTTGGTCATATTTCAAAACAGAACCTTACATGTAGTGTATTTGTTAAAACTCAAAGAAGTTCTCGTTGGTCAAGTCTCAAAATAGAGTTTCCTCATACAGAAAAGTTGTTAAAACTTAACCAAGTGTTCTCTAGCTAAGTTTCAGGGAGATACAAAGAAGTAGTTAAAACAAACGTTTTTTTGGCCATGTTTTAGGACAACATTTGCACATACAAAGAAGTTAAAACTTAAATAAGTCCCCCATTGGCCAAGTGTCAGAACAGGATGTCCTCATACAAACAAAAGTTGTTAACACTCAAACAAGCTTCCTTTAGCCAAGTTTCAGATAAAATTTCCGCATGCAACAAAATTGCTAAAAGTCAAGGAAATCTTTTTGGTCATATTTCAAAACAGAACCTTACATGTAATATATTTGCTAAAACCCAAGTTCTCGTCGGTCAAATCTCAAAATAGAGTTTCCTCATACAGAAAAGCTGTTAAAACTTAAACAAGTGCTCTCTAGCTAAGTTTCAGGAAGATACAAAGAAGTGGTTAAAACAAACGTTTTTTTTGGCCATGTTTTAGGACAACATTTCCACAAACAAAAGAGTTGCTAAAATAAATAAGTCCCTTATTGCTCAAGTCTCGAAATAGAGTTTCCTCATACAGAAAAGCTGATAAGACTTAAAGAAGTATTCTCTAGCTAAGTTTCAAGAAGATAGAAGTGGTTAAAACAAACATTTTTTCTGGCCATGTTTTAGGACAACATTTCCACATACAAAGAAGTTAAAACTTAAATAAGTCTTCCATTGGCCAAGTGTCAGAATAGAATGTCCTCATACAAACAAAAGTTGTTAACACTCAAACAAGCTTCCTTTAGCCAAGTTTCAGATAAAATTTCCGCATGCAACAAAATTGCTAAAAGTCAAGGAAATCTTTTTGGTCATATTTCAAAACAGAACCCTGCATGTAATATATTTGCTAAAACCTAAGTTCTCGTTGGTCAAGTCTCAAAATAGGGTTTCCTCATACAGAAAAGCTATTAAAACTTAAACAAGTATTCTCTAGCTAAGTTTCAAGAAGATAGAAGTGGTTAAAACAAACATTTTTTCTGGCCATGTTTTAGGACAACATTTCCACATACAAAGAAGTTAAAATTTAAATAAATCTCCCATTGGCCAAGTCTCAGGACAGAGTTTCCTCATACAAACAAAAGCTGTTAACACTCAAACAAGCTTCCTTTAGCCAAGTTTCAGACAAAATTGCCGCTTACAACAAAATCGTTAAAAGTCAAGAAAATCTTTTTGGCCATATTACAAACAGAATCTTACATGTAATATATTTGCTAAAACTCAAGTTCTCGTTGGTCAAGTCTCAGTATAGAGTTTCCTCACACAGAAAAGTTGTTAAAACTTAAACAAGTGTTCTCTAGCTAAGTTTCAGGAAGATACAAAGAAGTGGTTAGAACAAACATTTTTCCTGGCCATGTTTTTGGACAACATTTCCACATACAAAGAAGTTAAAACTTATATAAGTCCCGCCCTGGCCAAGTCTCAGGACAGAGTTTCCCCATACAAACAAAAGTTGGTAACAGGTAAGCAAGCTTCCTTTAGCCAAGTTTCAGGCAAAATTGCCGCTTACAACAAAATCGTTAAAAGTCAAGAAAATCTTTTTGGCCATATTACAAACAGAATCTTACATGTGATATATTTGCTAAAACCCAAGTTCTCGTTGGCCAAGTCTCAAAATAGAGTTTCC
>NW_019211717.1:0-1625 GCF_002443255.2 Varroa destructor | reverse complement strand
GGTTTAGGTTTTAACAGCTTTTCTGTATGAGGAAACTCTATTTTGAGACTTGGCCAACGAGAACTTGGGTTTTCGCAAATATATTACATGTAAGGTTCTGTTTTGAAACATGACCAAAAAGATTTCCTTGACTTTTAACAATTTTGTTGTATACGGAAATTCTGCCTGAAACTTGGCTAAAGGAAGCTTGTTTGAGTGTTAACAACTTTTTTTTGTATGAGGAAACTCTGTCCTGAGACTTGGCCAATGGGGGACTTATTTAAGTTTTAACTTCTTTGTATGTGGAAATGTTTTCCTAAAACATGGCCAAAAAAAAACGTTTGTTTTAACCATTTCTTTGTATTTTCATAAAACTTAGCTAGAGCACACTGGTTTAAGTTTTAAAAACTTTTCTATATGAGGAAACTCTATTTTGAGACTTGACCAACGAGAACTTGGGTTTTAGCAAATATATTGCATGTAAGATTCTGTTTTGAAATATGGCCAAAAAGATTTCCTTGACTTTTAACAATTTTGTTGTATGCGGAAATTTTGTCTGAAACTTGGCTAACGGAAGCTTGTTTGAGTGTTAACAACTTTTGTTTGTATGAGAAAACTCTGTCCTGAGACTTGGCCAATGGGGGACTTAAGTTTTAACTTCTTTGTATGTGGAAATGTTGTCCTAAAACATGGCCAAAAAAAAAACGTTTGTTTTAACCACTTTTTTGTATCTTCCTGAAACTTAGCTAGAGCACACTGGTTTAAGTTTTAACAACTTTTCTGTGTGAGGGAACTCTATCCTGAGACTTGACCAACGAGAACTTGCGTTTTAGCATATATATTATATGTAAGATTCTGGTTGTCATATGGTTAAAAAGATTTCCTTGACTTTTAACAATTTTGTTGTAAGCGGAAATTTCGTCCTGAAACTTAGCTAAAAAAATCTTGTTTGAGTGTTAACAACTTTTGTTTGTATGAGGAAACTCTGTTCTCAGACTTGGCCAATGGGGGACTTATCTAAGTTTTAACAACTTCCTTGTATGTGGAAATGTTGTTCTAAAACATGGCCAGAAAAAAACGATTGTGTTAACCACTTCTTTGTATCTTCCTGAAACTTAGCTAGAGAATACTTATTTAAGTTTTAACAACTTTTCTGTGTGAGGGAACTCTATCCTAAGACTTGGTTAACGAGAACTTCTTTGAGTTTAGCAAATATATTGCCTGTAAGATTCTGTTTTGAAATATGGCCAAAAAAATTTCCTTGACTTTTAACAATTTTGTTGTATGTGGAAATTTTGTCTGAAACTTGGCTAACGGAAGCTTGTTTGAGTGTTAACAACTTTTGCTTGTATGAGGAAACTCTGTCCTGAGACTTGGCCAATGGAGGACTTATTTAAGTTTTAACTTCTTTATATTTGGTAATGTTGTCCTAAAACATGGCCAGAAAAAACGTTTATTTTAACCACTTGTTTGTATCCTCCTGAAACTTAGCTAGAGAATACTTGTTTAAGTTTCAACAACTTTTCTGTGTGAGGGAGCTCCATCCTGAGACTTCTTTGAGCTTTAGCAAATATATTGCTTGTAAGATTCTGTTTTGAAATATGACCAAAAAGATTTCCTTGACTTTCAACAATTTTGCTGTAGGT
>NW_019211716.1:0-2336 GCF_002443255.2 Varroa destructor | reverse complement strand
GTGGGGGATTTATATAAGTCTTAACTTCTTTGTATGTGAAAATGTTGTCCTAAAACATGGTTAGAAAAAATGTTTGTTTTAACCACTTCTATCTTCCTGAAACTTAGCTAGAGAATACTTGTTTAAGTTTTAACAGCTTTTCTATATGAGGAAACTCTATTTTGAGACTTGACCAACGAGAACTTGGGTTTTAGCAAATTTACTACATGTAAGGTTCTGTTTTGAAATATGATCAAAAAGATTTCCTTGACTTTTAACAATTTTGTTGTAAGCGGAAATTTTGTCTGAAATTTGGCTAAAGGAAGCTTGTTTGAGTGTTAACAACTTTTGTTTGTATGAGAAAACTCTGTCCTGAGACTTGGCCAGTGGGGGACTTATTTAAATTTTAACTTCTTTGTATGTGGAAATGTTGCCCTAAAACATGGCCAAAAAAAAAACGTTTGTTTTAACCACTTCTTTGTATGTGGGACTTCTGTCCTGAAACTTAGCTAGAGAGCACTTGTGTTTAAGTTTTAACAACTTTTCTGTGTGAGGGAACTCTATCCTGAAACTTGGCCAACGAGAACTTCTTTAAGTTTTAACAAATATATTGCATGTAAGATTCCATTTTGAAATATGGCCAAAAAGATTTCCTTGACTTTCAACAATTTTGTTGTAGGCGGAAGTTTTGTTCTGAAACTTAGATAAAGGAAGCTTGTTTGAGTGTTAACAACTTTTTTGTATGACAAAACTCTGTTCTGAGACTTGGCAAATAGGGGACTTATTTGAGTTTTAACAACTTTTCTGTGTGAGGGAATTCTATCCTGAGACTTGGCCAACGAGAACTTCCTTGAGCTTTAACAAATATATTGATGTAAGGTTCTCTCTTGAAATATGGTCAAGAAGATTTCCTTGACTTTGAACAATTCCATTGTAAGTGGAAATTTTATCCTGAAACTTAACTAGAGGAAGCTTGTTTAAGTTTTAACAACTTTTCTATGTGAGGGAGCTCTATGCTGAGATTTGGCCAACGAGAATTTCTTTGAGTTTTAACAGATATATTGCATGTAAGGTTCTCTTTTGAAATATGGCCAAAAAGATTTCCTTGACTTTTAACAATTTCGTTGTAAGAAGAAATTTTGTCCTGAAACTTAGTTAGAGGAAGCTTGTTTGAGTGTTAGCAACTTTTTTTTGTATGAAGAAACTCTGTTTTGAGACTTGGCCAATGGGGGACTTATTTGAGTTTTAACAACTCCTTTGTATGTGGAAATGCTGTCCTAAAACATGGCCAGAAAAAAACGTTTTTTTTAACCACTTCTTTGTATCTCCCTGAAACTTAGCTAGAGAACACTAAGTTTTAATAACTTTTCTGTGTGAGGGAACTCTATCCTGAGACTTAGCCAACGAGAACTTGGGTTTTAGCAAATATATTGCATGTAAGGTTCTGTTTTGAAATATGACCAAAAAGATTTCCTCGACTTTTAACAATTTTGTTGTATGCGGAAATTTTGTCTGAAACTTGGCTAAAGGAAGCTTGTTTGAGTGTTAACAACTTTTGTTTGTATGAGGACACTGTTCTAAGACTTGGCCAATGGGGGACTTATATAAGTTTTAACTTCTTTGTATGTAGAAATGTTGTCCTAAATCACGGCCAAAAAAAAACGTTTGTTTTAACCACTTCTTTGTATCTTCCTGAAACTTAGCTAGAGAACACTTGTTCAAGTTTTAACAACTTTTCTGTGTGAGGGAACTCTATCCTGAGACTTGACCAACGAGAACTTGGGTTTTAGCAAATATATTGCCTGTAAGATTCTGTTTTGAAATATGGCCGAAAAGATTTCCTTGACTTTTAACAATTTTGTTGTAAGCGGAAATTTTGTCTGAAATTTGGCTAAAGGAAGCTTGTTTAAGTGTTAACAACTTTTGCTTGCACGAGGAAACTCTGTTCTGAAACTTGGCCAATGGGGGACTTATCTAAGTTTTAACAACTTCTTTACATGTGGAAATATTGCCCTAAAACATGGCCAGAAAAAAACGATTGCGTTAACCACTTCTTTGTATCTTCCTGAAACTTAGCTAGAGAATACTTGTTTAAGTTTCAACAACTTTTCTGTGTGAGGAAACTCTATCCTGAGACTTGACCAACGAGAACTTCTTTGAGTTTTAACAAATATATTGCATGTAAGGTTCTGTTTTGAAATATGACCAAAGAGATTTCCTTAACTTTCAACAATTTTGTGGTATGCGGAAATTTTGTCTGAAACATCGCAAAAAGGAAGCTTGTTTGAGTGTTAACAACTTTTTTGTATGAGGAAATTCTGTTCTGAGACTTGGCCAATGGAGGACTTATTTAAGTT
>NW_019211715.1:0-4850 GCF_002443255.2 Varroa destructor | reverse complement strand
AAATAAGTCTCCCATTGGCCAAGTCTCAGGGCAGAGTTTCCTCATACAAAAAAAAAGTTGTTAACACTCAAACAAGCTTCCTTTAGCCAAGTTTCAGACAGAATTTCCGCATACAACAAAATTGTTAAAACTCAAGGAAACCTCTTTGGTCATGTTTCAGTACAGAACCTTACATGCAATATATCTGCTAAAACCCAAGTTCTCGTTGGTCAAGTCTCAAAACAGAGTTTCCTCATACAGAAAAGCTGTTAAAACTTAAACAAGTATTCTCTAGCTAAGTTTCAGGAGGATACAAAGAAGTGGTTAAAACAAACATTTTTTTTTGCCATGTTTTAGGACAATATTTCCACATACAAAGAAGTTAAAACTTAAATAAGTCCCCCATTGGCCAAGTCTCAGGACAGAGTTTCCTCATACAAACAAAAGTTGTTAACACTCAAACAAGCTTCCGTTAGCCAAGTTTCAGACAAAATTTCCGCATACAACAAAATTGTTAAAAGTCAAGGAAATCTTTTTGCCATATTTCAAAACAGAATCTTACATGCAATATATTTGCTAAAACCCAGGTTCTCGTTGGTCAAGTCTCAAAATAGAGTTTCCTCATACAGAAAAGCTGTTAAAACTTAAACAAGTATTCTCTAGCTAGGTTTCAAGAAGATAGAAGTGGTTAAAACAAACATTTTCTCTGGCCATGTTTTAGGACAACGTTTCCACCTACAAAGAAGTTGTTAAAACTCAAATAAGTTCCCCATTGGCCACGTCTCAGAACAGAGTGTCCTCATACAAACAAAAGTTGTTAACACTCAAACAAGCTTCCTTTAGCCAAGTTTCAGACAAAATTTCCGCATACAACAAAATTGTTAAAAGTCAAGGAAATCTTTTTGGTTATATTTCAAAACAGAACTTTATACGTAATATATTTGCTAAAACTCAAAGAAGTTCTCGTTGGCCAAGTCTCAAAATAGAGTTTCCTCATACAGAAAAGCTGTTAAAACTTAAACAAGTATTCTCTACCTAAGTTTCAGGAAGATACAAAGAAGTGGTTAGAACAAACGTTTTTTTTGCCACGTTTTAGGACAACATTTCCACATACAAAGCAGTTAAAACTTATATAAGTCCCCCATTGGCCAAGTCTTAGAACAGAGTGTCCTCATACAAACAAAAGTTGTTAACACTCAAACAAGCTTCCTTTAGCCAAGTTTCAGACAAAATTTCCGCATACAACAAAATTGTTAAAAGTCAAAGAAATCTTTTTGGTCATACTTCAAAACAGAACCTTACATGTAATATATTTGCTAAAACCCAAGTTCTCGTTGGCCAAGTCTCAAAATAGAGTTTCCTCATACAGAAAAGCTGTTAAAACTTAAACAAGTATTCTCTACCTAAGTTTCAGGAAGATACAAAGAAGTGGTTAGAACAAACGTTTTTTTTGCCACGTTTTAGGACAACATTTCCACATACAAAGCAGTTAAAACTTATATAAATCCCCCATTGGCCAAGTCTTAGAACAGAGTGTCCTCATACAATCAAAAGTTGTTAACACTTAAACAAGCTTCCTTTAGCCAAGTTTCAGACAAAGTTTCCGCATACAACAAAATTGTTAAAAGTCAAGGAAATCTTTTTGGTCATATTTCAAAACAGAACCTTACATGTAATATATTTGTTAAAACTCAAAGAAGTTCTCGTTGGCCAAGTCTCAGGATAGAGTTCCCTCACACAGAAAAGTTGTTAAAACTTAAAGAAGTGTTCCCTACCTAAGTTTCAGGAAGATACAAAGAAGTGGTTAGAACAAACGTTTTTTTTGCCATGTTTTAGGACAACATTTCCACATACAAAGAAGTTAAAACTTATATAAGTCCCCCATTGGCCAAGTCTTAGAACAGAGTGTCCTCATACAAACAAAAGTTGTTAACACTCCAACAAGCTTCCTTTAGCCAAGTTTCAGACAAAGATTTCCGCATACAACAAAATTGTTAAAAGTCAAGGAAATCTTTTTGGCCATATTTTAAAACAGAATCTTACATGCAATATATTTGCTAAAACCCAAGTTCTCGTTGGTCAAGTCTCAAAATAGAGTTTCCTCATACAGAAAAGTGTTAAAACTTAAACAAGTATTCTCTAGCTAAGTTTCAGGAAGATAGAAGAGTGGTTAAAACAAACATTTTTTTAACCATGTTTTAGGACAACATTTCCACATACAAAGAAGTTAAAACTTAAATAAGTCCCCCATGGCCAAGTCTCAGGACAGATTTCCTCATACAAACAAAAGTTGTTAACACTCAAACAAGCTTCCTTAGCCAAGTTTCAGACAAAATTTCCGCTATACAACAAAATTGTTAAAAGTCAAGGAAATCTTTTTGGCCATTTTCAATACAGAACCTTACATGCAATATATTTGCTAAAACCCAAGTTCTCGTTGGTCAAGTCTCAGGATAGAGTTCTCTCACACAGAAAAGTTGTTAAAACTTAAACCAGTGTTCTCTAGCTAAGTTTCAGGAAGATACAAAGAAGTGGTTAAAACAAACGTTTTTTTTGGCCATGTTTTAGGACAACATTTCCACATACAAAGAAGTTAAAACTTAAATAAGTCCCCCATTGGCCAAGTCTCAGGACAGAGTTCCTCATACAAACAAAAGTTGTTAACACTCAAACAAGCTTCCTTTAGCCAAGTTTCAGACAAAATTTCCGCATACAACAAAATTGTTAAAAGTCAAGGAAATCTTTTTGGTCATATTTCAAAACAGAATCTTACATGCAATATATTTGTAAAACCAAAGTTCTCGTTGGTCCAAGTCTCAGGATAGAGTTCCCTTTCACACAGAAAAGTTGTTAAAACTTAAACAAGTGTTCTCTAGCTAAGTTTCAGGAAGATACAAAGAAGTGGTTAAAACAAACGTTTTTTTTGGCCATGTTTTAGGACAACATTTCCACATACAAAGAAGTTAAAACTTAAATAAGTCCCCCATTGGCCAGTCTCAGAACAGAGTTTCCTCATACAAACAAAAGTTGTTAACACTCAAACAAGCTTCCTTTAGCCAAGTTTCAGACAAAATTTCCGCATACAACAAAATTATTAAAAGTCAAGGAAACTCTTTGGTCATGTTTCAATACAGAACCTTACATGCATATATTTGCTAAAACCCAAGTTCTCGTTGGTCAAGTCTCAAAATAGACTTTCCTCATACAGAAAAGCTGTTAAAACTTAAACAAGTATTCTCTAGCTAAGTTTCAGGAAGATACAAAGAAGTGGTTAAAACAAACTTTTTTTTTGGCCATGTTTTAGGACAACATGTCCACATACAAAGAAGTTAAAATTTAAATAAGTCCCCATTGGCCAAGTCTCAGAACATAGTGTCCTCATACAAACAAAAGTTGTTAACACTCAAACAAGCTTCCTTTAGCAAGTTTCAGACAAAATTTCCGCATACAACAAAATTGCTAAAAGTCAAGGAAATCTTTTTGGCTATTTCAAAACAGAACCTTACATGCAATATATTTGCTAAAACCCAAGTTCTCGTTGGCCAAGTCTCAAAATAGAGTTTCCTCATACAAAAAAGCTGTTAAAACTTAAACAAGTATTCTCTAGCTAAGTTTCAGGAAGATACAAAGAACGGGTTAAAACAAACGTTTTTTTCTGGCCATGTTTTAGGACAACATTTCCACATACAAAGAAATTAAAACTTAAATAAGTCCCCCATTGGCCATGTCTCAGAACAGAGTTTCCTCATACAAACAAAAGTTGTTAACACTCAAACAAGCTTCCTTTAGCCAAGTTTCAGACAAAATTTCCGCAACAACAAAATTGTTAAAAGTCAAGGAAATCTTTTTGGTCATATTTCAAAACAGAACCTTACAGCAATATATTTGCTAAAACCCAAGTTCTCGTTGGTCAAGTCTCAAAATAGAGTTTCCTCATACAGGAAAGCTGTTAAAACCTAAACAGTGTTCTCTAGCTAAGTTTCATGGAGATACAAAGAAGTGGTTAAAACAAACGTTTTTTTTTGGCCATGTTTTAGGACAACATTTCCACATACAAAGAAGTTAAAATTTAAATAGTCCCCCACTGGCCAAGTTTCAGGACAGAGTTTCCTCATACAAACAAAAGTTGTTAACACTCAAACAAGCTTCCGTTAGCCAAGTTTCAGACAAAATTTCCGCATACAACAAAATTGTTAAAAGTCAAGGAAATCTTTTTGGCCATATTTTAAAACAGAATCTTACATGCAATATATTTGCTAAAACCCAAGTTCTCGTTGGTCAAGTCTCAAAATAGAGTTTCCTCATACAGAAAAGTTGTTAAAACTTAAACAAGTATTCTCTAGCTAAGTTTCAGGAAGATAGAAGGTGGTTAAAACAAACATTTTTTCTAACCATGTTTTAGGACAACATTTCCACATACAAAGAAGTTAAAACTTAAATAAGTCCCCCATGGCCAAGTCTCAGGACAGATTTCCTCATACAAACAAAAGTTGTTAACACTCAAACAAGCTTCCGTTAGCCAAGTTTCAGACAAAATTTCCGCTTACAACAAAATTGTTAAACAGTCAAGGAAATCTTTTTGGCCATATTTCAATACAGAACCTTACATGCAATATATTTGCTAAAACCCAAGTTCTCGTTGGTCAAGTCTCAGGATAGAGTTCTTTCACACAGAAAAGTTGTTAAAACTTGAACAAGTGTTCTCTAGCTAAGTTTCAGGAAGATACAAAGAAGTGGTTAAAACAAACGTTTTTTTTTGGCATGTTTTAGGACAACATTTCCACATACAAAGAAGTTAAAACTTAAATAAGTCCCCCATTGGCCAAGTCTCAGGACAGAGTTTCCTCATACAAACAAAAGTTGTTAACACT
>NW_019211714.1:0-1824 GCF_002443255.2 Varroa destructor | reverse complement strand
GCTTCCTTTAGCTAAGTTTCAGGACAAAATTTCCACTTAGAACAAAATTGTTAAAAGTCAAGGAAATCTTTTTGGCCATATTTCAAAAGAGAACCTTACATGCAATATATTTATTAAAGCTCAAAGAAGTTCTTGTTGGCCAAGTCTCAGGATAGAGTTCCCTCACACAGAAAAGTTGTTAAAACTTAAATACAAGTGCTCTCTAGCTAAGTTTCAGGACAGAAGTCCCACATACAAAGAACTGGTTAAAACAAACGTTTTTTTTTCTGGCCATGTTTTAAGACAACATTTCCACATACAAAGGAATTGTTAAAACTCAAATAAGCCCCCCATTGGCCAGGTCTCAGAACAGAGTTTCCTCATACAGATAAAAGTTGTTAACACTCAAACAAGCTTCCTTTAGCCAAGTTTCAGACAAGATTTCCGCATACAACAAAATTGTTAAAAGTCAGGGAAATCTTTTTGGCCATATTTCAAAACAGAAACTTACATGCAATATATTTGTTAAAACTCAAAGAAGTTCTCGTTGGCCAAGTCTCAGGATAGAGTTCCCTTACACAGAAAAGTTGTTAAAAGTTAAACAAGTGTTCTCTGGCTAAGTTTCAGGACAGAAGTTCCACATACAAAGAAGTGGTTAAAACAAACGCTTTTTTTCTGGCCATGTTTTAGGACAACATTACCACATACAAAGAAGTTGTTAAAACTCAAATAAGTCCCCCATTGGCCAAGTCTCAGAACAGAGTTTCCTCATACAAAAAAAGTTATTAACACTCAAACAAGCTTCCTCTAACTAAGTTTCAGGACAAAATTTCCTCTTACAACGGAATTGTTAAAAATCAAGGAAATCTTTTTGGCCATATTTCAGAAGAGAACCTTACATGCAATATATTTGTTAAAGCTCAAAGAAGTTCTCGTTGGCCAAGTCTCAGGATAGAGTTCCCTCACACAGAAAAGTTGTTAAAACTTAAACGAGTGTTCTCTGGCTAAGTTTCAGTACAGAAGTTCCACATACAAAGAAATGGTTAAAACAAACGCTTTTTTTTCTAGCCATGTTTTAGGACAACATTACCACATACAAAGGAGTTGTTAAAACTCAAATAAGTCCCCCATTGGCCAAGTCTCAGAACAGAGTTTCCTCATACAAAAAAGTTATTAGCACTCAAACAAGCTTCCTTTAGCTAAGTTTCAGGACAAAATTTCCACTTAGAACAAAATTGTTAGAAGTCAAGGAAATATTTCAAAAGAGAACCTTACATGCAATATATTTGTTAAAGCTCAAAGAAGTTCTCGTTGGCCAAGTCTCAGGATAGAGTTCCCTCACACAGAAAAGTTGTTAAAACTTAAACAAGCTTCCTCTAGTTAAGTTTCAGGATAAAATTTCCACTTACAATGAAATTGTTAAAAGTCAAGGAAATCTTTTTGGCCATATTTCAAAAGAGAACCTTACATGCAATATATTTGTTAAAGCTCAAAGAAGTTCTCGTTGGCCAAGTCTCAGCATAGAGCTCCCTCACACAGAAAAGTTGTTAAAACTTAAACAAGCTTCCTCTAGTTAAGTTTCAGGATAAAATTTCCACTTACAATGAAATTGTTAAAAGTCAAGGAAATCTTTTTGGCCATATTTCAAAAGAGAACCTTACATGCAATATATTTGTTAAAGCTCAAAGAAGTTCTCGTTGGCCAAGTCTCAGGATAGAGTTCCCTCACACAGAAAAGTTGTTAAAACTTAAACAAGTGTTCTCTGGCTAAGTTTCAGGACAGAAGTTCCACATACAAAGAAGTGGTTAAAACAAACGCTTTTTTTCTGGCCATGTTTTAGGACAA
>NW_019211713.1:0-3085 GCF_002443255.2 Varroa destructor | reverse complement strand
TATTTGTTAAAGCTCAAAGAAGTTCTCGTTGGCCAAGTCTCAGGATAGAGTTTCCTCACACAGAAAAGTTGTTAAAACTTAAACAAGTGTTCTCTAGCTAAGGTTCAGGAAGATACAAAGAAGTGGTTAAAACAAATGTTTTTTTTGACCATCTCTTAGGACAACATTTCCACATACAAGGAAGTTAAAACTTAAATAAGTCCCCCATTGGCCAAGTCTCAGGATAGTTTCCTCATACAAACAGAAGCTGTTAACAGTCAAACAAGCTTCCTTTGGCCAAGTTTCAGACAAAATTTCCGCACACAACAAAATTGTTAAAAGTCAAGAAAATCCTTTTGGCCATATTACAAAGAGAATCTTACATGTAATATATTTGCTAAAACTCAAGTTCTCGTTGGTCAAGTCTCAGTATAGAGTTTCCTCACATAGAAAAGTTGTTAAAACTTGAACAAGTGTTCTCTAGCTAAGTTTCAGGAAGATACAAAGAAGTGGTTAAAACAAACGTTTTTTTCTGGCCATGTTTTAGGACAACATTTCCACATACAAAGAAGTTAAAACTTACATAAGTCCCCCATTGGCCAAGTCTCAGAACAGAGTGTCCTCACACAAACGAAAGTTCTTAACACTCAAACAAGCTTCCTTTAGCTAAGTTTCAGACAAAATTTCCGCATACAACAAAATTGTTAAAAGTCAAGGAAATCTTTTTGGCCATATTACAAACAGAATCTTACATGTAATATATTTGCTAAAACTCAAGTTCTCGTTGGTCAAGTCTCCGTATAGAGTTTTCTCACACAGAAAAGTTGTTAAAACCTAAATAAGTGTTCTCTAGCTAAGTTTCAGGAAGATACAAAGAAGTGGTTAAAACAAACGTTTTTTTCTGGCCATGCTTTAGGACAACATTACCACTTACAAAGGAGTTGGTAAAACTCAAATAAGTCCTCCATTGGCCAAGTCTCAGAACAGAGTTGCCTCATACAAAAAAGTTGTTAACACTCAAACAAGCTTCCTTTATCTAAGTTTCAGAACAAAACTTCCGCCTACAACAAAATTGTTCAAAGTCAAGGGAATCTTTTTGGCCATATTACAAAATAGAATCTTACATGCAATATATTTGCTAAAACTCAAAGAAGTCTCAGGAAGGAGCTCCCTCACACAGAAAAGTTGTTAAAACTTAAACAAGTATTCTCTAGCTAAGTTTTAGGAAAATACAAAAAAGTACTTAAAACAAACGTTTTTTTCTGGCCATGTTTTAGGACAACATTACCACTTACAAAGGAGTTGGTAAAACTCAAATAAGTCCCCCATTGGCCAAGTCTCAAAACAGAGTTTCCTCATACAAAAAGTTGTTAACACTCAAACAAGCTTTTTTTTAGCTAAATTTCAGGACAAAATTTCCGCTTACAACAAAATTGTTAGAAGTCAAGGAAATCTTTTTGGCCATATTTCAAAACAGAATCTTACATGCAATATATTTGCCAAAACTCGAAGAAGTCTCAGGATGGAGCTCCCTCACACAGAAAAGTCGCTAAAACTTAAACAGTGTTTTCTAGCTAAGTGTCAGGGAGATACAAAGAAGTGGTTGAAATAAGCGTTTTTTTCTGGCCATGTTTTAGGACAACATTACAACATACAACGAAGTTGGTAAAACTCAAATAAGTCCCCCATTGACCAAGTCTCAGAAGAGAGTTTAATCATACAAAAAAGTTGTTAACACTCAAACAAGCTTTTTTTTAGCTAAATTTCAGGACAAAATTTCCGATTACAACAAAATTGTTAGAAGTCAAGGAAATCTTTTTGGCCATATTTCAAAACAGAATCTTACATGCAATATATTTGCTGAAACTCGAAGAAGTCTCAGGATGGAGCTTCCTCACACAGAAAAGTTGTTAAAACATAAACAAGTGTTCTCTAGCTAAGTTTCAGGAAGATATAAAGACGTGGTTAAAACAAACATTTTTTTCTGGCCATGTTTTAGGACAACATTACCACTTACAAAGGAGTTGGTAAAACTCAAATAAGTCCCCCATTGGCCAAGTCTCAGAACAGAGTTTCCTCATACAAAAAAGTTGTTAACACTCAAACAAGCTTTATTTATCTAAGTTTCAGGACAAAATTTCTGCCTACAACAAAATTGTTCAAAGTCAAGGAAATCTTTTTGGCCACATTTCAAAACAGAATCTTACATGCAATATATTCGTTAAAACCCAAACAACTTCTCGTTGACCAAGCCTCAGGACAGAGTTCTCTGACACGGAAAAGTTATTAAAGCTTAAACAGGTGTTCTCTAGCTAAGTTTGAGGAAGATATAAAGAAGTGGTTGAAACAAACGTTTTTTTCTGGTCATGTTTTAGGACAACATTACCACTTACAAAGAAGTTGGTAAAACTCAAATAAGTGCCCCATTGGCCAAGTCTCAGAACAGAGTTTCCTCATACAAAAAGTTGTTAACACCCAAACAAACTTCCTTTATCTAAGTTTCAGAACAAAACTTCCGCCTACAACAAAATTGTTCAAAGTCAAGGAAATCTTTTTGACCATATTTCAAAACAGAATCTTACATGCAATATATTTGCTAAAACTCAAAGAAGTCTCAGGATGGAGCTCGCTCACACAGAAAAGTTGTTAAAACATAAACAAGTGTTCTCTAGCTAAGTTTCAGGAAGATACAAAGAAGTGGTTGAAACAAACGTTTTTTTCTGGCCATGTTTTAGGACAACATTACCACATACAAAGGAGTTGGTAAAACTCAAGTAAGTCTCCCATTGGCCAAGTCTCAGAACAGAGTTTCCTCATACAAAAAAGTTGTTAACACTCAAACAAGCTTCCTTTATCTAAGTTTCAGAACAAAACTTCCGCCTACAACAAAATTGTTCAAAGTCAAGGGAATCTTTTTGGCCATATTACAAAATAGAATCTTACATGCAATATATTTGCTAAAACTCAAAGAAGTCTCAGGATGGAGCTCACTCACACAGAAAAGTTGTTAAAACTTAAACAAGTATTCTCTAGCTAAGTTTTAGGAAAATACAAAAAAGTACTTAAAACAAACGTTTTTTTCTGGCCATGTTTTAGGACAACATTT
>NW_019211712.1:0-3005 GCF_002443255.2 Varroa destructor | reverse complement strand
AAAAAAAACCGTTTGTTTTAACCACTTCTTTGTATCTTTCTGAAGCTTAGCTAAAGAACACTGGTTTATGTTTTAACAACTTTTCTGTGTGAGAGAACTCTATCCTGAGACTTGACCAACGAGAACTTGGGTTTCAGCAAATATATTGCATGTAAGGTTCTGTATTGAAACATGACCAAAGAGGTTTCCTTGACTTTTAATAATTTTGTTGTATGCGGAAATTTTGTCTGAAACTTGACTAAAGGAAGCTTGTTTGAGTGTTAACAACTTTTGTTTGTATGAGGAAACTCTGTTCTGAGACATGGCCAATGGGGGACTTATTTAAGTTTTAATTTCTTTTTATGTGGAAATGTTGTCCTAAAACATGGCCAAAAAAAACGTTTGTTCTAACCACTTCTTTGTATCTTCTTGAAATTTAGGTAAAGAACACTTCTTTAAGTTTCAACAACCTTTCTGTGTGAGGGAACTCTATCCTGAGACTTGGCCAACGAGAACTTCTTTGAGTTTTAACAAATATTTTACATGCAAGGTTCTGTTTTGAAACATGACCAAAAAGATTTCCTTGACTTTTAATAATTTTGTTGTATACGGAAATTCTGTCTGAAACTTGGCTAAAGGAAGCTTGTTTGAGTGTTAACAACTTTTTTTTTGTATGAGGAAACTCTGTTCTGAGACGTGGCCAAGGGGGGCTTATTTGAGTTTTAACAACTTCTTTGTAGGTGGAAATGTTGTCCTAAAACATGGCCAGAAAAAAATGTTTGTTTTAACCACTTCTATCTTCTTGAAACTTAGCTAGGGAATACCTGTTTAAGTTTTAACAGCTGTTCTGTATGAGGAAACTCTATTTTGAGACTTGACCAACGAGAACTTCTTTGAGTTTTAACAAATATATTGCATGTAAGGTTCTTTTATTGAAACATGACCAAAGAGGTTTCCTTGACTTTTAATAATTTTGTTGTATGCGGAAATTTTGTCTGAAACTTGGCTAAAGGAAACTTGTTTGACTGTTAACAACTTTTGTTTGTATGAGGAAACTCTGTCCTGAGATTTGGCCAATGGGAGACTTATTTAAGTTTTAACTGCTTTGTATGTGGAAATGTTGTCCTAAAACATGGCCAGAAAAAATGTTTGTTTTAACCACTTCTATCTTCTTGAAACTTAGCTAGAGAATACCTGTTTAAGTTTTAACAGCTGTTCTGTATGAGGAAACTCTATTTTGAGACTTGACCAACGAGAACTTGGGTTTTAGCAAATATATTACGTTAAGATTCTGTTTTGAAATATGACCAAAAAGATTTCCTTGACTTTTAACAATTTTGTTGTAAGTGGAAATTTTGTCTGAGACTTGACTAAAGGAAACTTGTTTGAGTGTTAACAACTTTTGTTTGTATGAGGAAACTCTGACCTGAGACTTGGCCAATGGGGGACTTATTTAAGTTTTAACTTCTTTGTATATGGAAATGTTGTCCTAAAACATGGCCAAAAAAAACGTTTGTTTTAACCACTTCTTTGTATCTTCATGAAACTTAACTAGAGAACACTGGTTTAAGTTTTAACAACTTTTCTATGTGAGGGAACTCTATCCTAAGATTTGACCAACGAGAATTTGGGTTTTAGCAAATATATTGCATGTAAGGTTCTGTATTGAAATATGGCCAAAAAGATTTCCTTGATGTTTGACAGTTTTGTTGTAAGCGGAAATTTTGTCTGAAAATTGGCTAAAGGAAGCTTGTTTGAGTGTTAACAACTTTTATTTGTATGAGGAAACTCTGTCCTGAGACTTGGCCAATGGGGGACTTATTTAAGTTTTAACCTCTTTGTATGTGGAAATGTTGTCCTAAAACATGGCCAAAAAAAAACGTTTGTTTTAACCACTTCTTTGTATCTTCCTGAAACTTAGCTAGAGAATACTTGTTTAAGTTTTAACAACTTTTCTGTATGAGGAAACTCTATTTTGAGACTTGACCAGCAAGAATTTGGGTTTTAGCAAATATATTGCATATAAGGTTCTGTATTGAAATATGGCCAAAAAGATTTCCTTGATGTTTAACAATTTTGTTGTAAGCGGAAATTTTGTCTGAAACTTGGCTGAAGGAAGCTTGTTTGAGTGTTAACAACTTTTGTTTGTATTAGGAAACTCTGTTCTGAGACGTGGCCAATGGGGGACTTATTTGAGTTTTAACAACTTCTTTGTATGTGGAAATGTTGTCCTAAAACATGGCCAAAAAAAACGTTTGTTCTAGCCACTTCTTTGTATCTTCTTGAAATTTAGGTAAAGAACACTTCTTTAAGTTTCAACAACCTTTCTGTGTGAGGGAACTCTATCCTGAGACTTGGCCAACGAGAACTTCTTTGAGTTTTAACAAATATTTTACATGCAAGGTTCTGTTTTGAAATATGACCAAAACGATTTCCTTGACTTTTAACAATTTTTATTGTATGCGGAAATTTTGTCTGAAACTTGGCTAAAGGAAGCTTGTTTGAGTGTTAACAACTTTTGTTTGTATGAGGACACTGTTCTAAGACTTGGCCAATGGGGGACTTATATAAGTTTTAACTTCTTTGTATGTGGAAATGTTGTCATAAAACATGGCAAAAAAAAACGTTTGTTTTAACCACTTCTTTGTATCTTCCTGTAACTTAGCTAGAGAATACTTGTTTAAGTTTTAACAGCTTTTCTGTATGAGGAAACTCTATTTTGAGACTTGACCAACGAGAACTTGGGTTTCAGCAAATATATTGCATGTAAGATTCTGTTTTGAAATATGGCCGAAAAGATTTCCTTGACTTTTAACAATTTTGTTGTATGCGGAAATTTTGTCTGAAACTTGGCTAACGGAAGCTTGTTTGAGTGTTAACAACTTTTGTTTGTATGAGGAAACTCTGTCCTGAGACTTGGCCAGTGGGGGACTTATTTAAATTTTAACTTCTTTGTATGTGGAAATGTTGTCCTAAAACATGGCCAAAAAAAAACGTTTGTTTTTACCACTTCCTTGTATCTTCCT
>NW_019211711.1:0-2130 GCF_002443255.2 Varroa destructor | reverse complement strand
GGCCAAGTCTCAGGACAGAGTTTCCTCATACAAACAAAAGTTGTTAACACTCAAACAAGCTTCTTTTAGCCAAGTTTCAGACAAAATTTCCGCATACAACAAAATTATTAAAAGTCAAGGAAACCTCTTTGGTCATGTTTCAATACAGAACCTTACATGCAAGATATTTGCTAAAACCCAAGTTCTCGTTGGTCAAGCCTCAGGATAGAGTTCCCTCACACAGAAAAGTTGTTAAAACCTAAACCAGTGTTCTCTAGGTAAGTTTCATGAAGATACAAAGAAGTGGTTAAAACAAACGTTTTTTTTTGGCCATGTTTTAGGACAACATTTCCACGTATAAAGAAGTTAAAATTTAAATAAGTCCCCCACTGGCCAAGTCTCAGGACAGAGTTTCCTCATACAAACAAAAGTTGTTAACACTCAAACAAGCTTCCGTTAGCCAAGTTTCAGACAAACTTTCCGCATACAACAAAATTGTTAAAAGTCAAGGAAATCTTTTTGGCCATATTTCAAAACAATCTTACAGGCAATATATATGCTAAAATCCAAGTTCTTGTTGGTCAAGTCTCAAAATAGAGTTTCCTCATACAGAAAAGCTGTTAAAACCTAAACCAGTGTTCTCTAGCTAAGTTTCATGAAGATACAAAGAAGTGGTTAAAACAAACGTTTTTTTTTGGCCATGTTTTAGGACAACATTTCCACGTATAAAGAAGTTAAAATTTAAATAAGTCCCCCACTGGCCAAGTCTCAGGACAGAGTTTCCTCATACAAACAAAAGTTGTTAACACTCAAACAAGCTTCCGTTAGCCAAGTTTCAGACAAAATTTCCGCATACAACAAAATTGTTAAAAGTCAAGGAAATCTTTTTGGCCATATTTCAAAATAGAATCTTACATGCAATATATTTGCTAAAACCCAAGTTCTCGTTGGTGAAGTCTCAAAAGAGAATTTCCTCATACAGAAAAGCTGTTAAAACTTAAACAAGTATTCTCTAGCTAAGTTTTAGGAAGATATAAAGAAGTGGTTAAAACAAACGTTTTTTTTTGGCCATGCTTTAGGACAACACGTCCACATACAAAGAAGTTAAAATTTAAATAAGTCCCCCACTGGCCAAGTCTCAGGACAGAGTTTCCTCATACAAACAAAAGTTGTTAACACTCAAACAAGCTTCCGTTAGCCAAGTTTCAGACAAAATTTCCGCATACAACAAAATTGTTAAAAGTCAAGGAAATCTTTTTGGCCATATTTCAAAACAATCTTACAGGCAATATATATGCTAAAATCCAAGTTCTCGTTGGTCAGGTCTCAGGATAAAGTTACCTCACACAGGAAAGTTGTTAAAACTTAAAGAAGTATTCTCTAGCTAAGTTTCAGGAAGATACAAAGAAGTGGTTAAAACAAACGTTTTTTTTTCCATGTTTTAGGACAACATTTCCACATACAAAGAAGTTAAAACTTAAATAAGTCCCCCATTGGCCATGTCTCAGAACGGAGTTTCCTCATACAAACAGAAGTTGTTAACACTCAAACAAGCTTCCTTTAGCCAAGTTTCAGACAAAATTTCCGCTTACAACAAAATTGTTAAAAGTCAAGGAAATCTTTTTGGCCATATTTCAAAACAGAATCTTAACGTAATATATTTGCTAAAACCCAAGTTCTCGTTGGTCAAGTCTCAGGATAGAGTTCCCTCACACAGAAAAGTTGTTAAAACTTAAACCAGTGTTCTCTAGCTAAGTTTCATGAAGATACAAAGAAGTGGTTAAAACAAACGTTTTTTTTGGCCATGTTTTAGGACAACATTTCCACATACAAAAAAGTTAAAATTTAAATAAGTCCCCCACTGGCCAAGTCTCAGGACAGAGTTTCCTCATACAAACAAAAGTTGTTAACACTCAAACAAGCTTCCTTTAGTCAAGTTTCAGACAAAATTTCCGCATACAACAAAATTATTAAAAGTGAAAGAAACCTCTTTGGTCATGTTTCAATACAGAACCTTACATGTAGTATATTTGTTAAAACTCTAAGAAGTTCTCGTTGGCCAAGTCTCAGGATAGAGTTTCCCCATACAGAAAAGCTGTTAAAACTTAAACAAGTATTCTCTAGCTAAGTTTCAGGAAGATAGAAGTGGTC
>NW_019211710.1:0-1045 GCF_002443255.2 Varroa destructor | reverse complement strand
AAAAAAAGTTATTAGCACTCAAACAAGCTTCCTTTAGCTAAGTTTCAGGACAAAATTTCCACTTACAACAAAGTTGTTAAAAGTCAAAGAAATCTTTTTGGCCATATTTCAAAAGAGAACCTTACATGCAATATATTTGTTAAAACTCAAAGAAGTTCTCGTTGGCCAAGTCTCAGGATAGAGTTCCCTCACACAGAAAAGTTGTTAAAACTTAAACACAAGTGCTCCCTAGGAAAGTTTCAGGACACAAGTTCCGCATACAAAGAAGTGGTTAAAACAAACGTTTTTTTTCTGGCCATGTTTTAGGACAACATTTCCACATACAAAGGAGTTGTTAAAACTCAAATAAGTCCCCCATTGGCCAAGTCTCAGAACAGAGTTTCTTCATACAAAAAAAAGTTACTAACACTCAGACAAGCTTCCTCTAACTAAGTTTCAGGACAAAATTTCCTCTTACAACGAAATTGTTAAAAGTCAAGGAAATCTTTTTGGCCATATTTCAAGAGAGAACCTTACATGCAATATATTTGTTGAAACTCAAAGAAGTTCTCGCTGACCAAGTCTCAGGACAGAGTTCCCTGACACAGAAAAGTTGTTAAAACTTAAACACAAGTGCTCCCTAGGTAAGTTTCAGGACAGAAGTTTCGCATACAAAGAAGTGGTTAAAACAAACGTTTTTTTCTGGCCATGTTTTAGGACAACATTTCCACATACAAAGGAGTTGTTAAAACTCAAATAAGTCCCCCATTGGCCAAGTCTCAGAACAGAGTTTCTTCATACAAAAAAAAGGTTGCTAACACTCAGACAAGCTTCCTCTAACTAAGTTTCAGGACAAAATTTCCTCTTACAACGAAATTGTTAAAAGTCAAGGAAATCTTTTTGGCCATATTTCAAAAGAGAACCTTACATGCAATATATTTGTTAAAGCTCAAAGAAGTTCTCGTTGGCCAAGTCTCAGGATAGAGTTCCCTCACACAGAAAAGTTGTTAAAACTTAAACAAGTGTTCTCTGGCTAAGTTTCAGGACAGAAGTTCCACATACAAAG
>NW_019211709.1:0-9551 GCF_002443255.2 Varroa destructor | reverse complement strand
GTGGTTAAAACAAACGCTTTTTTTCTGGCCATGTTTTAGGCCAACATTTCCACATACAAAGAGGTTGTTAAAACTCATATAAGTCCCTCATTGGCCAAGTCTCAGAACAGAGTTTCCTCATACAGAAAGGTTGTTAACACTCAAACAAGCTTTTTTTAACTAAGTCTCAGGACCAAATTTCCGCTTACAGCAAAATTGTGAAAAGTCAAGGAAATCTTTTTGGTCATATTTCAGAACAGAATCTTACATGCAATATATGTGCTAAAACTCAAGTTGACGTCGGTCAAGCCTCAGGATAGAGTTTCCTCATACAGAAAAGTTGTTAAAACTTAAACAAGTGTTCTCTAGCTAAGTTGCAGGAAGATACAAAGAAGTAGTTAAAACACACGTTTTCTTCTGGCCATATTTGGGGACAACATTTCCACATACAAAGAAGTTGTTAAAGCTGAGATAAGTCTCCCATTGGCCAGGTCTCAGAACATAGTTTCCTCATACAAAAAAGTTGTTAACACTCAAACAAGTTTTTTTTAGCTAAGTTTCAGGACCAAATTTCCGCTTACAACAAAATTGTTAAAAGTCAAGGAAATCTTTTTGGTCATATTTCAAAACAAAATCTTACATGCAATATATTTGCTAAAACTCAAGTTATCGTTGGTCAAGCCTCAGGATAGAGTTTCCTTATACAGAAAAGTTGTTAAAACTTAAACAAATGTTCTCTAGCTAAGTTTCAGGAAGATACAAAGAAGTGGTTAAAACAAACGTTTTTTTCTGGCCATGTTTTGGGACAACATTTCGACATACAAAGAAATTGTTAAAACAAATAAGTCCCTCATTGGTCACGTCTCAGAACAGAGTTTCCTCACATATATAAGTTGTTAACACTCAAACAAGCTTTTCTTAGCAAAGTTTCAGGACAAAATTTCCGCTTACAACAAAATTGTTAAAAGTCAAAGAAATCTTTTTGGCCATATTTCAAAACAGAATCTTACATGCAATATATTTGCTTAAACTCAAGTTGTCGTTGGTCAAGCCTCAGGATAGAGTGGCCCCATACAGAAAAGTTGTTAAAACTTAAACAAGTATTCTGTAGCTAAGTTTCAGGAAGATACAAAGAAGTGGTTAAAACAAACGTTTTTTTTTTGGCCATGTTTTAGGATAACATTTCCACATACAAAGGAGTTGCTAAAACAAATAAGTCCCCCATTGGCCAAGTCTCAGAACAGAATTTCCTCATACAAAAAAGTTGTTAACACTCAGACAAGCTTCCTTTAGGCAAGTTTCAGACAAAATTTCCGCATACAACAAAATTGTTAAAAATTAAGGAAATCTTTTTGGCCATATTTCAAAACAGAATCTTACATGCAATATATTTGTTAAAACCCAAACAAGTTCTCGTTGGTCAAGTCTCAGGATAGAGTTTCCTCATACAAAGAAGTTGTTAAAACTTAGACAAGTGTTCCCTAGCTAAGCTTCAGGAAGGTACAAAGAAGTGGTTTAAAACAACTGTTTTTTTTCTAGCCATGTTTTAGGACAACATTTCCACATACAAAGAAGTTGGTAAAACCCAAATAAGTCCCCCATTGGCCAAGTCTCAGAACAGAGTTTTCTCGTACAAAAAAGTTGTTAACACTCAAACAAGCTTCCTTTATCTAAGTTTCAGAACAAAACTTCCGCCTACAGCAAAATTGTTGAAAGTCAGGGAAATCTTTTTGGCCATATTTCAAAACAAAATCTTACAAGCAATATAGTTGCTAAAGCTCAAAGAAGTCTCAGGATGGAGCTCCCTCACACAGAAAAGTTGTTAAAACTTAGTCAAGTGTTCCCTAGCTAAGTTTCAGGAAGATACAAAGAAGTGGTTAAAACAACACGTTTTTTTTCTGGCCATGTTTTAGGACAACATTTCCACATACAAAGAAGTTGTAAAACTCAAATAAGTCCCCCATTGGCCAAGTCTCAGAACAGAGTTTCCTCATACAAAAAAAGTTGTTAACACTCAAACAAGCTTCCTCTACTAAGTTTCAGGACAAAATTTCCGCCTACAACAAAATTGTTAAAAGTCAAGGAAATCTTTTTGGCCATATTTCAAAAGCAGAACTTACATGTAATATATTTGCTAAAACTCAAAGAGTTCTCGTTGCCAAGTCTCAGGAAGAGTTCCCTCACACAGAAAAGTTGTTAAAACTTAAACAAGTGTTCTCTAGCTAAGTTTCAGGAAGATAAAAGAAGTGGTTAAACAAACGTTTTTTTCTGGCCATGTTTTAGGACAACATTTCCACATACAAAGAAGTTGTAAAACTCAAATAAGTCCCCCATTGGCCAAGTCTCAGAACAGAGTTTCTCATACAAAAAAAGTTGCTAACACTCAAACAAGCTTCCTCTAACTAAGTTTCAGGACAAAATTTCCGCCTACAACAAAATTGTTGAAAGTCAAGGAAATCTTTTTGGCCATATTTCAAAACAGAACCTTACATGCAATATATTTGCTAAAACTCAAAGAAGTTCTCGTTGGCCAAGTCTCAGGATAGAGTTCCCTCACACAGAAAAGTTGTTAAAACTTAAACAAGTGTTCTCTAGCTAAGTTTCAGGAAGATACAAAGAAGTGGTTAAAACAAACGTTTTTTTTCTGGCCATGTTTTAGGACAACATTCCACATACAAAGAAGTTGTTAAAACTCAAATAAGTCCCCCATTGGCCAAGTCTCAGAACAGAGTTTCTCATACAAAAAAAGTTGCTAACACTCAAACAAGCTTCCTCTAACTAAGTTTCAGGACAAAATTTCCTCTACACAAAATTGTTAAAAGTCAAGGAAATCTTTTTGGCCATATTTCAAAAGAGAACCTTACATGCAATATATTTGTTAAAGCTCAAAGAAGTTCTCGTTGGCCAAGTCTCAGGATAGAGTTCCCTCACACAGAAAAGTTGTTAAAACTTAACAAAGTGTTCCTCTAGGCTAAGTTTCAGGACAGAAGTTCCACAACAGAAGTGGTTAAAACAAACGTTTTTTTTCTGGCCATGTTTTAGGACAACATTACCACATACAAAGAAGTTGTTAAAACTCAAATAAGTCCCCCATTGGCCAAGTCTCAGAACAGAGTTTCCTCATACAAAAAAAGTTGTTAACACTCAAACAAGCTTCCTCTAACTAAGTTTCAGGACAAAATTTCCTCTACAACAAAATTGTTAAAAGTCAAGGAAATCTTTTTGGCCATATTTCAAAAGAGAACCTTACATGCAATATATTTGCTAAAACTCAAAGAGTTCTCGTTGCCAAGTCTCAGGAAGAGTTCCCTCACACAGAAAAGTTGTTAAAACTTAAACAAGTCTTCTCTCTAGCTAAGTTTCAGGAAGATATAAAGAAGTGGTTAAACAACGTTTTTTTCTGGCCATGTTTTAGGACAACATTTCCACATACAAAGAAGTTGTAAAACTCAAATAAGTCCCCCATTGGCCAAGTCTCAGAACAGAGTTTCTCATACAAAAAAGTTGTTAACACTCAAACAAGCTTCCTTTACTAAGTTTCAGAACAAAACTTTCCGCCTACAACAAAATTGTTGAAAAGTCAAGGAAATCTTTTTGGCCATATTTCAAAACAGAACCTTACATGCAATATATTTGCTAAAGCTCAAAGAAGTTCTCGTTGGCCAAGTCTCAGGATAGAGTTCCCTCACACAGAAAAGTTGTTAAAACTTAACAAGTGTTCTCTAGCTAAGTTTCAGGAAGATACAAAGAAGTGGTTAAAACAAACGTTTTTTTTCTGGCCATGTTTTAGGACAACATTTCCACATACAAAGAAGTTGTAAAACTCAAATAAGTCCCCCATTGGCCAAGTCTCAGAACAGAGTTTCTCATACAAAAAAAGTTGCTAACACTCAAACAAGCTTCCTCTAACTAAGTTTCAGGACAAAACTTCCGCCTACAACAAAATTGTTGAAAGTCAAGGAAATCTTTTTGGTCATATTTCAAAACAGAACTTACATGTAATATATTTGCTGAAACTCAAAGAAGTCTCAGGAAATGGAGTCCCTCACACAGAAAAGTTGTTAAAACTTAAACAAGTGTTCTCTAGCTAAGTTTCAGGAAGATACAAAGAAGTGGTTAAAACAACCGTTTTTTTTCTGGCCATGTTTTAGGACAACATTTCCACATACAAAGAAGTTGTTAAAACTCAAATAAGTCCCCCATTGGCCACGTCTCAGAACAGAGTGTTCTCATACAAAAAAAAGTTGCTAACACTCAAACAAGCTTCCTCTAACTAAGTTTCAGGACAAAATTTCCTCTTACAACGAAATTGTTAAAAGTCAAGGAAATCTTTTTGGCCATATTTCAAAAGAGAACCTTACATGCAATATATTTGTTAAAGCTCAAAGAAGTTCTCGTTGGCCAAGTCTCAGGATAGAGTTCCCTCACACAGAAAAGTTGTTAAAACTTAAACACAAGTGCTCCCTAGGTAAGTTTCAGGACAGAAGTTCCGCATAAAAAGAAGTGGTTAAAACAAACGTTTTTTTTTCTGGCCATGTTTTAGGACAACATTTCCACATACAAAGGAGTTGTTAAAACTCAAATAAGTCCCCCATTGGCCAAGTCTCAGAACAGAGTTTCTTCATACAAAAAAAAGTTGCTAACACTCAAACAAGCTTCCTCTAACTAAGTTTCAGGACAAAATTTCCTCTAAAAGAAATTGTTAAAAGTCAAGGTATTTTTTGCTTTCAAAAGAGACCATGTATTTAGAAACAATTTCCACTATAGCAAAGAAAGTTGTTAAAACTCAAATAAGTCCCCCATTGGCCAAGTCTCAGAACAGAGTTTCCTCATACAAAAAAGTTGTTAACACTCAAACAAGCTTCCTTTATCTAAGTTTCAGAACAAAACTTCCGCCTACAACAAAATTGTTGAAAGTCAAGGAAATCTTTTTGGCCATATTTCAAAAGAGAACCTTACATGCAATATATTTGTTAAAGCTCAAAGAAGTTCTCGTTGGCCAAGTCTCAGGATAGAGTTCCCTCACACAGAAAAGTTGTTAAAACTTAAACACAAGTGTTCCTCTAGCTAAGTTTCAGGACAGAAGTTCCACATACAAGAAGTGGTTAAAACAACGTCTTTTTTTCTGGCCATGTTTTAGGACAACATTACCACATACAAAGAAGTTGGTCAAAACTCAAATAAGTCCCCCATTGGCCAAGTCTCAGAACAGAGTTTCCTCAACAGAAAAAGTTGTTAAAACTTCAAACAAGTGTTCTTTAGCTAAGTTTCAGGAAGATATAAAGAAGGGTTAAACAACGTTTTTTTCTGGCCATGTTTTAGACAACATTTCCACATACAAAGAGTTGTAAAACTCAAATAAGTCCCCCATTGGCCAAGTCTCAGAACAGAGTTTCTCATACAAAAAGTTGTAAACTCAAACAAGCTTCCTTACTAAGTTTCAGAACAAAACTTCCGCCTACAACAAAATTGTTGAAAGTCAAGGAAATCTTTTTGGCATATTTCAAAAGAGAACTTACATGCAATATATTTGCTAAAACTCAAAGAGTTCTCGTTGCCAAGTCTCAGGAAGAGTTCCCTCACACAGAAAAGTTGTTAAAACTTAAACAAGTGTTCTTCTAGCTAAGTTTCAGGACAGATATAAAGAAGTGGTTAAAACAAACGCTTTTTTCTGGCCATGTTTTAGGACAACATTTCCACATACAAAGAAGTTGTAAAACTCAAATAAGTCCCCCATTGGCCAGTCTCAGAACAGAGTTTTCTCATACAAAAAAGTTGTTAACACTCAAACAAGCTTCCTTTATTCTAAGTTTCAGGACAAAATTTCCGCCTTACACAAAATTGTTAAAAGTCAAGGAAATCTTTTTGGCCATATTTCAAAACAGAATCTTACATGCAATATATTTGCTAAAGCTCAAAGAAGTCTCAGGATGGAGTCCCTCACACAGAAAAGTTGTTAAAACTTAAACAAGTGTTCCCTAGCTAAGTTTCAGGAAGATACAAAGAAGTGGTTAAAACAAACGTTTTTTTTCTGGCCATGTTTTAGGACAACATTCCACATACAAAGAAGTTGTTAAAACTCAAATAAGTCCCCCATTGGCCAAGTCTCAGAACAGAGTTTCCTCATACAAAAAGTTGTTAACACTCAAACAAGCTTCCTTTATCTAAGTTTCAGGACAAAATTTCCGCCTTACAACAAAATTGTTAAAAGTCAAGGAAATCTTTTTGGCCATATTTCAAAATGAGAATCTTACATGCAATATATTTGCTAAAACTCAAAGAAGTTCTCGTTGCCAAGTCTCAGGATAGAGTTCCCTCACTCAGAAAAGTTGTTAAAACTTAAACAAGTTTCTTAGCTAAGTTTCAGGAAGATAAAAGAAGTGGTTAAACAACGTTTTTTTCTGCCATGTTTTGGACAACATTTCCACATACAAAGAAGTTGTAAACTCAAATAAGTCCCCCATTGGCCAGTCTCAGAACAGAGTTTCTCATACAAAAAAGTTGTTAACACTCAAACAAGCTTCCTTTATTCTAAGTTTCAGGACAAAATTTCCGCCTTACAACAAAATTGTTAAAAGTCAAGGAAATCTTTTTGGCCATATTTCAAAACAGAATCTTACATGCAATATATTTGCTAAAACTCAAAGAAGTCTCAGGATGGAGTCCCTCACACAGAAAAGTTGTTAAAACTTAAACAAGTGTTCCTCTAGCTAAGTTTCAGGAAGATACAAAGAAGTGGTTAAAACAAACGTTTTTTTTCTGGCCATGTTTTAGGACAACATTACCACATACAAAGAAGTTGTTAAAACTCAAATAAGTCCCCCATTGGCCAAGTCTCAGAACAGAGTTTCCTCATACAAAAAGTTGTTAACACTCAAACAAGCTTTTTTCTAAGTTTCAGGACAAAATTTCCGCTTACAACAAAATTGTTAAAAGTCAAGGAAATCTTTTTGGCCATATTTCAAAATGAGAATCTTACATGCAATATATTTGCTAAAACTCAAAGAAGTTCTCGTTGCCAAGTCTCAGGATAGAGTTCCCTCACACAGAAAAGTTGTTAAAACTTAAACAAGTGTTCTTCTAGCTAAGTTTCAGGAAGATATAAAGAAGTGGTTAAAACAAACGTTTTTTTCTGCCATGTTTTAGGACAACATTTCCACATACAAAGAAGTTGTAAAACTGAAATAAGTCCCCCATTGGCCAAGTCTCAGAACAGAGTTTCCTCATACAAAAAAGTTGTTAACACTCAAACAAGCTTCCTTTATGCTAAGTTTCAGAACAAAATTTCCGCTTACAACAAAATTGTTAAAAGTCAAGGAAATCTTTTTGGTCATATTTCAAAACAGAATCTTACATGCAATATATTTGCTAAAACTCAAGACGTTCTCCAAGTCTCAGGATAGAGTCCCTCACACAGAAAAGTTGTTAAAACTTAAACAAGTGTTCTCTAGCTAAGTTTCAGGAAGATACAAAGAAGTGGTTAAAACAAACGTTTTTTTTCTGGCCATGTTTTAGGACAACATTCCACATACAAAGAAGTTGTAAAACTAAATAAGTCCCCCATTGGCCAAGTCTCAGAACAGAGTTTCCTCATACAAACAAGTTGTTAACTAAACAAGCTGTTCTTTAGCAAGTTTCAGGAAGAATAAAGTTACAAGTTTTTCTACCATGTTTGGCACATACAACGTTTAACTAATAGCCATGGCACTAAAAATTTCCAACAAGTTGTAACACTACAAGTTTTATCAAGTTCAGACAATTCCGCTAACAATTGTAAAAGTCAAGGAAATCTTTTTGTCATATTTCAA
This sequence comes from Varroa destructor, assembly GCF_002443255.2. NCBI lineage: Eukaryota > Metazoa > Arthropoda > Arachnida > Mesostigmata > Varroidae > Varroa > Varroa destructor. Next base: position 1,764 of record NW_019211709.1, on the reverse strand, counting down.
AACAGAATCTTACATGCAATATATTTGCTAAAACTCAAGATTCTCGTTGGCAAGTCTCAGGAAGAGTTTCCTCACTCAGAAAAGTTGTTAAAACTTAAACAAGTTTCTCTAGCTAAGTTTCAGGAAGATACAAAGAAGTGGTTAAAACAAACGTTTTTTTCTGGCCATGTTTTAGGACAACATTTCCACATACAAAGAAGTTGTAAAACTAAATAAGTCCCCCATTGGCCAGTCTCAGAACAGAGTTTCCTCATACAAAAAAGTTGTTAACACTCAAACAAGCTTCCTTTATCTAAGTTTCAGAACAAAATTCCGCTTACAACAAAATTGTTAAAGTCAAGGAAATCTTTTTGGCTCATATTTCAAAACAGAATCTTACATGCAATATATTTGCTAAAACTCAAAGTTAAGTCTCAGGATAGAGTTTCCTCATACAGAAAAGTCTGTTAAAACTTAAACAAGTGATTCTCTAGCTAAGTTTCAGGAAGATACAAAGAAGTGGTTAAAACAAACGTTTTTTTTCTGGCCATGTTTTAGGACAACATTCCACATACAAAGAAGTTGTAAAACTAAATAAGTCCCCCATTGGCCAAGTCTCAGAACAGAGTTTCCTCATACAAAAAGTTGTTAACACTCAAACAAGCTTCCTTTATCTAAGTTTCAGAACAAAACTTCCGCCTACAACAAAATTGTTAAAGTCAAGGAAATCTTTTTGGCCATATTTCAAAACAGAATCTTACATGCAATATATTTGCTAAAACTCAAAGAAGTCTCAGGATAGAGTCCCTCACACAGAAAAGTTGTTAAAACTTAACAAGTGTTCTCTAGCTAAGTTTCAGGAAGATACAAAGAAGTGGTTAAAACAACCGTTTTTTTTTGGCCATGTTTTAGGACAACATTTCCACATACAAAGGAGTTAAAACTTAAATAAGTCCCCCATTGGCCAAGTCTCAGGACAGAGTTTCCTCATACAAAAAAAGTTGTTAACACTCAAACAAGCTTCCTTTAGCCAAGTTTCAGACAAAATTTCCGCTACAACAAAATTGTTAAAGTCAAGGAAATCTTCTTTGGTCATATTTCAAAACAGAACCTTACATGCAATATATTTGCTAAAACTCAAAGTTCTCGTTGGGCAAGTCTCAGGATAGAGTTCCCTCACACAGAAAAGTTGTTAAAACTTAGACAAGTGTTCTCTAGCTAAGTTTCAGGAAGATACAAAGAAGTGGTTAAAACAACCGTTTTTTTTTGGCCATGTTTTAGGACAACATTTCCACATACAAAGAAGTTAAAACTTAAATAAGTCCCCCATTGGCCAAGTCTCAGGACAGAGTTTCCTCATACAAATAAAAGTTGTTAACACTCAAACAAGCTTCCTTTAGCCAAGTTGCAGACAAAATTTCCGCTTACAACAAAATTGTTAAAGTCAGGGAAATTTTTTGGCCATATTTCAAAAGGAACCTTACATGTAGTATATTTGCTAAAACTCAAGAAGTTCTCGTTGGGCAAGTCTCAGGAAGAGTTCCCTCACACAGAAAAGTTGTTAAAACTTAAACAAGTGTTCTCTAGCTAAGTTTCAGGAAGATAAAGAAGTGGTTAAAACAAACGTTTTTTTTGGCCATGTTTTAGGACAACATTTCCACATACAAAGAAGTTAAAACTTAAATAAGTCCCCCATTGGCCAAGTCTCAGGACAGAGTTTCCTCATACAAATAAAAGTTGTTAACACTCAAACAAGCTTCCTTTATCAAGTTTCAGACAAAACTT
>NW_019211708.1:0-1610 GCF_002443255.2 Varroa destructor | reverse complement strand
AAAACTCAAAGCAGTTCTCGTTGACCAAGTCTCAGGACAGAATTCCCTGACACAGAAAAGTTGTTAAAACTTAAACAAGTGTTCTCTAGCTAAGTTTCAGGAAGATATAGAGAAGTGGTTGAAACAAACGTTTTTTTCTGGCCATGTTTTAGGACAACATTTCCACATACAAAGAAGTTGTTAAAACTCAAATAAGTCCCCCATTGGCCAAGTTTCAGAACAGAGTTTCCTCATACAAAAGTTGTTAACACTCAAACAAGCTTCCTTTATCTAAGTTTCAGAACAAAACTTCCGCCTACAGCAAAATTGTTGAAAGTCAAGGAAATCTTTTTGGCCATATTTCAAAACAGAATCTTACAAGCAATATATTTGCTAAAACTCAAAGGAGTTCTCGTTGACCAAGTCTCAGGACAGAGTTCCCTCACGCAGAAAAGTTGTTAAAACTTAAACAAGTGTTCTTTAGCTAAGTTTCAGGAAGATATAAAGAAGTGATTGAAACAAACGTTTTTTTTCTAGCCATGTTTTAGGACAACATTTCCACATACAAAGAAGTTGGTAAAACTCAAATAAGTCCCCCATTGGCCAAGTCTCAGAACAGAGTTTCCTCATACAAAAAGTTGTTAACACTCAAACAAGCTTTCTTTATCTAAGTTTCAGAACAAAACTTCCGCCTACAGCAAAATTGTTGAAAGTCAAGGAAATCTTTTTGGCCATATTTCAAAACAGAATCTTACAAGCAATATATTTGCTAAAGCTCAAAGAAGTCTCAGGATGGAGCTCCCTCACACAGAAAAGTTGTTAAAACTTAGACAAGTGTTCCCTAGCTAAATTTCAGAAAGATACAAAAAAGTGGTTAAAACAACCGTTTTTTTTCTGGCCATGTTTTAGGACAACATTTCCACATACAAAGAAGTTGGTAAAACTCAAATAAGTCCCCCATTGGCCAAGTCTCAGAACAGAGTTTCCTCATACAAAAAGTTGTTAACACTCAAACAAGCTTTCTTTATCTAAGTTTCAGAACAAAACTTCCGCCTACAGCAAAATTGTTGAAAGTCAAGGAAATCTTTTTGGCCATATTTCAAAACAGAATCCTACATGCAGTATATTTGCTAAAACTCAAAGGAGTTCTCGTTGACCAAGTCTCAGGATAGAGTTCCCTCACGCAGAAAAGTTGTTAAAACTTAAACAAGTGTTCTTTAGCTAAGTTTCAGGAAGATATAAAGAAGTGGTTGAAACAAGCGTTTTTTTCTAGCCATGTTTTAGGACAACATTTCCACATTCAAAGAAGTTGGTAAAACTCAAATAAGTCCCCCATTGGCCAAGTCTCAGAACAGAGTTTCCTCATACAAAAAGTTGTTAACACTCAAACAAGCTTTCTTTATCTAAGTTTCAGAACAAAACTTCCGCCTACAACAAAATTGTTGAAAGTCAAGAAAATCTTTTTGGCCATATTTCAAAATGGAATCTTACATGCAGTATATTTGCTAAAACTCAAAGGAGTTCTCGTTGACCAAGCCTCAGGACAGAGTTCCCTCACGCAGAAAAGTTGTTAAAACTTAAACAAGTGTTCTTTAGCTAAGTTTCAGGAAGATATAAAGAAGTGGTTGAAA
>NW_019211707.1:0-1191 GCF_002443255.2 Varroa destructor | reverse complement strand
GCAAAGAGGTTTCCTTGACTTTTAATAATTTTGTTGTATGCGGAAATTCTGTCTGAAACTTGGCTAAAGGAAGCTTGTTTGAGTGTTAACAACTTTTTTTTTGTATGAGGAAACTCTGTCGTGAGACTTGGCCAATGGGGGACTTATTTAAGTTTTAACTTCTTTTAATGTGGAAATGTTGTCCTAAAACATGGCCAGAAAAAATGTTTGTTTTAACCACTTCTTTGTATCCCCCTGAAACTTAGCTAGAGAATACTTGTTTAAGTTTTAACAGCTGTTCCGTATGAGGAAACTCTATTTTGAGACTTGACCAACGAGAACTTGGGTTTTAGCAAATATATTACGTTAAGATTCTGGTTTGAAATATGGCCAAAAAGATTTCCTTGACTTTTAACAATTTTGTTGTAAGCGGAAATTTTGTCTGAAACTTGGCTAAAGGAAGCTTGTTTGAGTGTTAACAACCTTTATTTGTATGAGGAAACTCTGTCCTGAGACTTGGCCAACGGGGGACTTATATAAGTTTTAACTTCTTTGTATGTGGAAATGTTGTCCTAAAACATGGCCAAAAAAAACGTTTGTTTTAACCACTTCTTTGTATCTTCCTGAAACTTAGCTAGAGAATACTTGTTTAAGTTTTAACAGCTTTTCTGTATGAGGAAACTCTATTTTGAGACTTGACCAACGAGAACTTGGGTTTTAGCAAATATATTGCATGTAAGGTTCTGTATTGAAACATGAGCAAAGAGGTTTCCTTGACTTTTAATAATTTTGTTGTATGCGGAAATTCTGTCTGAAACTTGGCTAAAGGAAGCTTGTTTGAGTGTTAACAACCTTTATTTGTATGAGGAAACTCTGTCCTGAGACTTGGCCAACGGGGGACTTATTTAAGTTTTGACTTCTTTGTATGTGGAAATGTTGTCCTAAAACATGGCCAAAAAAAACGTTTGTTTTAACCACTTTTTTGTATCTTCCTGAAACTTAAATAGAGAACACTTGGTTAAGTTTTAACAACTTTTCTGTATGAGGAAACTCTATATTGAGACTTGACCAACGAGAACTTAGGTTTTAGCAAATATATTACGTTAAGATTCTGTTTTGAAATATGACCAAAAAGATTTCCTTGACTTTTAACAATTTTGTTGTATGCGGAAATTTTGTCTGAAACTTGACTAAAGGAAGCTTGTTTGAGTG
>NW_019211706.1:0-1631 GCF_002443255.2 Varroa destructor | reverse complement strand
AACTCTATCCTGAGACTTGACCAACGATAACTTGGGTTTTAGCAAATATACTACATGTAAGGTTCTGTTTTGAAATATGACCAAAAAGATTTCCTTGATGTTTAATAATTTTGTTGTAAGCGGAAATTTTGTCTGAAACTTGGCTAAAGGAAGCTTGTTTGAGTGTTAACAACTTTTGTTTGTATGAGGAAACTCTGTTCTAAGACTTGGCCAATGGGGGACTTATATAAGTTTTAACTTCTTTGTATGTGGAAATGTTGTCCTAAAACATGGCCAAAAAAAAAACGTTTGTTTTAACCACTTCTTTGTATCTTCATGAAATTTAGCTAGAGAACATTGGTTTAAGTTTTAACAACTTTTCTGTGTGAGGGAACTCTATCCTGAGACTTGACCAACGAGAACTTGGGTTTTAGCAAATATATTGCATGTAAGGTTCTGTATTGAAACATGACCAAAGAGGTTTCCTTGACTTTTAATAATTTTGTTGTATGCGGAAATTTTGTCTGAGACTTGGCTAAAGGAAGCTTGTTTGAGTGTTAACAACTTTTGTTTGTATGAGGAAACTCTGTTCTAAGACTTGGCCAATGGGGGACTTATATAAGTTTTAACTTCTTTGTATGTAGAAATATTGTCCTAAATCATGGCCAAAAAAAAACGTTTGTTTTAACCACTTCTTTGTATCTTCCTGAAACTTAGCTAGAGAATACTTGTTTAAGTTCTAACAGCTTTTCTGTATGAGGAAACTCTATTTTGAGACTAGACCAACGAGAATTTCTTAAAGTTTTAACAAATATACTACATGTAAGGTTCTGTTTTGAAATATGACCAAAAAGATTTCCTTGATGTTTAATAACTTTGTTGTAAGCGGAAATTTTGTCTGAAATTTGGCTAAAGGAAGCTTGTTTAGGTGTTAACAACTTTTATTTGTACGAGGAAACTCTGTCCTGAGACTTGGCCAATGGGGGACTTATTTAAGTTTTAACTTCTTTGTATGTGGAAATGTTGTCCTAAAACATGGCCAAAAAACAACGTTTGTTTTAACCACTTCTTTGTATCTTCCTGAAACTTAGCTAGAGAACACTTGTTCATGTTTTAACAACTTTTCTGTGTGAGGGAATTCTATCCTGAGACCTAGCCAACGAGAACTTCTTAGAGTTTTAACAAATATACTACATGTAAGGTTCTGTTTTGAAATATGACCAAAGAGATTTCCTTGACTTTTAACAATTTTGTTGTAAGCGGAAATTTTGTCTGCAACTTGGCTAAAGGAAGCTTGTTTGAGTGTTAACAACTTTTGTTTGTATGAGGAAACTCTGTTCTGAGACTTGGCCAATGGGGGACTTATATAAGTTTTAACTTCTTTGTATGTGGAAATGTTGTCCTAAAACATGGTTAGAAAAAATGTTTGTTTTAACCACTTCTATCTTCCTGAAACTTAGCTAGAGAATACTTGTTTAAGTTTTAACAGCTTTTCTGTATGAGGAAACTCTATTTTGAGACTTGACCAACGAGAACTTGGGTTTTAGCAAATATATTGCATGTAAGATTCTGTTTTAAAATATGGCCAAAAAGATTTCCTTGACTTTTAACAATTTTGTTGTATGCGGAAATTTTGTCTGCAACTTGGCTAA
>NW_019211705.1:0-1454 GCF_002443255.2 Varroa destructor | reverse complement strand
CAAAAAGTTGTTAACACTCAAACAAGCTTCCTTTATCTAAGTTTCAGAACAGAACTTCCGCCTACAGCAAAATTGTTGAAAGTCAAGGAAATCTTTTTGGCCATATTTCAAAACAGAATCTTACAAGCAATATATTTGCTAAAACTCAAAGGAGTTCTCGTTGACCAAGTCTCAGAACAGAGTTCCCTCACGCACAAAAGTTGTTAAAACTTAAACAAGTGTTCTTTAGCTAAGCTTCAGGAAGATATAAAGAAGTGGTTGAAACAAGCGTTTTTTTCTAGGCATGTTTTAGGACAACATTTCCACATACAAAGAAGTTAAAACTTAAATAAGTCCCCCATTGGCCAAGTCTCAGGACAGAGTTTCCTCATACAAACAAAAGTTGTTAACACTCAAACAAGCTTTCTTTATCTAAGTTTCAGAACAAAACTTCCGCCTACAACAAAATTGTTGAAAGTCAAGGAAATCTTTTTCGTCATATTTCAAAACAGAATCTTACAAGCAATATATTTGCTAAAGCTCAAAGAAGTCTCAGGATGGAGCTCCCTCACACAGAAAAGTCGTTAAAATTTAGACAAGTGTTCCCTAGCTAAATTTCAGGAAGATACAAAGAAGTGGTTAAAACAACCATTTTTTTTCTGGCCATGTTTTAGGACAACATTACCACATACAAAGAAGTTGGTAAAACTCAAATAAGTCCCCCATTGGCCAAGTCTCAGAACAGAGTTTCCTCATACAAAAAGTTGTTAACACTCAAACAAGCTTTCTTTATCTAAGTTTCAGAACAAAACTTCCACCTACAACAAAATTGTTAAAAGTCAAGGAAATCTTTTTGGCCATATTTTAAAACAGAATCTTACATGCAATATATTTGCTAAAACCCAAGTTCTCGTTGGTCAAGTCTCAAAATAGAGTTTCCTCATACAGAAAAGCTGTTAAAACTTAAACCAGTGTTCTCTAGCTAAGTTTCATGAAAATACAAAGAAGTGGTTAAAACAAACGTTTTTTTTTGGCCATGTTTTAGGACATTTCCACATACAAAGAAGTTAAAATTTAAATAAGTCCCCCACTGGCCAAGTCTCAGGACTGAGTTTCCTCATACAAACAAAAGTTGTTAACACTCAAACAAGCTTCCGTTAGCCAAGTTTCAGACAAAAGTTCCGCATACAACAAAATTGTTAAAAGTCAAGGAAATCTTTTTGGCCATATTTTAAAACAGAATCTTACATGCAATATATTTGCTAAAACCCAAGTTCTCGTTGGTCAAGTCTCAAAATAGAGTTTCCTCATACAGAAAAGCTGTTATAACTTAACCAAGTGTTCTCTATTTAAGTTTCAGGAAGATACAAAAAACGGGTTAAAACAAACATTTTTTCTGGCCATGTTTTAGGACAGCATTTCCACATACAAAGAAGTTAAAATTTAAACAAGTCCCCCACTGGCCAAGTCTCAGG
>NW_019211704.1:0-3942 GCF_002443255.2 Varroa destructor | reverse complement strand
TAGCTAGGTTTCAGGAAGATACAAAGAATTGGTTAAAACAAACATTTTTTCTGGCCATGTTTTTGGACAACATTTCCACATACAAAGAAGTTAAAACTTAAACAAGTCCCCCATTGGCCAAGTCTCAGGACAGAGTTTCCTCATACAAAAAAAAGTTGTTAACACTCAAACAAGCTTCCTTTAGCCAAGTTTCAGACAAAATTTCCGTATACAACAAAATTGTTAAAAGTCACGGAAATCTTTTTGGTCATATTTCAAAACAGAACCTTACATGCAATATATTTGTTAAAACTCAAAGAAGTTCTCGTTAGCCAAGTCTCAGGACAGAGTTCCCTCACACAGAAAAGTTATTAAAACTTAAACAAGTGTTCTCTAGCTAAGTTTCAAGAAGATAGAAGTGGTTAAAACAAACATTTTTTCTGGGCATGTTTTAGGCCAACATTTCCACACACAAAGAAGTTATATAAGTCCCCCATTGGCCAAGTCTCAGGACAAAGTTTCCTTATACAAACAAAAGTCGTTAAGACTCAAACAAGCTTCTTTTAGCTAAATTTCAGACAAAATTTCCGCATACAACAAAATTGTTAAAAGTCAAGGAAACCTTTTGGTCAAATTTCAAAACAGAACCTTACATGCAATATATTTGTTAAAACTCAAAGAAGTTCTCGTTAGCCAAGTCTCAGGACAGAGTTCCCTCACACAGAAAAGTTATTAAAACTTAAACAAGTGTTCTCTAGCTAAGTTTCAAGAAGATAGAAGTGGTTAAAACAAACATTTTTTCTGGGCATGTTTTAGGCCAACATTTCCACACACAAAGAAGTTAAAACTTATGTAAGTCCCCCATTGGCCAAGTCTCAGGACAAAGTTTCCTCATACAAACAAAAGTCGTTAAGACTCAAACAAGCTTCTTTTAGCTAAATTTCAGACAAAATTTCCGCATACAACAAAATTGTTAAAAATCAAGGAAATCTTTTTGGTCATATTTCAAAACAGAACCTTACATGTAATATATTTGCTAAAACTCAAGTTCTTGTTGGTCAAGTCTCAAAATAGAGTTTCCTCATACAGAAAAGCTGTTAAAACTTAAACAAGTATTCTCTAGCTAAGCTTCAAAAAGATAGAAGTGGTTAAAACAAACATTTTTTCTGGGCATGTTTTAGGCCAACATTTCCACATACAAAGAAGTTAAAACTTATATAAGTCCCCCATTGGCCAAGTCTCAGGACAAAGTTTCCTCATACAAACAAAAGTCGTTAAGACTCAAACACGTTTCTTTTAGCTAAGTTTCAGACAAAATTTTCGCATACAACAAAATTGTTAAAAATCAAGGAAATCTTTTTGGTCATATTTCAAAACAGAATCTTACATGTAATATATTTGCTAAAACTCAAGTTTTCGTTGGTCAAGTCTCAGTATAAAGTTTCCTCACACAGAAAAGTTGTTAAAACTTAAACAAGTGTTCTCTATCTAAGTTTCAGGAAGATACAAAGAAGTGGTTAAAACAAACATTTTTTCTGACCATGTTGTAGGACAACATTTCCACATACAAAGAAGTTAAAACTCAAATAAGTCCCCCATTGGCCACGTCTCAGAACAGAGTTTCCTCATACAAAAAAAAGTTGTTAACACTCAAACAAGCTTCCTTTAGCCAAGTTTCAGACAAAATTGCCGCTTACAACAAAATTGTTAAAAGTCAAGGAAATCTTTTTGGCCATATTACAAACAGAATCTTACATGTAATATATTTGCTAAAACTCAAGTTCTCGTTGGTCAAGTCTCAGTATAGAGTTTCCTCACACAGAAAAGTTGTTAAAACTTAAACAAGTATTCTCTAGCTAAGTTTCAAGAAGATAGAAGTGGTTAAAACAAACATTTTTTCTGGCCATGTTTTAGGCCAACATTTCCACACACAAAGAAGTTAAAACTTATATAAGTCCCCCCTTGGCCAAGTCTCAGGACAAAGTTTCCTCATACAAACAAAAGTCGTTAAAACTCAAACAAGCTTCTTTTAGCTAAATTTCAGACAAAATTTCCGCATACAACAAAATTGTTAAAAATCAAGGAAATCTTTTTGGTCATATTTCAAAACAGAACCTTACATGTAATATATTTGCTAAAACTCAAGTTCTCGTTGGTCAAGTCTGAGTATAGAGTTTCCTCACACAGAAAAGTTGTTAAAACTTAAACAAGTATTCTCTAGCTAAGTTTCAGGAAGATACAAAGAATTGGTTAAAACAAACATTTTTTTTGGCCATGTTTTTGGACAACATTTCCACATACAAAGAAGTTAAAACTTATATAAGTCCCCCATTGGCCAAGTCTCAGAACAGAGTGTCCTCATACAAACAAAAGTTGTTAACACTCAAACAAGCTTTTTTAGCTAAGTTTCAGACAAAATTTCCGCTTACAACAAAATTGTTAAAAGTCAAGGAAATCTTTTTGGCCATATTTCAAAACAGAATCTTACATGCAATATATTTGCTAAAACTCAAGTTCTCGTTGGTCTAGTCTCAGTATAGAGTTTCCTCACACAGAAAAGTTGTTAAAACTTAAACAAGTGTTCTCTAGCTAAGTTTCAGGAAAATACAAAGAAGCGGGTAAAACAAACGTTTTTTTTGGCCATCTTTTAGGACAACGTTTCCACATACAAAGAAGTTAAAACTCAAATATGTCCCCCATTGGCCAAGCCTCAGACCAAAGTTTCCTCATACAAACAAAAGTTGTTAACACTCAAACAAGCTTTGCTTATCTAAGTTTCAGGACAAAATTTCCTCTTACAACGAAATTGTTAAAAGTCAAGGAAATATTTTTGGCCATATTTCAAAAGAGAACCTTACATGTAATATATTTGTTAAAGCTCAAAGAAGTTCTCGTTGGCCAAGTCTCAGGATAGAGTTCCCTCACACAGAAAAGTTGTTAAAACTTAAACAAGTATTCTCTAGCTAAGTGTCAGGAAGATACAAAGAAGTGGTTAAAACAAACGTTTTTTGTTGGCCATGTTTTAGGACATTTCCACATACAAAGAAGTTAAAATTTAAATAAGTCCCCCACTGGCCAAGTCCTAGGACAAAGTTTCCTCATACAAACAAAAGTTGTTAACACTCAAACAAGCTTCCTTTAGTCAAGTTTCAGACAAAATTTCCGCATACAACAAAATTGTTAAAAGTCAAGGAAATCTTTTCGGCCATATTTCAAAACAGAATCTTACATGCAATATATTTGCTAAAACCCAAGTTCTTGTTGGTCAAGTTTCAAAATAGAGTTTCCTCATACAGAAAGGTACTTAAAACTTAAACAAGTATTCTCTATCTAAGTTTCAGGAAGATACAAAGAAGCGGTTAAAACAAACGTTTTTTCTGGCCATGCTTTAGGACAACATTTCCACATACAAAGAAGTTAAAACTTATATAAGTCCCCCATTGGCCAAGTCTCAGGACAGAGTTCCCTCATACAAACAAAAGTTGTTAACAGTCAAGCAAGCTTCCTTTAGCCAAGTTTCAGACAAAATTGCCGCTTACAACAAAATCGTTAAAAGTCGAGAAAATTTTTTTGGCCATATTACAAACAGAATCTTACATGTAATATATCTGCTAAAACTCAAGTTCTCGTTGGCCAAGTCTCAGGATAGAGTTCCCTCACACAGAAACGTCGTTAAAACTTAAACAAGTGTTCTCTAGCTAAGTCTCAGGAAGACACAAAGAAGTGGTTAAAACAAACGTTTTTTTTGGCCATCTTTTAGGACAACATTTCCACATACAAAGAAGTTAAAACTTAAATAAGTCCCCCATTGGCCAGGTCTCAAGATAGAATTTCCTCATATGAACAAAAGTTGTTAACAGTCAAGCAAGCTTCCTTTAGCCAAGTTTCAGACAAAATTGCCGCTTACCACAAAATCGTTAAAAGTCAAGAAAATCTTTTTGGCCGTATTACAAACGGAATCTC
>NW_019211703.1:0-2281 GCF_002443255.2 Varroa destructor | reverse complement strand
GGCCAGAAAAGAGGTTTAAGTTTTAACCACTTTTTTGTATGTGGGACTTCTGTCCTGAAACTTAGCTAGACAACACTTGTTTGTTTTAACAACTCTTTTGTATGAGGAAACTCTGATCTGAGACTTAACCGGTGAGAGACTTCTTTGAGCTTTAACAACCTCTTTGTATGTCGTAATGTTTTCCTAAAACATAGCCAGAAAGGAGGTTTAAGTTTTAACCACTTTTTTGTATGTGGGACTTCTGTCCTGAAACTTAACCAGAGAACACTTGTTTAAGTTTTAACAACTTTTTTTTTGTACAAGGAAACTCCGTTCTGAGCCTTGGCCAATGGGGGACTTCTTTTAGTTTTAACAAATATACTGCATGTATGATTCTGTTTTGAAATATGGCCAAGATTTCCTTGAGTTTTAACCAATTTTTTGCTGGTGGGATTTCCGTCCTGAAACTTAGCTGTAGAACACTTGTTTGTTTTAACAACTCTTTTGTATGAGGAAACTCTGTTCTGAGACTTGACCGGTGGGGGACTTCTTTGAGTTTTAATAACCTCTTTGTATGTCGTAATGTTTTCCTAAAACATGGCCAGAAAGGAGGTTTAAGTTTTAACCATTTTTTTGTACGTGGAACTTCTGTCCTGAAACTTAGCTAGAGAACACTTGTTTAAGTTTTAACAACTCTTTTGTATGAGGAAACTCTGTTCTGAGACTTGACCAATGGGGGACTTCTTTGAGTTTTAACAACCTCTTTGTATGTGGTAATGTTTTCCTAAAACATGGCCAAAAAAGAGGTTTAAGTTTTAACCATTTTTTTGTATGTGGGACTTCTGTCCTGAAACTTAACTAGAGAACACTTGTTTAAGTTTTAACAACTTTTTTTCTGTACGAGGAAACTCTGTTCTGAGACTTGGCCAATGGGGGACTTCTTTGAGTTTTAACAAATATACTGCATGTATGATTCTGTTTTGAAATATGGCCAAGATTTCCTTGAGTTTTAACCATTTTTTTGTGTGTGGGATTTCTATCCTGAAACTTAGCTGGAGAACACTTGTTTAAGTTTTAACCACTCTTTTGTATGAGGAAACTCTGTTCTGAGACTTGGCCAATGGGGGACTTCTTTGAGTTTTAACAGCCTCTTTGTGTGTGGTATTCTTTTCCTAAAACATGGCCAGAAAAGAGGTTTGTTTTAACCAATTTTTTGCAGGTGGGATTTCTGTCCTGAAACTTAGCTGGAGAACACTTGTTTAAGTTTTAACAACCCTTTTGTATGAGGAAACTCTGTTCTGAGATTTGGCCGACGAGAACTTGTTTGGGTTTTAACGACCTCTTTGTATGTGTAATGTTTTCCTAGAACATGGCCAGAAAAGAGGTTTAAGTTTTAACCACTTTTTTGTATGTGGGACTTCTGTCCTGAAACTTAGCTAGAGAACACTTGTTTAAGTTTTAACAACTTTTTTTTTGTACGAGGAAACTCTGTTCTGAGACTTGGCCAATGGGGGACTTCTTTGAGTTTTAACAACCTCTTTGTATGTGGTATTGTTTTCCTAAAACATGGCCAGAAAAGAGGTTTTTTTTAACCAATTTTTTGCAGGTGGGATTTCTATCCTGACACTTAACTGGAGAACACTTGTTTAAGTTTTAACAACTCTTTTGTATGAAGAAACTCTGTTCTAAGACTTGACCAGTGGGGGACTTCTTTGAGTTTTAACAACCTCTTTGTACGTGGTAATGTTTTCCTAAAACATGGCCAAAAAAGAGGTTTAAGTTTTAACCATTTTTTTGTATGTGGGACTTCTGTCCTGAAACTTAACTAGAGAACACTTGTTTAAGTTTTAACAACTTTTTTTCTGTACGAGGAAACTCTGTTCTGAGACTTGGCCAATGGGGGACTTCTTTGAGTTTTAACAAATATACTGCATGTATGATTCTGTTTTGAAATATGGCCAAGATTTCCTTGAGTTTTAACCATTTTTTTGTGTGTGGGATTTCTATCCTGACACTTAGCTGGAGAACACTTATTTAAGTTTTAACAACTCTTTTGTATGAGGAAACTCTGTTCTGAGATTTGGCCGACGAGAACTTGTTTGGGTTTTAACAACCTCTTTGTATGTGTAATGTTTCCCTAGAACATGGCCAGAAAAGGTTTAAGTTTTAACCACTTTTTTGTATGTGGGACTTCTGTCCTGAAACTTAGCTAGGCAATACTTGTTTGTTTTAACAACTCTTTTGTACGAGGAAACCCTGTTCTGAGACTTGGCCAATGGGGGACTTCTTTGAGTTTTAACAA
>NW_019211702.1:0-3173 GCF_002443255.2 Varroa destructor | reverse complement strand
AATATATTTGCTAAAACCCAAGTTCTCGAGTGGTCAAGTCTCAAAATAGAGTTTCCTCATACAGAAAAGCTGTTAAAACTTAACCAAGTGTTCTCTAGCTAAGTTTCAGGAAGATACAAAGAAATGGTTAAAACAAACGTTTTTTTTGCCATGTTTTAGGACAACATTTCCACATACAAAGAAGTTAAAACTTATATAAGTCCCCCATTGGCCAAGTCTTAGAACAGAGTGTCCTCATACAACCAAAAGTTGTTAACACTCAAACAAGCTTCCTTTAGCCAAGTTTCAAACAAAATTCCCGCATACAACAAAATCGTTAAAAGTCAAGGAAATCTTTTTGGCCATATTTCAAAACAGTATCTTACATGCAATATATTTGCTAAAGCCCAAGTTCTCGTTGGTCAAGTCTCAAAATAGAGTTTCCTCCTACCGAAAAGCTGTTAAAACTTAAACAAGTATTCTCTATGTAAGTTTTAGGAAGATACAAAGAAGTAGTTAAAACAAACGTTTTTTTTTGCCATGTTTTAGGACAACATTCCCACATACAAAGAAGTTAAAACTTAAATAAGTCCCCCATTGGCCAAGTCTCAGAACAGAGTTTCCTCATACAAACAAAAGTTGTTAACACTCAAACAAGCTTCCTTTAGCCATGTTTCAGATAAAATTTCCGCTTACAACAAAATTGTTAAAAGTCAAGGAAATCTTTTTGGCCATATTTCAAAACAGAATCTTAACGTAATATATTTGCTAAAACCCAAGTTCTCGTTGGTCAAGTCTCAAAATAGAGTTTCCTCACACAGAAAAGCTGTTAAAACTTAAACAAGTATTCTCTATCTAAGTTTCAGAAAGATACAAAAAAGTGGTTAAAACAAACGTTTTTTCTGGCCATGTTTTAGGACAACATTTCCACATACAAAGAAGTTAAAACTTAAGTCCCCCATTGGCCAAGTCTCAGAACAGAGTTTCCTCATACAAACAAAAGTTGTTAACACTCAAACAAGCTTGCTTTAGCCAAGTTGCAGACAAAATTTTCGCTTACAACATAATTGTTAAAAGTCAAGGAAATTTCTTTGGTCATGTTTCAATACAGAACCTTACATGCAATATATTTGCTAAAACCCAAGTTCTCGTTGGTCAAGTCTCAAAATAGACTTTCCTCATACAGAAAAGCCGTTAAAACTTAAACAAGTATTCTCTAGCTAAGTTTCAGGAAGATACAAAGAAGTGGTTAAAACAAATGTTTTTTCTGGCCATGTTTTAGGACAACAATTCCACATACAAAGAAGTTAGAACCTATATAAGTTTCTCATTGGCCAAATCTCAGACCAGAGTGTCCTCATACAAACAAAAGTTGTTAACACTCAAACAAGCTTCCTTTAGCCAAGTTTCAGACAAAATTTCCGCATACAACAAAATTGTTAAAAGTCAGGGAAATCTTTTTGGTCATATTTCAAAATAGAATCTTACACGTAATACATTTGTTAAAACTCAAAAAAGTTCTCGTTGGTCAAGTCTCAAAATAGAGTTTCCTCATACAGAAAGGCTGTTAAAACTTAAACAAGTATTCTCTATCTAAGTTTCAGGAAGATACAAAGAAGTGGTTAAAACAAACGTTTTTTTCTGGCCATGTTTTAGAACAATATTTTCACATACAAAGAAGTTAAAACTTAAATAAGTCCCCCATTGGCCAAGTCTCAGAACAGAGTTTCCTCATACAAACAAAAGTTGTTAATACTCAAACAAGCTTCCTTTAGCCAAGTTGCAGACAAAATTTTCGCTTACAACATAATTGTTAAAAGTCAAGGAAATCTTTTTGGTCATATTTCAAAACAGAACCTTACATGTAATATATTTGTTAAAACTCAAAGAAGTTCTCGTTGGCCAAGTCTCAGGATAGAGTTCCCTCACATAGAAAAGTTGTTAAAACTTAAACAAGTGTTCTCTAGCTAAGTTTCAGGAAGATACAAAGAAGTGGTTAAAACAAACATTTTTTCTGGCCATGTTTTAGGACAACAATTCCACATACAAAGAAGTTAAAACTTATATAAATCCTCCATTGGCCAAGTCTCAGAACAGAGTGTCCTCATACAAACAAAGGTTGTTAACACTCAAACAAGCTTCCTTTAGCCAAGTTTCAGATAAAATTTCCGCATACAACAAAATTGTTAAAAGTCAAGGAAATCTTTTTGGCCATATTTCAAAACAGTATCTTACATGCAATATATTTGCTAAAGCCCAAGTTCTCGTTGGTCAAGTCTCAAAATAGAGTTTCCTCATACCGAAAAGCTGTTAAAACTTAAACAAGTGTTCTCTAGCTAAGTTTCAGGAAGATACAAAGAAGCGGTTAAAACAAACATTTTTTCTGGCCATGTTTTAGGACAACATTTCCACATACAAAGAAGTTAAAACTTAAATAAATCCCCCATTGGCCAAGTCTCAGGACAGAGTTTCCTCATACAAACAAAAGTTGTTAACAGTCAAACAAGCTTTCTTTAGCCAAGTTTCAGACAAAATTTCCGCATACAACAAAATTATTAAAAGTCAAGGAAATCTCTTTGGTCATGTTTCAATACAGAACCTTACATGCAATATATTTGCTAAAACCCAAGTTCTCGTTGGTCAAGTCTCAAAATAGACTTTCCTCATACAGAAAAGCCGTTAAAACTTAAACAAGTATACTCTAGCTAAGTTTCAGGAAGATACAAAGAAGTGGTTAAAACAAACATTTTTTCTGGCCATGTTTTAGGACAACAATTCCACATACAAAGAAGTTAAAACTTATATAAATCCCCCATTGGCCAAGTTTCAGAACAGAGTGTCCTCATACAAACAAAAGTTGTTAACACTCAAACAAGCTTCCTTTAGCCAAGTTGCAGACAAAATTTCCGCTTACAACAAAATTGTTAAAAGTCAAGAAAATCTTTTTGGCCATATTTCAAAACAGAATCTTACATGCAATATATTTGCTAAAACCCAAGTTCTCGTTGGCCAAGTCTCAGGATAGAGTTCCCTCACACAGAAAAGTTGTTAAAACTTAAACAAGTGTTCTCTAGCTAAGTTTCAGGAAGATACAAAGAAGTGGTTAAAACAAACATTTTTTCTGGCCATGTTTTAGGACAACAATTCCACATACAAAGAAGTTAAAACTTATATAAATCCCCCATTGGCCAAGT
>NW_019211701.1:0-1240 GCF_002443255.2 Varroa destructor | reverse complement strand
TTTTGAAATATGGCCAAAAAGATTTCCTTGACTTTCAACAATTTTGTTGTAGGCGGAAGTTTTGTTCTGAAACTTAGATAAAGAAAGCTTGTTTGAGTGTTAACAACTTTTTTGTATGAGGAAACTCTGTTCTGAGACTTGGCCAATGGGGGACTTATTTGACTTTTACCGACTTCTTTGTATGTGGAAATGTTGTCCTAAAACATGGCTAGAAAAAAACGCTTGTTTCAACCACTTCTTTGTATCTTCCTGAAACTTAGCTAAAGAACGCTTGTTTAAGTTTTAACAACTTTTCTGCGTGAGGGAACTCTGTCCTGAGACTTCTATGAGTTTTAGCAAATATACTGCATGTAAGATTCTATTTCGAAATATGGCCAAAAAGATTTCCTTGACTTTCAACAATTTTGTTGTAGGCGGAAGTTTTGTTCTGAAACTTAGATAAAGGAAGCTTGTTTGAGTGTTAACAACTTTTTGTATGAGGAAACTCTGTTCTAAGACTTGGCCAATGGGGAACTTAGTTGAGTTTTACCAACTTCTTTGTATGTGGTAATACTGTCCTAAAACATGGCCAGAAAAAAAGCGGTTGTTTTAACCACTTCTTTGTATCTTCCTGAAACTTAGCTAGGGAACACTTGTTTAAGTTTTAACAACTTCTCTGTATGAGGGAGCTCCATCCTGAGACTTCTTTGAGCTTTAGCAAATATATTGTGTTTAAGATTCTATTTTGAAATATGGCCAAAAAGATTTCCTTGACTTTCAACAATTTTGTTGTAGATGGAAGTTTCGTTCTGAAACTTATTTAAAGAAAGCTTGTTTGAGTGTTAACAACTTTTTTGTATGAGGAAACTCTGTTCTGAGACTTGGTCAGTGGGGGACTTATTTGAGTTTTAACAACTTCTTTGTATGTGGAAATGTTGTCCTAAAACATGGCAAGAAAAAAACGTTTGTTTCAACCACTTCTTTATATCTTCCTGAAACTTAGCTAGAGAACACTTGTTTAAATTTTAACAACTTTTCTGTGTCAGGGAACTCTGTCCTGAGACTTGGTCAACGAGAATTTCTTTGAGCTTTAGCAAATATATTGTATTTAAGATTCTATTTTGAAATATGGCCAAAAAGATTTCCTTGACTTTCAACAATTTTGTTGTAGACGGAAGTTTCGTTCTGAAACTTATTTAAAGAAAGCTTGTTTGAGTGTTAACAACTTTTTTGTATGAGGAAACTCTGTTCTGAGACTTGG
>NW_019211700.1:0-10836 GCF_002443255.2 Varroa destructor | reverse complement strand
CACTTACAAGAAATTGTTAAAAGTCAAGGAAATCTTTTTGGCCATATTTCAAAAGAGAACCTTACATGCAATATATTTGTTAAAGCTCAAAGAAGTTCTCGTTGGCCAAGTCTCAGGATAGAGTTCCCTCACACAGAAAAGTTGTTAAAACTTAAACAAGTGTCTCTGCTAAGTTTCAGGACAGAAGTCCACATACAAAGAAGTGGTTAAAACAAACGTTTTTTTTCTGGCCATGTTTTAGGACAACATTTCCACATACAAAGGAGTTGTTAAAACTCAAATAAGTCCCCCATTGGCCAAGTCTCAGAACAGAGTTTCCTCATACAAAAAAAGTTTTACACTCAAACAAGCTTCCTTTAGCTAAGTTTCAGGAAAAATTTCCACTTACAACAAATTGTTAAAAGTCAAGGAAATCTTTTTGGCCATATTTCAAAAGAGAACCTTACATGCAATATATTTGTTAAAACTCAAAGAAGTTCTCGTTGGCCAAGTCTCAGGATAGAGTTCCCTCACACAGAAAAGTTGTTAAAACTTAAACACAAGTGTTCTCTAGCTAAGTTTCAGGACAGAAGTCCACATACAAAGAAGTGGTTAAAACAAACGTTTTTTTTCTGGCCATGTTTTAGGACAACATTTCCACATACAAAGAAGTTGTAAAACTCAAATAAGTCTCCCCATTGGCCAAGTCTCAGAACAGAGTTTCCTCATACAAAAAAAAGTTGCTAACACTCAAACAAGCTTCCTCTAGCCAAGTTTCAGGACAGAATTTCCGCATACAACAAAATTGTTAAGAGTCAAGGAAATCTTTTTGGCCATATTACAAAACAGAACCTTAATGCATATATTTGTTAAAACTCAAAGAAGTTCTCGTTGGCCAAGTCTCAAGATAGAGTCCCTCACACAGAAAAGTTGTTAAAACTTAAACAAGTGTTCTCTGGCTAAGTTTCAGGACAGAAGTTCCACATACAAAGAAGTGTTAAAACAAACGCTTTTTTTCTGGCCATGTTTTAGGACAACATTACCACATACAAAGAAGTTGTTAAAACTCAAATAAGTCCCCCATTGGCCAAGTCTCAGAACAGAGTTTCCTCATACAAAAAAAGTTATTACACTCAAACAAGCTTCCTTTAGCTAAGTTTCAGGAAAAATTTCCCTTACAACAAATTGTTAAAAGTCAAGGAAATCTTTTTGGCCATATTTCAAAAGAGAACCTTACATGCAATATATTTGTTAAAACTCAAAGAAGTTCTCGTTGGCCAAGTCTCAGGATAAAGTTCCCTTACACAGAAAAGTTGTAAACTCAAAAAGTATTCCAAGTTCACAGAGCTCATACAGTTTAACACAAAAGCTTCCTTACTAAGTTTCAGGAAAAATTTCACTACAAAAATTGTTAAAAGTCAAGGAAATCTTTTTGGCCATATTTCAAGAACTTACATGCAATATATTGTTAAACTCAAAGAAGTTCTCGTTGGCCAAGTCTCAGCATAGAGCTCCCTCACACAGAAAAGTTGTTAAAACTTAAACAAGCTTCCTCTAGTTAAGTTTCAGGATAAAATTCCACTTACAATGAAATTGTTAAAAGTCAAGGAAATCTTTTTGGCCATATTTCAAAAGAAACCTTACATGCAATATATTTGTTAAAGCTCAAAGAAGTTCTCGTTGGCCAAGTCTCAGGATAGAGTTCCCTCACACAGAAAAGTTGTTAAAACTTAAACAAGTGTCTCTGCTAAGTTTCAGGACAAAGTCCACATACAAAGAAGTGGTTAAAACAAACGTTTTTTTCTGGCCATGTTTTAGGACAACATTTCCACATACAAAAGTTGTTAAAACTCAAATAAGTCCCCCATTGGCCAAGTCTCAGAACAGAGTTTCCTCATACAAAAAAAGTTTTACACTCAAACAAGCTTCCTTTAGCTAAGTTTCAGGACAAAATTTCCACTTACAACAAATTGTTAAAAGTCAAGGAAATCTTTTTGGCCATATTTCAAAAAGAACCTTACATGCAATATATTTGTTAAAACTCAAAGAAGTTCTCGTTGGCCAAGTCTCAGATAGAGTCCCTCACACAGAAAAGTTGTTAAAACTTAAACAAGTTCTCTAGTTAAGTTTCAGGAAAAATTCACTACAAGAAATTGTTAAAAGTCAAGGAAATCTTTTTGGCCATATTTCAAAAGAGAACCTTACATGCAATATATTTGTTAAAACTCAAAGAAGTTCTCGTTGGCCAAGTCTCAGCATAGAGTCCCTCACACAGAAAAGTTGTTAAAACTTAAACAAGCTTCCTCTAGTAAGTTTCAGGAAAAATTTCCACTTACAAGAAATTGTTAAAAGTCAAGGAAATCTTTTTGGCCATATTTCAAAAGAGAACCTTACATGCAATATATTTGTTAAACTCAAAGAAGTTCTCGTTGGCCAAGTCTCAGGATAGAGTTCCCTCACACAGAAAAGTTGTTAAAACTTAAACAAGTGTCTCTAGCTAAGTTTCAGGACAGAAGTCCACATACAAAGAAGTGGTTAAAACAAACGTTTTTTTTCTGGCCATGTTTTAGGACAACATTTCCACATACAAAGGAGTTGTTAAAACTCAAATAAGTCCCCCATTGGCCAAGTCTCAGAACAGAGTTTCCTCATACAAAAAAAGTTATTACACTCAAACAAGCTTCCTTTAGCTAAGTTTCAGGACAAAATTTCCACTTACAACAAATTGTTAAAAGTCAAAGAAATCTTTTTGGCCATATTTCAAAAGAGAACCTTACATGCAATATATTTGTTAAACTCAAAGAAGTTCTCGTTGGCCAAGTCTCAGGATAGAGTTCCCTCACACAGAAAAGTTGTTAAAACTTAAACAAGTGTTCTCTAGCTAAGTTTCGGACAGAAGTCCACATACAAAGAAGTGGTTAAAACAAACGTTTTTTTCTGGCCATGTTTTAGGACAACATTTCCACATCAAAGAAGTTGTAAAACTCAAATAAGTCCCCCATTGGCCAGTCTCAGACAGAGTTTCCTCATACAAAAAAAAGTTGTAACACTCAAACAAGCTTCCTTAGCCAAGTTTCAGGACAAATTTCCGCATACAACAAAATTGTTAAAGTCAAGGAAATCTTTTTGGCCATATTCAAAACAGAACCTTAATGCATTATATTTGTTAAAACTCAAAGAAGTTCTCGTTGGCCAAGTCTCAAGATAGAGTCCCTCACACAGAAAAGTTGTTAAAACTTAAACAAGTGTTCTCTGGCTAAGTTTCAGGACAGAAGTTCCACATACAAAGAAGTGTTAAAACAAACGCTTTTTTTCTGGCCATGTTTTAGGACAACATTACCACATACAAAGAAGTTGTTAAAACTCAAATAAGTCCCCCATTGGCCAAGTCTCAGAACAGAGTTTCCTCATACAAAAAAAGTTATTACACTCAAACAAGCTTCCTTTAGCTAAGTTTCAGGAGAAAATTTCCACTTACAACAAAGTTGTTAAAAGTCAAGGAAATCTTTTTGGCATATTTCAAAAGAGAACCTTACATGCAATATATTTGTTAAAACTCAAAGAAGTTCTCGTTGGCCAAGTCTCAGATAAAGTTCCCTTACACAGAAAAGTTGTTAAAACTCAAATAAGTCCCCATTGGCCAAGTCTCAGAACAGAGTTCTCATACAAAAAGTTTAACACTCAAACAGCTTCCTTAACTAAGTTTCAGAAAAATTCACTACAAAAATTGTTAAAAGTCAAGGAATTTTTTGGCATATTTCAAGAGAACCTTACATGCATATATTTGTTAAAGCTCAAAGAAGTTCTCGTTGGCCAAGTCTCAGCATAGAGCTCCCTCACACAGAAAAGTTGTTAAAACTTAAACAAGCTTCCTCTAGTTAAGTTTCAGGATAAAATTCCACTTACAAGAAATTGTTAAAAGTCAAGGAAATCTTTTTGGCCATATTTCAAAAGAAACCTTACATGCAATATATTTGTTAAAGCTCAAAGAAGTTCTCGTTGGCCAAGTCTCAGGATAGAGTTCCCTCACACAGAAAAGTTGTTAAAACTTAAACACAAGTGCTCTCTAGCTAAGTTTCAGGACAAAAGTCCCACATACAAAGAAGTGGTTAAAACAAACGTTTTTTTTCTGGCCATGTTTTAGGACAACATTTCCACATACAAAGGAGTTGTTAAAACTCAAATAAGTCCCCCATTGGCCAAGTCTCAGAACAGAGTTTCCTCATACAAAAAAAGTTATTACACTCAAACAAGCTTCCTTTAGCTAAGTTTCAGGACAAAATTTCCACTTACAACAAATTGTTAAAAGTCAAGGAAATCTTTTTGGCCATATTTCAAAAGAGAACCTTACATGCAATATATTTGTTAAAACTCAAAGAAGTTCTCGTTGGCCAAGTCTCAGCATAGAGCTCCCTCACACAGAAAAGTTGTTAAAACTTAAACAAGCTTCCTCTAGTTAAGTTTCAGGATAAAATTTCCACTTACAATGAAATTGTTAAAAGTCAAGGAAATCTTTTTGGCCATATTTCAAAAGAGAACCTTACATGCAATATATTTGTTAAACTCAAAGAAGTTCTCGTTGGCCAAGTCTCAGCATAGAGCTCCCTCACACAGAAAAGTTGTTAAAACTTAAACAAGCTTCCTCTAGTTAAGTTTCAGGATAAAATTTCCACTTACAATGAAATTGTTAAAAGTCAAGGAAATCTTTTTGGCCATATTTCAAAAGAGAACCTTACATGCAATATATTTGTTAAAGCTCAAAGAAGTTCTCGTTGGCCAAGTCTCAGGATAGAGTTCCCTCACACAGAAAAGTTGTTAAAACTTAAACAAGTGTCTCTAGCTAAGTTTCAGGACAGAAGTCCACATACAAAGAAGTGGTTAAAACAAACGTTTTTTTTCTGGCCATGTTTTAGGACAACATTTCCACATACAAAGGAGTTGTTAAAACTCAAATAAGTCCCCCATTGGCCAAGTCTCAGAACAGAGTTTCCTCATACAAAAAAAGTTATTACACTCAAACAAGCTTCCTTTAGCTAAGTTTCAGGACAAAATTTCCACTTACAACAAATTGTTAAAAGTCAAGAAATCTTTTTGGCCATATTTCAAAAGAGAACCTTACATGCAATATATTTGTTAAACTCAAAGAAGTTCTCGTTGGCCAAGTCTCAGATAGAGTTCCCTCACACAGAAAAGTTGTTAAAACTTAAACAAGTGTCTCTAGCTAAGTTTCGCAGAAGACATACAAAGAAGTGGTTAAAACAAACGTTTTTTTCTGGCCATGTTTTAGGACAACATTTCCACATCAAAGAAGTGTAAAACTCAAATAAGTCCCCCATTGGCCAGTCTCAGACAGAGTTTCCTCATACAAAAAAAAGTTGTAACACTCAAACAAGCTTCCTCTAGCCAAGTTTCAGGACAGAATTTCCGCATACAACAAAATTGTTAAAGTCAAGGAAATCTTTTTGGCCATATTCAAAACAGAACCTTACATGCATATATTTGTTAAAACTCAAAATCGTTGCAAGTCTCGATAAGTCTCAAATTGTTAAACTCAAAGAAGTTCTCGTTGGCCAAGTCTCAGGATAGAGTTCCCTCACACAGAAAAGTTGTTAAAACTTAAACAAGTGTTCTCTGGCTAAGTTTCAGGACAGAAGTTCCACATACAAAGAAGTGGTTAAAACAAACGTTTTTTTCTGGCCATGTTTTAGGACAACATTACCACATACAAAGAAGTTGTTAAAACTCAAATAAGTCCCCCATTGGCCAAGTCTCAGAACAGAGTTTCCTCATACAAAAAAGTTATTAGCACTCAAACAAGCTTCCTTTAGCTAAGTTTCAGGAGAAAATTTCCACTTACAACAAAGTTGTTAAAAGTCAAGGAAATCTTTTTGGCCATATTTCAAAAGAGAACCTTACATGCAATATATTTGTTAAAACTCAAAGAAGTTCTCGTTGGCCAAGTCTCAGGATAGAGTTCCCTCACACAGAAAAGTTGTTAAAACTCAAATAAGTCCCCCATTGGCCAAGTCTCAGAACAGAGTTTCTCATACAAAAAAAGTTGCTAACACTCAAACAAGCTTCCTCTAACTAAGTTTCAGGACAAAATTTCCCTTACAACGAAATTGTTAAAAGTCAAGGAAATCTTTTTGGCCATATTTCAAAAGAGAACCTTACATGCAATATATTTGTTAAACTCAAAGAAGTTCTCGTTGGCCAAGTCTCAGCATAGAGCTCCCTCACACAGAAAAGTTGTTAAAACTTAAACAAGCTTCCTCTAGTTAAGTTTCAGGATAAAATTTCCACTTACAATGAAATTGTTAAAAGTCAAGGAAATCTTTTTGGCCATATTTCAAAAGAAACCTTACATGCAATATATTTGTTAAAGCTCAAAGAAGTTCTCGTTGGCCAAGTCTCAGGATAGAGTTCCCTCACACAGAAAAGTTGTTAAAACTTAAACACAAGTGCTCTCTAGCTAAGTTTCAGGACAAAAGTCCCACATACAAAGAAGTGGTTAAAACAAACGTTTTTTTTCTGGCCATGTTTTAGGACAACATTTCCACATACAAAGGAGTTGTTAAAACTCAAATAAGTCCCCCATTGGCCAAGTCTCAGAACAGAGTTTCCTCATACAAAAAAAGTTATTACACTCAAACAAGCTTCCTTTAGCTAAGTTTCAGGACAAAATTTCCACTTACAACAAATTGTTAAAAGTCAAGGAAATCTTTTTGGCCATATTTCAAAAAGAACCTTACATGCAATATATTTGTTAAACTCAAAGAAGTTCTCGTTGGCCAAGTCTCAGGATAGAGTTCCCTCACACAGAAAAGTTGTTAAAACTCATAATAAGTCCCCCATTGGCAAGTCTCAGAACAGAGTTTTCATACAAAAAAGTTATTACACTCAAACAAGCTTCCTTTAGCTAAGTTTCAGGAAAAATTTCCACTTACAACAAATTGTTAAAAGTCAAGGAAATCTTTTTGGCCATATTTCAAAAGAGAACCTTACATGCAATATATTTGTTAAAACTCAAAGAAGTTCTCGTTGGCCAAATCTCAGCATAGAGCTCCCTCACAAGAAAAGTTGTTAAAACTTAAACAAGCTTCCTCTAGTTAAGTTTCAGGATAAAATTTCCACTTACAATGAAATTGTTAAAAGTCAAGGAAATCTTTTTGGCCATATTTCAAAAGAGAACCTTACATGCAATATATTTGTTAAAGCTCAAAGAAGTTCTCGTTGGCCAAGTCTCAGGATAGAGTTCCCTCACACAGAAAAGTTGTTAAAACTTAAACAAGTGTCTCTAGCTAAGTTTCAGGACAGAAGTCCACATACAAAGAAGTGGTTAAAACAAACGTTTTTTTTCTGGCCATGTTTTAGGACAACATTTCCACATACAAAGGAGTTGTTAAAACTCAAATAAGTCCCCCATTGGCCAAGTCTCAGAACAGAGTTTCCTCATACAAAAAAAGTTTTACACTCAAACAAGCTTCCTTAGCAAGTTTCAGGACAAAATTTCCCTACAACAAAATTGTTAAAAGTCAAGGAAATCTTTTTGGCCATATTTCAAAAAGAACCTTACATGCAATATATTTGTTAAAACTCAAAGAAGTTCTCGTTGGCCAAGTCTCACATAGAGCTCCTCACACAGAAAAGTTGTTAAAACTTAAACAAGCTTCTCTAGTAAGTTTCAGGAAAAATTTCCACTACAAGAAATTGTTAAAAGTCAAGGAAATCTTTTTGGCCATATTTCAAAAGAGAACCTTACATGCAATATATTTGTTAAACTCAAAGAAGTTCTCGTTGGCCAAGTCTCAGATAGAGTTCCCTCACACAGAAAAGTTGTTAAAACTTAAACAAGTGTTCTCTGGCTAAGTTTCAGAACAGAGTTTCCTCATACAAAAAAGTTTTAACACTCAACAAGCTTCCTTTAGCTAAGTTTCAGGAAGAATTTCCGCATACAACAAAATTGTTAAAAGTCAAAGAAATCTTTTGGCCATATTCAAAACAGAACCTTACATGCAATATATTTGTTAAACTCAAAGAAGTTCTCGTTGGCCAAGTCTCAGGATAGTGTTCCCTCACACAGAAAAGTTGTTAAAACTTAAACAAGCTTCCTTTATCTAAGTTTCAGGACAAAATTTCCTCGTACAACGAAATTGTTAAAAGTCAAGGAAATCTTTTTGGCCATATTTCAAAAGAGAACCTTACATGCAATATATTTGTTAAAGCTCAAAGAAGTTCTCGTTGGCCAAGTCTCAGATAGAGTTCCCTCACACAGAAAAGTTGTTAAAACTCAAAGAAGTTCTCATTGACCAAGTCTCAGGATAGAGTTCCCTCACACAGAAAAGTTGTTAAAACTTAAACACAAGTGCTCTCTAGCTAAGTTTCAGGACAGAAGTCCCACATACAAAGAAGTGGTTAAAACAAACGTTTTTTTTTCTGGCCATGTTTTAGGACAACATTTCCACATGCAAAGAAGTTTTTAAAACTTAAATAAGTCCCCCATTGCCCAAGTCTCAGAACGGAGTTTCCTCATACAAAAAAAAGTTGTTAACATTCAAACAAGCTTCCTTTAGCTAAGTTTCAGGACAAAATTTCCACTTACAACAAATCGTTAAAAATCAAGGAATCTTTTTGGCCATATTTCAACAGAGAACCTTACATGCAATATATTTAAACTCAAAGAAGTTCTCGTTGCCAAAGTCTGAAGATAGAGTTCCCTCACACAGAAAAGTTGTTAATCAAAGAAGTCTCGTTGCAATCTAACTTAAACAAATATTCTCTAGCTAAGTTTCAGGACTAAAGTTCCACATACAAAGAAGTGTTAAAACAAACGTCTTTTTCTGGTCATATTTTAAGACAACATTTCCACATCAAAGAAGTTGGTAAAACTTAAATAAGTCCCCCATTGGCCAAGTCTCAGGACAGAGTTTTTTTGTACAAATAAAAGTTGTTAACACTCAAACAAGCTTCCTTTAGCCAAATTTCAGACAAAATTTCCGCTTACAACAAAATTGTTAAAAGTCAAGGAAATCTTTTTGGTCATATTTCGAAACAGAACCTTACATGTAGTATATTTGTTAAAACTCTAAGAAGTTCTCGTTGGCCAAGTCTCAGGATAGAGTTCCCTCACACAGAAAAGTTGTTAAAACTTGAACAAGTGTTCTCTAGCTAAGTTGTCAGGAAGATACAAAGAAGTGGTTAAAACAAACGTTTTTTTTTGGCCATGTTTTAGGACAACATTTCCACATACAAAGAAGTTAAAATTTAAATAAGTCCCCCACTGGCCAAGTCTCAGGACAGAGTTTCCTCATACAAACAAAAGTTGTTAACACTCAAACAAGCTTCCGTTAGCCAAGTTACAGACAAAATTTCCACATACAACAAAATTGTTAAAAGTCAAGGAAACCTCTTTGGTCATGTTTCAATACAGAATCTTACATGCAATATATTTGCTAAAACCCAAGTTCTCGTTGGTCAAGTCTCAGGATAGAGTTTCCTCATACAGAAAAGCTGTTAAAACTTAAACAAGTATTCTCTAGTTAAGTTTCAAGAAGATAGAAGTGGTTAAAACAAACATTTTTTCTGGCCATGGCTTAGGACAACATTTCCACATACAAAGAAGTTAAAATTTAAATAAGTCCCCCATTGGCCACGTCTCAGAACAGAGTTTCCTCATACAAACAAAGGTTGTTAACACTCAAACAAGCTTCCTTGAGCCAAGTTTCAGACAAAATTTCCGCATACAACAAAATTGTTAAAAGTCAAGGAATCTTTTTGGTCATATTTCAAAACAGAACCTTACATGTAATGTATTTGTTAAAACTCAAAGAAATTCTCGTTGGCCAAGTCTCAGAATAGAGTTCCCTCACACATGGCCAGAAAAAAACGTTTGTTTTAACCACTTCTTTATATCTTCCTGAAACTTAGTTAGAGAACACTTGTTTAAGTTTTAACAACTTTTCTGTGCGAGGAAACTCTATCCTGAG
This sequence comes from Varroa destructor, assembly GCF_002443255.2. Taxonomy (NCBI): domain Eukaryota; kingdom Metazoa; phylum Arthropoda; class Arachnida; order Mesostigmata; family Varroidae; genus Varroa; species Varroa destructor. Next base: position 871 of record NW_019211700.1, on the reverse strand, counting down.
ACTTGGCCAACGAGAACTTCTTTGAGTTTTAACAAATATATTGCATGTAAGATTCTGTTTTGAAATATGACTAAAAAGATTTCCCTGACTTTTAACAATTTTGTTGTATGCGGAAATTTTGTCTGAAACTTGGCTAAAGGAAGCTTGCTTAACTGTTAACAACTTTTGTTTGAATGAGGAAACTCTGTCCTGAGACTTGGCCAATGGGGGACTTATATAAGTTTTAACTTCTTTGTATGTGGAAATGTTGTCCTAAAACATGGCCAACAAAAACGTTTGTTTTAACCAGTTCTTTGTATCTTCCTAAAACTTAGCTAGAGAACACTTGTTTAAGTTTTAACAACTTTTCTGTGTGAGGAAACTCGATACTGAGACTTGACCAACGAGAACTTGGGTTTTAGCAAATATATTACGTTAAGATTCTGTTTTGAAGTATGGCCAAAACGATTTCCTTGACTTTTAACAATTTTGTTGTAAGCGGAAATTTTGTCTGAAACTTGGCTAAAGGAAGCTTGTTTGAGTGTTAACAACTTTTGTTTATATGAGGACACTCTGTTCTGAGACTTGGCCAATGGGGGACTTATATAAGTTTTAACTTCTTTGTATGTGGAAATGTTGTCCTAAAACATGGCCAGAAAAAACGTTTGTTTTAATCACTTCTTTGTATGTGGAACTTCTGTCCTGAAACTTAGCCAGAGAACACTTGTTTAAGTTTTAACATCTTTTCTGTGTGAGGGAACTCTATCTTGAGACTTCGGCAACGAGAACTTCTTTGAGTTTTAACAAATATAATGCATATAAGGTTCTGTTTTGTAATATGGCCAAAAAGATTTCCTTGACTCTTAACAATTTTGTTGTATGCGGAAATTCT
>NW_019211699.1:0-1309 GCF_002443255.2 Varroa destructor | reverse complement strand
ATGAGGAAACTCTATTTTGAGACTTGACCAACAAGACCTTGGGTTTTAGCCAATATATTGCATGTAAGGTTCTGTATTGAAACATGACCAAAGAGGTTTCCTTGACTTTTAACAATTTTGTTGTATGCGGAAATTTTGTCTGAAACTTGGCTAAAGGAAGCTTGTTTGAGTGTTAACAACTTTTGTTTGTATGAGGAAACTCTGTTCTGAGACATGGCCAATGGGGGACTTATATAAGTTTTAACTTCTTTGTATGTGGAAATGTTGTCCTAAAACATGGCTAGAAAAAATGTTTGTTTTAACCACTTCTATCTTCCTGAAACTTAGCTAGAGAATACTTGTTTAAGTTTTAACAACTTTTCTGTGTGAGGAAACTCTATACTGAGACTTGACCAAAGAGAACTTCTTTGAGTTTTAACAAATATATTACATGTAATGTTCTGTTTTGAAATATGACCAAAAAGATTTCCTTGACTTTTAGCAATTTTGTTGTATGCGGAAATTTTGTCTGGAACTTGGCTAAAGGAAGCTTGTTTGAGTGTTAACAACTTTTCTGTGTGAGGAAACTCTATTTCGAGACTTGACCAATAAGGGACTTATTTATTTTAGCAACTCTTTTGTTTGTGGAAATGTTGTCCTAAAACATGGCCAAAAAAAACGTTTGTTTTAACCACTTCTTTGTATCTTCCTGAAACTTAGCTAGAGAACACTTGTTTATGTTTTAACAACTTTTCTGTGTGAGGGAACTCTATTCTGAGACTTGGCCAACGAGAATTTCTTTGAGTTTAGCAAATATACTACACGTAAGGTTCTGTTTTGAAATATGACTAAAAAGATTTCCCTGACTTTTAACAATTTTGTTGTATGCGGAAATTTTGTCTGAAACTTGGCTAAAGGAAGCTTGCTTGAGTGTTAACAACTTTTTTATATGAGGAAACTTTGTCCTGAGACTTGGTCAATGGGGGACATATTTAAGTTTTAACTTCTTTGTATATGGAAATGTTGTCCTAAAACATGGCCAGAAAAAATGTTTGTTTTAACCATTTCTATCTTCTTGAAACTTAGCTAGAGAATACTTGTTTAAGTCTTAACAGCTTTTCTGTATGAGGAAACTCTATTTCGAGACTTGACCGACGAGAACTTGGGTTTTAGCAAATATATTGCATGTAAGATTCTATTTTGAAATATGACGAAAAAATTTCCTTGACTTTCAACAATTTTGTTGTAGGCGGAAGTTTTGTTCTGAAACTTAGATAAAGAAAGCTTGTTTGAGTGTTAACAACTTTTTGTATGAGGAAACTCTGTTCTG
>NW_019211698.1:0-3122 GCF_002443255.2 Varroa destructor | reverse complement strand
GAAACTCTGTCCTGAGACTTGGCCAATGGGGGACTTATTTAAGTTTTAATTTCTTTGTATGTGGAAATGTCCTAAAACATGGCCAAAAAAACTTTTGTTCTAACCACTTCTTTGTATCTTCCTGAAACTTAGGTAGAGAATACTTGTTTAAGTTTTAACAGCTTTTCTGTATGAGGAAACTCTATTTTGAGACTTGACCAACGAGAACTTGGGTTTTAGCAAATATATTGCATGTAAGGTTCTGTACTGAAATATGGCCAAAAAGATTTCCTTGATGTTTAACAATTTTGTTGTAAGCGGAAATTTTGTCTGAAACTTGGCTAAAGGAAGCTTGTTTGAGTGTTAACAACTTTTGTTTGTATGAGGAAACTCTGTCCTGAGACTTGGCCAGTGGGGGACTTATTTAAGTTTTAACTTCTTTGTATGTGGAAATGTTGTCCTAAAACGTGGCCAAAAAAAAACGTTTGTTTTAACCACTTCATTGTATCTTCCTGAAACTTAGCTAGAGAATACTTGTTTAAGTTTTACCAGCTTTTCTGTATGAAGTAACTCTATTTTGAGGCTTAGACAACGAGAACTTCTTAGAGTTTTAACAAATATACTACATGTAAGGTTCTGTTTTGAAATATGACCAAAGAGATTTCCTTGACTTTTAACAATTTTGTTGTAAGTAGAAATTTTGTCTGCAACTTGGCTAAAGGAAGCTTGTTTGAGTGTTAACAACTTTTGTTTGTATGCGGAAACTCTGTCCTGAGACTTGGCCAATGGGGGACTTATTTAGGTTTTAACTTCTTTGTATGTGGGAATGTTGTCCTAAAACATGGCCAAAAAAAAACGTTTGTTTTAACCACTTCTTTGTGTCTTCCTGAAACTTAGCTAGAGAATACTTGTTTAAGTTTTAACAGCTTTTCAGTATGAGGAAACTCTATTTTGAGACTTAGACAACGAGAACTTCTTAGAGTTTTAACAAATATACTACGTGTAAGGTTCTCTTTTGAAATATGACCAAAAAGATTTCCTTGACTTTTAACAATTTTGTTGTAAGCGGAAATTTTGTCTGAAATTTGGCTAAAGGAAGCTTGTTTGTGTGTTAACAACTTTTATTTGTATGAGGAAACTCTGTCCTGAGACTTGGCCAATGGGAGACTTATTTAAGTTTTAACTTTTTTGTATGTGGAAATGTTGTCCTAAAACATGGCCAAAAAAAACGTTTGTTTTAATCACTTCTTTGTATCTTCCTGAAACTTAGCTAGAGAATACTTGTTTAAGTTTTAACAGCTTTTCTGTATGAGGAAACCCTATTTTGGTACTTGGCCAACGAAAACTTGGGTTTTAGCAAATATATTGCATGTAAGGTTCTGTTTTGAAATATGACCAAAAAGATTTCCTTGACTTTTAACAATTTTGTTGTATGCGGAAATTTTGTCTGAAACTTGGCTAAAGGAAGCTTGTTTGAGTGCTAACAACTTTTGTTTGTATGAGGAAACTCTGTTCTGAGACTTGGCCAATGGGGGACTTCTATAAGTTTTAACTTCTTTGTATGTGGAAATGTTGTCCTAAAACATGGCTAGTAAAAATGTTTGTTTTAACCACTTCTATCTTCCTGAAACTTAGCTAGAGAATACTTGTTTAAGTTTTAACAGCTTTCCTGTATGAGGAAACTCTATTTTAAGACTTGGCCAACGAGAACTTGGGTTTTAGCAAATATATTGCATGTAAGGCTCTGTATTGAAACATCCCCAAAGAGGTTTCCTTGACTTTTAATAATTTTGCTGTATGCGGAAATTTTGTCTGAAACTTGGCTAAAGGAAGCTTGTTTGACTGTTAACAACTTTTGTTTGTATGAGGAAACTCTGTTCTGAGACATGGCCAATGGGGGACTTATTTAAGTTTTAATTTCTTTGTATGTGGAAATGTCCTAAAACATGGCCAAAAAAAACGTTTGTTCTAACCACTTCTTTGTATCTTCCTGAAACTTAGCTAGAGAATACTTCTTTAAGTTTTAACAACTTTTCTGTGTGAGGGAACTCTATCCTGAGACTTGGCCAACGAGAACTTCTTAGAGTTTTAACAGATATACTACATGTAAGGTTCTGTTTCGAAATATGACCAAAAAGATTTCCTTGACTTTTAACAATTTTGTTGTATGAGGAAATTTTGTCTGAAACTTGGATAAAGGAAGCTTGTTTGAGTGTTAACAACTTTTGTTTGTATGAGGACACTGTTCTAAGACTTGGCCAATGGGGGACTTGTATAAGTTTTAACTGCTTTGTATGTGGAAATGTTGTCCTAAAACATGGCCAAAAAAAACGTTTGTCTTAACCACTTCTTTGTATCTTCCTGAAACTTAGCTAGAGAATACTTGTTTAAGTTTTAACAGCTTTTCTGTATGAGGAAACTCTATTTTGAGACTTGGCCAACGAGAACTTGGGTTTTAGCAAATATATTGCATGTAAGGCTCTGTATTGAAACATGACCAAAGAGGTTTCCTTGACTTTTAATAATTTTGCTGTATGCGGAAATTTTGCCTGAAACTTGGCTAAAGGAAGCTTGTTTGACTGTTAACAACTTTTGTTTGTATGAGGAAACTCTGTTCTGAGACATGGCCAATGGGGGACTTATTTAAGTTTTAATTTCTTTGTATGTGGAAATGTCCTAAAACATGGCCAAAAAAAAACGTTTGTTTTAACCACTTCTTTGTATCTTCCTGAAACTTAGCTAGAGAATACTTCTTTAAGTTTTAACAACTTTTCTGTGTGAGGGAACTCTATCCTGAGACTTGGCCAACGAGAACTTCTTTGAGTTTTAACAAATATATTATATGTAAGGTTCTGTTTTGAAATATGACCAAAAAGATTTCCTTGACTTTTAACAATTTTGTTGTATGCGGAAATTTTGTCTGGAACTTGGCTAAAGGAAGCTTGTTTGACTGTTAACAACTTTTGTTTGTATGAGGAAACTCTGTCCTGAGACTTGGCCAATGGGGGACTTATTTAAGTTTTAACTTCTTTGTATGTGGAAATGTTGTCCTAAAACATGGCTAGTAAAAATGTTTGTTTTAACCACTTCTATCTTCCTGAAACTTAGCTAGAGAATACTTGTTTAAGTTTTAACAGCTTTCC
>NW_019211697.1:0-1095 GCF_002443255.2 Varroa destructor | reverse complement strand
GTTTTTTTTTAGCCATGCTTTAGGACAACATTTCCACATATAAAGAAGTTAAAACTTAAATAAGTCCCCCATTGGCCAAGTATCAGGACAGAGCTTCCTTATACAGAAAAGCTGTTAAAACTTAAACAAGTATTCTCTATCTAAGTTCCAGGAAGATACAAAGAAGTGGTTAAAACAAACGTTTTTTCTGGCCATATTTTAGGACAACATTTCTACATACAAAGAAGTTAAAACTTATAAGTCCCCCATTGGCCAAGTCTCGGAATAGAGTATCCTCATACAAACAAAAGTTGTTAACACTTAAACAAGCTTCCTTTAGCCAAGTTTCAGACAAAATTTCCGCTTACAACAAAATTGTTAAAAGTCAAGGAAATCTTTGTGGCCATATTTCAAAACAGAACCTTACATGCAATATATTTGTAAAAACTCAAAGATGTTCTCGTTAGCCAAGTCTCACACAGCAAAGTTGTTAAAACTTAAACAAGTGTTCTCTAGCTAAGTTCCAGGAAGATACAAAGAAGTGATTAAAACAAATGTTTTTTTCTGGCCATGTTTTAGGACAACATTTCCACATACAAAGAAGTTAAAATTTAAATAAGTCCCCCACTGGCCAAGTCTCAGAACAGAGTTTCCTCATACAAACAAAAGTTGTTGACACTCAAACAAGCTTCCTTTAGCCAAGTTTCAGAACAAAACTTCCGCCTACAACAAAATTGTTGAAAGTCAAGGAAATCTTTTTGGCCATATTTCAAAATGGAATCTTACATGCAGTATATTTGCTAAAACTCAAAGAAGTTCTCGTTGACCAAGTCTCAAGACAGAGTGCCCTGACACAGAAAAGTTGTTAAAACTTAAACAAGTGTTCTCTAGCTAAGTTTCAGGAAGATATAAAGAAGTCGTTGAAACAAACGTTTTTTTCTTCCCATGTTTTAGGACAACATTTCCACGTTCAAAGAAGTTGTTAAAACTCAAATAAGTCCCCCATTGGCCAAGTCTCAGAACAGAGTTTCCTCATACAAAAAAGTTGTTGACACTCAAACAAGCTTTCTTTATCTAAGTTTCAGAACAAAGCTTCCGCCTACAACAGAATTGTTG
>NW_019211696.1:0-2346 GCF_002443255.2 Varroa destructor | reverse complement strand
TTAAACAAGTATTCTCTATCTAAGTTTCAGGAAGATACAAAGAAGTGGTTAAAACAATGTTTTTTTTTGGCCATGTTTTGGGACAACATTTCCACATACAAAGAAGTTAGAACTTACATAAGTCCCCCATTGGCCAAATCTCAGAACAAAGTGTCTTCATACAAACAAAAGTTGTTAACACTCAAGCAGGCTTCCTTTAGCCAAGTTTCAGACAAAATTTCCGCTTACAACAAAATCGTTAAAAGTCAAGGAAATCTTTTTGGCCATATTTCAAAACAGTATCTTACATGCAATATATTTGCTAAAACCCAAGTTCTCGTTGGTCAAGCCTCAAAATAGAGTTTCCTCATACAGAAAAGTTGTTAAAACTTAACCAAGTGTTCTCTAGCTAAGTTTCAGGAAGATACAAAGAAGTGGTTAAAACAAAGTTTTTTTTTGCTATGTTTTAGGACAACATTTCCACATACAAAGAAGTTAAAACTTAAATAAGTCCCCATTGGCCAAGTCTCAGAACAGAGTTTCCTCATACAAACAAAAGTTGTTAACACTCAAACAGGCTTCCTTTAGCCAAGTTTCAGACAAAATTTCCGCATACAACAAAATTGTTAAAGGTCAAGGAAATCTTTTTGGCCATATTTCAAAACAGTATCTTACATGCAATATATTTGCTAAAGCCCAAGTTCTCGTTGGTCAAGTCTCAAAATAGAGTTTCCTCATACAGAAAGGCTGTTAAAATTTAAACAAGTATTCTCTATCTAAGTTTCAGGAAGATACAAAGAAGTAGTTAAAACAAACGTTTTTTTTTTGCCATGTTTTAGGACAACATTTCCACATACAAAGAAGTTAGAACTTATATAAGTCCCCCATTGGCCAAATCTCAGAACAAAGTGTCCTCATACAAACAAAAGTTGTTAACACTCAAGCAAGCTTCCTTTAGCCAAGTTTCAGACAACATTTCCGCTTACAACAAAATCGTTAAAAGTCAAGGAAATCTTTTTGGCCATATTTCAAAACAGTATCTTACATGCAATATATTTGCTAAAGCCCAAGTTCTCGTTGGTCAAGTCTCAAGATAGAGTTTCCTCATACAGAAAAGCTGTTAAAACTTAAACAAGTATTCTCTATCTAAGTTTCAGGAAGATACAAAGAAGTGGTTAAAACAATGTTTTTTTTTGGCCATGTTTTGGGACAACATTTCCACATACAAAGAAGTTAGAACTTACATAAGTCCCCCATTGGCCAAATCTCAGAACAAAGTGTCCTCATACAAACAAAAGTTGTTAACACTCAAGCAGGCTTCCTTTAGCCAAGTTTCAGACAAAATTTCCGCATACAACAAAATTGTTAAAGGTCAAGGAAATCTTTTTGGCCATATTTCAAAACAGTATCTTACATGCAATATATTTGCTAAAGTCCAAGTTCTCGTTGGTCAAGTCTCAAGATAGAGTTTCCTCATACAGAAAAGCTGTTAAAACTTAAACAAGTATTCTCTATCTAAGTTTCAGGAAGATACAAAGAAGTGGTTAAAACAAACGTTTTTTCTGGCCATGTTTTAGGACAACATTTCCACATACAAAGAAGTTAGAACTTATATAAGTCCCCATTGGCCAAGTCTCAGAACAAAGTTTCCTCATACAAACAAAAGTTGTTAACACACAAACAGGCTTCCTTTAGCCAAGTTTCAGACAAAATTTCCGCATACAACAAAATTGTTAAAGGTCAAGGAAATCTTTTTGGCCATATTTCAAAACAGTATCTTACATGCAATATATTTGCTAAAGTCCAAGTTCTCGTTGGTCAAGTCTCAAGAGAGAGTTTCCTCATACAGAAAAGCTGTTAAAACTTAAACAAGTATTCTCTATCTAAGTTTCAGGAAGATACAAAGAAGTGGTTAAAACAAAGTTTTTTTTTGGCCATGTTTTGGGACAACATTTTTACATACAAAGAAGTTAGAACTTATATAAGTCCCCCATTGGCCAAATCTCAGAACAAAGTGTCCTCATACGAACAAAAGTTGTTAACACTCAAGCAAGCTTCCTTTAGCCAAGTTTCAGATAAAATTTCCGCTTACAACAAAATCGTTAAAAGTCAAGGAAATCTTTTTGGCCATATTTCAAAACAGAATCTTAAATGCAATATATTTGCTAAAACCCAAATTCTCATTGGTCAAGTCTCAAAATAGAGTTTCCTCATACAGAAAAGCTGTTAAAACTTAAACAAGTATTCTCTATCTAAGTTTCAGGAAGATACAAAGAAGTAGTTAAAACAAACTTTTTTTTTTGCCATGTTTTAGGACAACATTTCCACATACAAAGAAGTTAGAACTCATATAAGTCCCCCATTGGC
>NW_019211695.1:0-7245 GCF_002443255.2 Varroa destructor | reverse complement strand
TTCTTTGAGTTTTAACAAATATACTGCATGTATGATTCTGTTTTGAAATATGGCCAAGATTTCCTTGAGTTTTAACCATTTTTTTGTGTGTGGGATTTCTATCCTGAAACTTAACTGGAGAACACTTGTTTAAGTTTTAACAACTCTTTTGTATGAGGAAACTCTGTTCTGAGACTTGGCCAATGGGGGACTTCTTTGAGTTTTAACAACCTCTTTGTGTGTGGTATTGTTTTCCTAAAACATGGCCAGAAAAGAGGTTTGTTTTAACCAATTTTTTGCAGGTGGGATTTCTGTCCTGAAACTTAGCTGGAGAACACTTGTTTAAGTTTTAACAACTCTTTTGTATGAGGAAACTCTGTTCTGAGACTTGGCCAATGGGGGACTTCTTTGAGTTTTAACAAAATATACTTTGCATGTATGTATTCTGTTTTGAAATATGGCCAAGATTTCCTTGAGTTTTAACCATTTTTTTGTGTGTGGGATTTCTATCCTGAAACTTAACTGGAGAACACTTGTTTAAGTTTTAACAACTCTTTTGTATGAGGAAACTCTGTTCTGAGACTTGGCCAATGGGGGACTTCTTCAGAGTTTTAACAAGCCTCTTTGTAGTGTGGTATTGTTTTCCTAAAACATGGCCAGAAAAGAGGTTTGTTTTAACCAATTTTTTAGCAGGTGGGATTTCTGTCCTGAAACTTAAACTGGAGAACACTTGTTTAAGTTTTAACAACTCTTTTGTATGAGGAAACTAGTGTTCTGAGACTTGGCCAATGGGGGACTTCCTTTGAGATTTTAACAACCTCTTTGTATGTGGTAATGTTTTCCTAGAACATGGCCAGAAAAGAGGTTTAAGTTTTAACCACTTTTTTGTATGTGGGACTTCTGTCCTGAAACTTAGCTAGAGAACACTTGTTTAAGTTTTAACAACTTTTTTTGTACGAGGAAACTCTGTTCTGAGACTTGGCCAATGGGGGACTTCTTTGAGTTTTAACAAATATTTGCATGTAGATTCTGTCTTGAAATATGGCCAAGATTTCCTTATTTTAACAATTTTGTTGTGGGATTTCTGTCCTGAAACTTGCTAAGGAAGCTTGTTTAGTTTAACAACTCTTTTGTTGAGGAAACTCTGTTCTGAGACTTGGCCAATGGGGGACTTCTTTGAGTTTTAACAACCTCTTTGTATGTGGTAATGTTTTCCTAGAACATGGCCAGAAAAGAGGTTTAAGTTTTAACTTTTTTTGTATGTGAGGAAACTCTGTTCTGAGAGTTTGGACCAACGAGAACTTTGTTTGAGGTTTTAACAAATATACTGCATGTATGAGGTTCTGTTTTGAAATATGGCCAAATTTCCTTGAGTTTTAACCATTTTTTTGTGTGTGGGATTTCTTCCTGAAACTTAACTGGAGAACACTTGTTTAAGTTTTAACAACTCTTTTGTATGAGGAAACTCTGTTCTGAGACTTGACCGGTGGGGGACTTCTTTGAGTTTTAACAACCTCTTTGTATGTCGTAATGTTTTCCTAAAACATGGCCAGAAAGGAGGTTTAAGTTTTAACCATTTTTTTGTATGTGGGACTTCTGTCCTGAACTTAACAGAGAACACTTGTTTAAGTTTTAACAACTTTTTTTTTGTACGAGGAAACTCGTTCTGAGACTTGGCCAATGGGGGACTTCTTTGAGTTTTAACAAATATACTGCATGTATGATCTGTTTTGAAATATGGCCAAGATTTCCTTGATTTTAACCAATTTTTTGCAGGTGGGATTTCTGTCCTGAAACTTAGCTGGAGAAACTTTTTTGTTTTAACAACTCTTTTGTATGAGGAAACTCTGTTCTGAGACTTGCCTGGGGGACTTCTTTGGGTTTTAACAACCTTTTTGTATGTGTAATGTTTTCTAAAACATGGCCAGAAAGGAGGTTAAGTTTTAACCATTTTTTTGTATGTGGGACTTCTGTCCTGAACTTAACTAGAGAACACTTGTTTAAGTTTTAACAACTTTTTTTTGTACGAGGAAACTCTGTTCTGAGACTTGGCCAATGGGGGACTTCTTTGAGTTTTAACAACCTCTTTGTATGTGGTATTGTTTTCCTAAAACATGGCCAGAAAAGAGGTTTGTTTTAACCAATTTTTTGCAGGTGGGATTTCTTCCTGAAACTTAACTGGAGAACACTTGTTTAAGTTTTAACAACTCTTTTGTATGAGGAAACTCTGTTCTGAGACTTGGCCAAGTGGGGGACTTCTTTGAGTTTTAACAACCTCTTTGTTGTGGTATTGTTTTCCTAAAACATGGCCAGAAAAGAGGTTTGTTTTAACCAATTTTTTGCAGGTGGGATTTCTGTCCTGAAACTTAGCTGGAGAACACTTGTTTAAGTTTTAACAACTCTTTTGTATGAGGAAACTCTGTTCTGAGACTTGGACCAGTTGGTGGAACTTCTTTGAGTTTTAACAACCTCTTTGTATGTAGTAATGTTTTCCTAAGAACATGGCCAAAAAAGAGGTTTAAGTTTTAACCATTTTTTTGTATGTGGGACTTCTGTCCTGAAACTTAACTAGAGAACACTTGTTTAAGTTTTAACAACTTTTTTTTGTACGAGGAAACTCTGTTCTGAGACTTGGCCAATGGGGGACTTCTTTGAGTTTTAACAAATATACTGCATGTATGATTCTGTTTTGAAATATGGCCAAGATTTCCTTGAGTTTTAACCATTTTTTGGGTGGGATTTCTGTCCTGAAACTTAGCTGGAGAAACTTTTTTGTTTTAACAACTCTTTTGTATGAGGAAACTCTGTTCTGAGACTTGACCGTGGGGGACTTCTTTGGGTTTTAACAACCTTTTGTATGTGTAATGTTTTTCTAAAACATGGCCAAAAGGAGGTTAAGTTTTAACCATTTTTTTGTATGTGGGACTTCTGTCCTGAACTTAACTAGAGAACACTTGTTTAAGTTTTAACAACTTTTTTTGTACGAGGAAACTCTGTTCTGAGACTTGGCCAATGGGGGACTTCTTTGAGTTTTAACAACCTCTTTGTATGTGGTAATTGTTTTCCTAAAACATGGCCAGAAAAGAGGTTTAAGTTTTAACCAGCTTTTTTTGTATGTGGGACTTCTGTCCTGAAACTTAGCTAGAGAACACTTGTTTAAGTTTTAACAACTTTTTTGTACGAGGAAACTCTGTTCTGAGACTTGGCCAATGGGGGACTTCTTTGAGTTTTAACAATATTGTAGCATGTAAGATTCTGTCTTGAAATATGGCCAAGATTTCCTTATTTTAACAATTTTGTTGTAGGGAATTTTTCCTGAAACTTGGCTACAGGAAGCTTGTTTGAGTTTAACAACTCTTTTGTTGAGGAAACTCTGTTCTGAGACTTGGCCAATGGGGGACTTCTTTGAGTTTTAACAACCTCTTTGTATGTGGTAATTTTTTCCTAAAACATGGCCAGAAAAGAGGTTTGTTTTAACCAATTTTTTGCAGGTGGGATTTCTGTCCTGAAACTTAGCTGGAGAACACTTGTTTAAGTTTTAACAACTCTTTTGTATGAGGAAACTCTGTTCTGAGATTTGGCCAACGAGAACTTGTTTGGGTTTTAACAATTACTGCTGTAATGGTTTGTTTTAGAAATATGGCCAGAAGGTTTAGTTTTAACCACTTTTTTGTTGTGGGATTTCTGTCCTGAAACTTACTGAGAACACTTTTTGTTTTAACAACTCTTTTGTATGAGGAAACTCTGTTCTGAGACTTGACCGGTGGGGGACTTCTTTGGGTTTTAACAACCTTTTTGTATGTCGTAATGTTTTTCTAAAACATGGCCAGAAAGGAGGTTAAGTTTTAACCATTTTTTTGTATGTGGGACTTCTGTCCTGGAACTTAACTAGAGAACACTTGTTTAAGTTTTAACAACTTTTTTTTTGTACGAGGAAACTCTGTTCTGAAACTTGGCCAATGGGGGACTTCTTTGAGTTTTAACAACCTCTTTGTATGTGGTATTGTTTTCCTAAAACATGGCCAGAAAAGAGGTTTTGTTTTAACCAATTTTTTGCAGGTGGGATTTCTGTCCTGAAACTTAGCTGGAGAACACTTGTTTAAGTTTTAACAACTCTTTTGTATGAGGAAACTCTGTTCTGAGACTTGGCCAATGGGGGACTTCTTTGAGTTTTAACAACCTCTTTGTATGTGGTAATGTTTTCCTAAACATGGCCAGAAAAGAGGTTTAAGTTTTAACCATTTTTTTGTATGTGGGACTTCTGTCCTGAAACTTAACTAGAGAACACTTGTTTAAGTTTTAACAACTTTTTTTTGTACGAGGAAACTCTGTTCTGAGACTTGGCCAATGGGGGACTTCTTTGAGTTTTAACAAATATACTGCATGTAATGATTCTGTTTTGAAATATGGCCAAGATTTCCTTGAGTTTTAACCAATTTTTTGCAGGTGGGATTTCTGTCCTGAAACTTAGCTAGATAATTAACTTTTTTGTTTTAACAACTCTTTTTGTATGAGGAAACTCTGTTCTGAGACTTGACCGGTGGGGGACTTCTTTGGGTTTTAACAACCTTTTTGTATGTCGTAATGTTTTTCTAAAACATGGCCAGAAAGGAGGTTTAAGTTTTAACCATTTTTTTGTATGTGGGACTTCTGTCCTGGAACTTAACTAGAGAACACTTGTTTAAGTTTTAACAACTTTTTTTTGTACGAGGAAACTCTGTTCTGAGACTTGGCCAATGGGGGACTTCTTTGAGTTTTAACAACCTCTTTGTATGTGGTATTGTTTTCCTAAAACATGGCCAGAAAAGAGGTTTGTTTTAACCAATTTTTTGCAGGTGGGATTTCTGATCCTGAAACTTAACTGGAGAACACTTGTTTAAGTTTTAACAACTCTTTTGTATGAGGAAACTCTGTTCTGAGACTTGGCCAATGGGGGACTTCTTTGAGTTTTAACAACCTCTTTGTGTGTTGGTAATTGTTTTCCTAAAACATGGCCAGAAAAGAGGTTTGTTTTAACCATTTTTTGTAGTGGGATTTCTGTCCTGAAACTTAACTGGAGAACACTTGTTTAAGTTTTAACAACTCTTTTGTATGAGGAAACTCTGTTCTGAGACTTGGCCAATGGGGGACTTCTTTGAGTTTTAACAACCTCTTTGTGTGTGGTATTTTTTCCTAAAACATGGCCAGAAAAGAGGTTTGTTTTAACCAATTTTTTGCAGGTGGGATTTCTGTCCTGAAACTTAGCTGGAGAACACTTGTTTAAGTTTTAACAACTCTTTTGTATGAGGAAACTCTGTTCTGAGACTTGGCCATGGGAGACTTCTTTGGTTTTAACAATTCTTTGTATGTGGTAATGTTTTCCTAAAACATGGCCAGAAAAGAGGTTTAAGTTTTAACCATTTTTTTGTATGTGGGACTTCTGTCCTGAAACTTAACTAGAGAACACTTGTTTAAGTTTTAACAACTTTTTTTTGTACGAGGAAACTCTGTTCTGAGACTTGGCCAATGGGGGACTTCTTTGAGTTTTAACAACCTCTTTGTATGTGGTATTGTTTTCCTAAAATATGGCCAGAAAAGAGTTTGTTTTAACCACTATTTTGTATGTGGGATTTCTGTCCTGAACTTAGCTAGAGAACACTTGTAAGTTTTAACAACTTTGTGTATGAGGAAACCCTTTCTGAGACTTGGGCACGAGAACTTGTTTGAGCTTTTAACGAATATTTAGCATGTAAGATTCTGTCTTGAAATATGGCCAAGATTTCCTTACTTTTAACAATTTTGTTGTAAGCGGAAATTTTGTCCTGAAACTTGGCTACAAACTTTTTATGTTAACTTTTTGTTGAGGAAACTCTGTTCTGAGACTTGGCCAATGGGGGACTTCTTTGAGTTTTAACAACCTCTTTGTATGTGGTATGTTTTCCTAGAACATGGCCAGAAAAGAGGTTTGAAGTGTTTAACTTTTTTGTGTGAGGAAACTCTGTTCTGAGATTTGGCCAACGAGAACTTGTTTGGGTTTTAACAAATATACTGCATGTAAGATTCTGTTTGAAATATGGCCAAATTTCCTTGATTTTAACCATTTTTTGTGTGGGATTTCTGTCCTGAAACTTAACTGGAGAACACTTGTTTAAGTTTTAACAACTCCCCCATTGGCCAAGTCTCAGAACAGAGTTTCCTCGTACAAAAAAAAGGTTGTTAAAACTTAAACAAGTGTTCTCTAGTTAAGTTTCAGGACAGAAGTCCCACATACAAAAAAATGGTTAAAACTTAAACCTCTTTTCTGGCCATGTTCTAGGAAAACATTACCACATACAAAGAGATTGTTAAAACTCAAAGAAGTCTCCCATAGGCCAAGTCTCAGAACAGAGCTTCCTCATACAAAAGAGTTGTTAAAACTTAAACAAGTGTTCTCCAGCTAAGTTTCAGGACGGAAATCCCACCTGCAAAAAATTGGTCAAAACTCAAGGAAATCTTGGCCATATTTCAAAACAGAATCATACATGCAGTATATTTGTTAAAACTCAAAAAAGTCCCCTATTGGCCAAGTTTCAGAACGGAGTTTCCTCGTACAAAAAAAAAGTTGTTAAAACTCAAACAAGTGTTCTCTGGTTAAGTTTCAGGACAGAAGTCCTACATACAAAAAAGTGGTTAAAACTTAAACCTCCTTTCTGGCTATGTTTTAGGAAAACATTACGACATACAAAGAGGTTGTTAGAGCTCAAAGAAGTCCCCCACCGGTTAAGTCTCAGAACAGAGTTTCCTCGTACAAAAATTCAACACTCAACGAGCTTTCTTTAGCCAAGTTTCAGGATAAATCTCCGTTTACAACTAAATTGTTAAAAGTGAAGGAAATCTTGGCCATATTTCAAGACAGAATCTTACATGCTAAATATTCGTTAAAACTCAAACAAGTTCTCGTTGCCCAAGTCTCAGAATAGGGTTTCCTCATACATAGAAAGTTGTTAAAACTTAGGCAAGTGTTCTCTAGCTAAGCTTCAGAACAGAGGTCCCACATACAAAAAAATGGTTAAAACTTAAACCTCTTTTTTGGTCATGTTTTAGGAAAATATTACCACATACAAAGAGGTTGTTAAAACTCAAAGAAGTCCCCCACTGGTCAAGTCTCAGAACAGAGTTTCCTCATACAAAAGAGTTGTTAAAACTTAAACAAGTGTTCTCCAGTTAAGTTTCAGGATAGAAATCCCGCCTGCAAAAAATTGGTTAAAACAAACCTCTTTTCTGGCTATGTTTTAGGAAAACAATACC
>NW_019211694.1:0-2825 GCF_002443255.2 Varroa destructor | reverse complement strand
GAAACATGGCCAAAAAAAAATGTTTGTTTTAACCACTTCTTTGTATCTTCCTGAAACTTAGCTAGAGAATACTTGTTTAAGTTTTAACAGCTTTTCTGTATGAGGAAACCCTATTTTGAGACTTGGCCAACGAGAACTTGGGTTTTAGCAAATATATTGCATGTAAGGTTCTGTATTGAAACATGACCAAAGAGGTTTCCTTGACTTTTAATAATTTTGTTGTACGCGGAAATTTTGTCTGATACTTGGCTAAAGGAAGCTTGTCTGAGTGTTAACAACTTTTGTTTGTATGAGGACACTCTGTTCTAAGACTTGGCCAATGGGGGACTTATATAAGTTTTAACTTCTTTGTATGTGGAAATGTTGTCCTAAAACATGGCCAAAAAAAAATGTTTGTTTTAACCACTTCTTTGTATCTTCCTGAAACTTAGCTAGAGAATACTTGTTTAAGTTTTAACAGCTTTTCTATATGAGGAAACTCTATTTTGAGACTTGGCCAACGAGAACTTGGGTTTTAGCAAATATATTGCATGTAAGATTTTGTTTTGAAATATGGCCAAAAAGATTTCCTTGACTTTTAACAATTTTGTTGTATGCGGGAATTTTGTCTGAAACTTGGCTAAAGGAAGCTTGTTTGAGTGTTAACAACTTTTGTTTGTATGAGGAAACTCTGTCCTGAGACTTGGCCAATGGGGGACTTATTTAAGTTTTAACTTCTTTGTATGTGGAAATGTTGTCCTAAAACATGGCCAAAAAAAATGTTTGTTTTAACCACTTCTCTGTATCTTCCTGCAACTTAGCTAGAGAACACTTGTTCAAGTTTTAACAACTTTTCTGTCTGAGGGAACTCTATCCTGAGACTTGGCCAACGAGAACTTCTTAGAGTTTTAACAAATATACTACATGTAAGGTTCTGTTTCGAAATATGACCAAAGAGATTTCCTTGACTTTTAACAATTTTGTTGTAAGCGGAAATTTTGTCTGTAACTTGGCTAAAGGAAGCTTGTTTGAGTGTTAACAACTTTTGTTTGTATGAGGAAACTCTGTCCTGGGACTTGGCCAGTGGGGGACTTATTTAAATTTTAACTTCTTTGTATGTGGACGTGTTGTCCTAAAACATGGCCAGAAAAAACGTTTGTTTTAACCCGTTCTTTGTATCTTCCTGACACTTAGCTAGAGAATACTTGTTTAAGTTTTAACAGCTTTTCTATATGAGGAAACTCTATTTTGAGACTTGGCCAACGAGAACTTGGGTTTTAGCAAATATATTGCATGTAAGATTTTGTTTTGAAATATGGCCAAAAAGATTTCCTTGACTTTTAACAATTTTGTTGTATGCGGGAATTTTGTCTGAAACTTGGCTAAAGGAAGCTTGTTTGAGTGTTAACAACTTTTGTTTGTATGAGGAAACTCTGTCCTGAGACTTGGCCAATGGGGGACTTATTTAAATTTCAACTTCTTTGTATGTGGACGTGTTGTCCTAAAACATGGCCAGAAAAAACGTTTGTTTTAACCCGTTCTTTGTATCTTCCTGAAACTTAGCTAGAGAACACTTGTTCAAGTTTTAACAACTTTTCTGTCTGAGGGAACTCTGTCCTGAGACTTGGCCAACGAGAACTTCTTAGAGTTTTAACAAATATACTACATGTAAGGTTCTGTTTCGAAATATAACCAAAGAGATTTCCTTGACTTTTAACAATTTTGTTGTAAGCGGAAATTTTGTCTGCAACTTGGCTAAAGGAAGCTTGTTTGAGTGTTAACAACTTTTGTTTGTATGAGGAAACTCTGTCCTGGGACTTGGCCAGTGGGGGACTTATTTAAATTTTAACTTCTTTGTATGTGGACGTGTTGTCCTAAAACATGGCCAGAAAAAACGTTTGTTTTAACCCGTTCTTTGTATCTTCCTGACACTTAGCTAGAGAATACTTGTTTAAGTTTTAACAGCTTTTCTGTATGAGGAAACTCTATTTTGAGACTTGACCAACGAGAACTTGGGTGTTAGTAAATATATTACATTAAGATTCTGTTTTGAAATATGGCCGAAAAGATTTCCTTGACTTTTAACAATTTTGTTGTAAGCGGAAATTTTGTCTGAAACTTGGCTAAAGGAAGCTTTTTTGTGTGTTAACAACTTTTTTTTGTATGAGGAAACTCTGTCCTGAGACTTGGCCAATGGGAGACTTATTTAAGTTTTAACAACTTCTTTGTATGTGGAAATGTTGTCCTAAAATATGGCCAAAAAAAAACGTTTGTTTTAACCACTTCTTTGTATTTTCCTGAAACTTAGCTAGAGAATACTTGTTTAAGTTTTAACAGCTTTTCTGTATGAGGAAACTCTATTTTGAGACTTGACCAACGAGAACTTGGGTGTTAGCAAATATATTACATTAAGATTCTGTTTTGAAATATGGCCGAAAAGATTTCCTTGACTTTTAACAATTTTGTTGTAAGCGGAAATTTTGTCTGAAACTTGGCTAAAGGAAGCTTGTTTGAGTGTTAACATCTTTTGTTTGTATGAGGAAACTCTGTCCTGAGACTTGGCCAATGGGGGACTTATTTAAGTTTTAACTTCTTTGTATGTGGAAATGTTGTCCTAAAACATGGCCAAAAAAAACGTTTGTTTTAACCACTTCTTTGTATCTTCCTGAAACTTAGCTAGAGAACACTTGTTCAAGTTTTAACAACTTTTCTGTGTGAGGGTACTCTATCCTGAGACTTGACCAACGAGAACTTGAGTTTTACCAAATATACTGCATGTAAGGTTCTGTATTGAAACATGACCAAAGAGGTTTCCTTGACTTTTAATAATTTTGTTGTATGCGGAA
>NW_019211693.1:0-1546 GCF_002443255.2 Varroa destructor | reverse complement strand
AGTCAAGGAAATCTTTTTGGCCATATTTCAAAACAGAATCTTACATGCAATATATTTGCTAAAACCCAAGTTCTCGTTGGTCAAGTCTCAAAATAGAGTTTCCTCATACAGAAAAGCTGTTAAAACTTAAACAAGTATTCTCTAGCTAAGTTTCAGGAAGATACAAAGAAGTGGTTAAAACAAACGTTTTTTTTTTGTGGCCATGTTTTAGGACAACATTACCACATACAAAGAAGTTAAAACTTAAATAAGTCCCCCATTGGCCAAGTCTCAGGACAGAGTTTCCTCATACAAACAAAGGTTGTTAACACTCAAACAAGCTTCCTTTAGCCAAGTTTCAGCCAAAATTTCCGCATACAACAAGATTGTTAAAAGTCAAGGAAATCTCTTTGGTCATATTTCAAAACAGAACCTTACATGTAGTATATTTGCTAAAACCCAAGTTCTCGTTGGTCAAGTCTCAAAATAGAGTTTCCTCATACAGGAAAGCTGTTAAAACTTAAACAAGTATTCTCTAGATAAGTTTCAGGAAGATACAAAGAAGTGGTTAAAACAAGCGTTTTTTTTTTTGCCATGTTTTAGGACAACATTTCCACATACAAAGAAGTTAAAACTTATATAAGTCCCCGATTGGCCAAGTCTTAGAACAGAGTGTCCTCATACAAACAAAGGTTGTTAACACTCAAACAAGCTTCCGTTAGCCGAGTTTCAGACAAAATTTCCGCATACAACAAAATTATTAAAAGTCAAGGAAATCTTTTTGGTCATATTTCAAAACAGAACCTTACATGCAATATATTTGCTAAAACCCAAGTTCTCGTTGGTCAAGTCTCAATATAGAGTTTCCTCATACAGGAAAGCTGTTAAAACTTAAACAAGTATTCTCTAGCTAAGTTTCAGGAAGATACAAAGGAGTGGTTAAAACAAGCGTTTTTTTTGCCATGTTTTAGGACAACATTTCCACATACAAAGAAGTTAAAACTTATATAAGTCCCTCATTGGCTAAGTCTTAGAACAGAGTGTCCTCATACAAACAAAAGTTGTTAACACTCAAGCAAGCTTCCGTTAGCCAAGTTTCAGACAAAATTTCCGCATACAACAAAATTATTAAAAGTCAAGGAAACCTCTTTGGTCATGTTTCAATACAGAACCTTACATGCAATATATTTGCTAAAACCCAAGTTCTCGTTGGCCAAGTCTCAAAATAGAGTTTCCTCATACAGAAAAGCTGTTAAAACTTAAACAAGTATTCTCTAGCTGAGTTTCAGGAAGATAGAAGTGGTTAAAACAAACATTTTTTCTAGCCATGTTTTAGGACAACATTTCCACATACAAAGAAGTTAAAACTTATATAAGTCCCCCATTGGCCAAGTCTCAGAACAGAATTTCCTCATACAAACAAAAGTTGTTAACACTCAAACAAGCTTCCTTTAACCCCGTTGCAGACAAAATTTCCGCATACAACAAAATTGTTAAAAGTCAAGGAAATCTCTTTGGTCATATTTCAAAACAGAACCTTACATGCAATATATTTGCTAAAACCCAA
>NW_019211692.1:0-1416 GCF_002443255.2 Varroa destructor | reverse complement strand
AATTTCCGCTTACAACAAAATTGTTAAAAGTCAAGGAAATCTTTTTGGTCATATTTCGAAACAGAACCTTACATGTAGTATATTTGTTAAAACTCTAAGAAGTTCTCGTTGGCCAAGTCTCAGGATAGAGTTCCCTCACACAGAAAAGTTGTTAAAACTTGAACAAGTGTTCTCTAGCTAAGTTTCAGGAAGATACAAAGAAGTGGTTAAAACAAACGTTTTTTTTTGGCCATGTTTTAGGACAACATTTCCACATACAAAGAGGTTAAAACTTAAATAAGTCCCCCATTGGCCAAGTCTCAGAACAGAGTTTTCTCATACAAACAAAAGTTGTTGACACTCAAACAAGCTTCCTTTAGCCAAGTTTCAGACAAAATTTCCGCTTACAACAAAATTATTAAAAGTCAAGGAAATCTTTTTGGTCATATTTCAAAACAGAACCTTACATGCAATATATTTGCTAAAACCCAAGTTCTCGTTGGTCAAGTCTCAGAACAGAGTTCCCTCACACAGAAAAGTTGTTAAAACTTAAACAAGTGTTCTCTAGCTAAGTTCCAGGAAGATACAAAGAAGTGATTAAAACAAATGTTTTTTTCTGGCCATATTTTAGGACAACATTTCCACATACAAAGAAGTTAAAACTTAAATAAGTCTCCCATTGGTCAAGTCTCAGGACCGAGTTTCCTCATACAAAAAAAAGTTGTTAACACTCAAACAAGCTTCCTTCAGCCAAGTTTCAGACAAAATTTCCGCATACAACAAAATTGCTAAAAGTCAAAAAAATCTTTTTGGCCATATTTCAAAACAGAATCTTACATGCAATATATTTGCTAAAACCCAAGTTCTCGTTGGTCAAGACTCAAAATAGAGTTTCCTCATACAGAAAAGCTGTTAAAACTTATACAAGTATTCCCTAGCTAAGTTTCAGGAAGATAGAAGTGGTTAAAACAAACGTTTTTTTTGCCATGTTTTAGGACAACATTTCCACATACAAAGAAGTTAAAACTTATATAAGTCCCCCATTGGCCAAGTCTTAGAACAGAGTGTCCTCACACAAACAAAAGTTGTTAACACCCAAACAAGCTTCCCTTAGTCAAGTTTCAGACAAAATTTCCGCATACAACAAAATTGTTAAAAGTCAAGGAAATCTTTGTGGTCATATTTCGAAACAGAACCTTACATGTAATATATTTGTTAAAACTCAAAGAAGTTCTCGTTGGCCAAGTCTCAGGATAGAGTTCCCTCACACAGAAAAGTTGTTAAAACTTAAAGAAGTGTTCTCTACCTAAGTTTCAGGAAGATACAAAGAAGTGGTTAGAACAAACATTTTTTTTGGCCATGTTTTAGGACAACATTTCCACATACAAAGAAATTAAAACTTAAATAAGTCCCCCATTGGCCATGTCTCAGAACAGA
>NW_019211691.1:0-1273 GCF_002443255.2 Varroa destructor | reverse complement strand
CCAAAAAGATTTCCTTGACTTTTAACAATTTTGTTGTATGCGGAAATTTTGTCTGAAACTTGGCTAAAGGAAGCTTGTTTGAGTGTTAACAACTTTTGTTTGTATGAGGACACTGTTCTAAGACTTGGCCAATGGGGGACTTATATAAGTTTTAACTTCTTTGTATGTGAACATGTTGTCCTAAAACATGGCAAAAAAAAAACGTTTGTTTTAACCACTTCTTTGTACCTTTCTGAAACTTACCTAGAGAATACTTGTTTAAGTTTTAACAGCTTTCCTGTATGAGGAAACTCTATTTTGAGACTTGGCCAACGAGAACTTCTTTGAGTTTTAACAAATATGTTACATGTAAGGTTCTGTTTTGAAATATGACCAAAAAGATTTCCTTGACTTTTAACAATTTTGTTGTATGCGGAAATTTTGTCTGAAACTTGGCTAAAGGAAGCTTGTTTGAGTGTTAACAACTTTTGTTTGTATGAGGACACTCTGTTCTAAGACTTGGCCAATGGGGGACTTATTTAAGTTTTAATTTCTTTGTATGTGGAAATGTTGTCCTAAAACATGGCCAAAAAAAACGTTTGTTCTAACCACTTCTTTGTATCTTCCTGAAACTTAGCTAGAGAATACTTGTTTAAGTTTTAACAGCTTTTCTGTATGAGGAAACTCTATTTTGAGACTTGACCAACGAGAACTTGGGTTTTAGCAAATATATTGCATGTAAGGTTCTGTTTTGAAATATGACCAAAAAGATTTCCTTGACTTTTAACAATTTTGTTGTATGCGGAAATTTTGTCTGAAATTTGGCTAAAGGAAGCTTGTTTGAGTGTTAACAACTTTTGTTTGTATGAGGACACTGTTCTGAGACATGGCCAATGGGGGACTTATTTAAGTTTTAATTTCTTTGTATGTGGAAATGTTGTCCTAAAACATGGCCAAAAAAAACGTTTGTTCTAACCACTTCTTTGTATCTTCCTGAAACTTAGGTAGAGAACACTTCTTTAAGTTTTAACAACTTTTCTGTGTGAGGAAACTCTATTTTGAGACTTGACCAACGAGAACTTGGGTTTTAGCAAATATACTGCATGTAAGGTTCTGTATTGAAACATGACCAAAGAGGTTTCCTTGACTTTTAATAATTTTGTTGTATGCGGAAATTTTGTCTGAAACTTGGCTAAAGGAAGCTTGTTTGAGTGTTAACAACTTTTGTTTGTATGAGGAAACTCTGTTCTGAGACATGGCCAATGGGGGACTTATTTAAATTTTAATTTTTTTA
>NW_019211690.1:0-2237 GCF_002443255.2 Varroa destructor | reverse complement strand
CATGCAATATATTCGCTAAAACCCAAGTTCTCGTTGGTCAAGTCTCAAAACAGAGTTTCCTCATACAGAAAAGCTGTTAAAACTTAAACAAGTATTCTCTAGCTAAGCTTCAGGAAGATACAAAGTAGTGGTTAAAACAAACGTTTTTTTTTGGCCATGTTTTAGGACAACATTTCTACATACAAAGAAGTTAAAACTTATATAAATCCCCCATTGGCCAAGTCTTAGAACAGAGTGTCCTCATACAAATAAAAGTTGTTAACACTCAAACAAGCTTTCTTTAGCCAAGTTTCAGACAAAGTTTCCGCATACAATAAAATTGCTAAAAGTCAAAGAAATCTTTTTGGCCATATTTCAAAACAGAATCTTACATGCAATATATTTGCTAAAACCCAAGTTCTCGTTAGCCAAGACTCAAAATAGAGTTTCCTCATACAGAAAAGCTGTTAAAACTTAAACAAGTATTTTCTATTTAAGTTTCAGGAAGATACAAAGAGCGGGTTAAAACAAACGTTTTTTCTGGCCATGTTTTAGGACAACATTTCCACATACAACGAAGTTAGATAAGTCTCCCATTGGCCAAGTCTCAGGACAGAGTTTCCTCATACAAACAAAAGTTGTTAACACTCAAACAAGCTTCCTTTAGCCAGGTTTCAGACAAAATTTCCGCATACAACAAAATTGTTAAAAGTCAAGGAAATCTTTTTGGCCATATTTCAAAACGGAATCTTATATGCAATATATCTGCTAAAACCCAAGTTCTCGTTGGTCAAGTCTCAAAATAGAGTTTCCTCATACAGAAAAGCTGTTAAAACTTAAACAAGTATTCTCTAGCTAAGTTTCAAGAATATAGAAGTGGTTAAAACAAACATTTTTTCTGGCCATGTTTTAGGACAACATTTCCATCTACAAAGAAGTTGTTAAAATTCAAATAAGTCCCCCATTGGCCACGTCTCAGAACAGAATTTCCTCATACAAAAAAAAAAGTTGTTAACACTCAAACAAGCTTCCTTTAGCCAAGTTTCAGACAGAATTTCCGCATACAACAAAATTATTAAAAGTCAAGGAAACCTCTTTGGTCATGTTTCAATACAGAACCTTACATGCAATATATTTGCTAAAACCCAAGTTCTCGTTGGTCAAGTCTCAAAATAGAGTTTCCTCATACAGAACAGCTGTTAAAACTTATACAAGTATTCTCTATTTAAGTTTCAGGAAGGTACAAAGAACGGGTTAAAACAAACGTTTTTTCTGGCCATGTTTTGGGACAACATTTCCACATACAAAGAAGTTAAAATTTAAATAAGTCCCCCATTGGCCAAGTCTTAGAACAGAGTGTCCTCATACAAACAAAAGTTGTTAACACTCAAACAAGCTTCCTTTAGCCAAGTTTGAGACAAAATCTCCGTATAAAACAAAATTATTAAAAGTCAAAGAAATCTCTTTGGTCATATTTCAATACAGAACCTTACATGCAATATATTTGCTAAAACCCAAGTTCTCGTTGGTCAAGTCTCAAAATAGAGTTTCCTCATACAGAACAGCTGTCAAAACTTAAACAAGTATCCTCTAGCTAAGTTTCAAGAAGATAGAAGTGGTTAAAACAAACATTTTTTCTGACCATGTTTTAGGACAACATTTCCACCTACAAAGAAGTTGTTAAAACTCAAATAAGTCCCCCATTGGCCACGTCTCAGAACAGAGTTTCCTCATACAAAAAAAGTTGTTAACACTCAAACAAGCTTCTTTTAGCCAAGTTTCAGACAAAATTTCCGTATATAACAAAATTGTTAAAAGTCAAGAAAATCTTTTTGGTCATATTTCAAAACAGAACCTTACATGCAATATATTTGTTAAAACTCAAAGAAGTTCTCGTTAGCCAAGTCTCAGGACAGAGTTCCCTCACACAGAAAAGTTATTAAAACTTAAACAAGTGTTCTCTAGCTAAGTTCCAGGAAGATACAAAGAAGTGATTAAAACAAATGTTTTTTTCTGGCCATGTTTTAGGACAACATTTCCACATACAAAGAAGTTAAAATTTAAATAAGTCCCCCATTGGCCAAGTCTCAGGACAGAGTTTCCTCATACAAACAAAAGTTGTTAACACTCAAACAAGCTTCCTTTAGCCAAGTTTCAGACAAAATTGCCGCTTACAAGAAAATCGTTAAAAGTCAAGAAAATCTTTTTGGCCATATTACAAACAGAATCTTACATGTAATATATTTGCTAAAACTCAA
>NW_019211689.1:0-2274 GCF_002443255.2 Varroa destructor | reverse complement strand
GCCAGAAAAAAAACAGTTGTTTTAACCACTTCTTTGTATGCGGAACTTCTGTCCTGAAACTTACCTAGGGAGCACTTGTGTTTAAGTTTTAACAACTTTTCTGTGTGAGGGAACTCTATCCTGAGACTTGGCCAACGAGAACTTCTTTGAGTTTTAACAAATACACTACATGTAAGGTTCTGTTTTGAAATATGACCAAAAAGATTTCCCTGACTTTTAACAATTTTGTTGTATGCGGAAATTTTGTCTGAAACTTGGCTAAAGGAAGCTTGTTTGAGTGTTAACAACTTTTGTTTGTATGAGGACACTCTGTACTGAGACTTGGCCAATGGGAACTTATATAAGTTTTAACTTCTTTGTATGTGGAAATGTTTTCCTAAAACATGAACAGAAAAAACGTTTGTTTTAACCACTTCTTTGTATCTTCCTGAAACTTAGATAGAGAATACTTGTTTAAGTTTTAACAACTTTTCTGTGTGAGGGAACTCCATCCTGAGACTTGGCCAACGAGAACTTCTTTGAGCTTTAACAAATATATTGCATGTAAGGTTCTCTCTTGAAATATGGCCAAAAAGATTTCCTTGACTTCTAACAACTTTGTTGTAAGTGGAAATTTTCTCCTGAAACTTAGCTAAAGGAAGCTTGTTTGAGTGCTAATAACTTTTTTTGTATGAGGAAACTCTGTTCTGAGACTTGGCCAATGGGGGACTTATTTAAGTTTTAACTTCTTTGTATGTGGAAATGTTGTTCTAAAACATGGCCAGAAAAAATGTTTGTTTTAACCACTTCTATCTTCCTGAAACTTAGCTAGAGAATACTTGTTTAAGTTTTAACAGCTTTTCTGTATGAGGAAACTCTATTTTGAGGCTTGACCAACGAGAACTTGGGTTTTAGCAAATATATTGCATGTAAGGTTCTGTACTGAAATATGGCCAAAAAGATTTCCTTGATGTTTAACAATTTTGTTGTAAGCGGAAATTTTGTCTGAATTTTGGCTAAAGGAAGCTTGTTTGAGTGTTAACAACTTTTGTTTGTATAAGGAAACTCTGTCCTGAGACTTGGCCAATGGGAGACTTATTTAAGTTTTAACTTCTTTGTATGTGGAAATGTTGTCCTAAAACATGGCCAAAAAAAAAACGTTTGTTTTAACCACTTCTTTGTATCTTCCTGAAACTTAGCTAGAGAGTACTTGTTTAAGTTTTAACAGCTTTTCTGTATGAGGAAACTCTATTTTGAGACTTGACCAACGAGAACTTGGGTTTTAGCAAATATATTGCATGTAAGATTCTGTTTTGAAATATGGCCAAAAAGATCTCCCTGACTTTTAACAATTTTGTTGTAAGCGGAAATTTTGTTTGAAAGTTGGCTAAAGGAAGCTTGTTTGAGTGTTAACAACTTTTGTTTGTATGAGGAAACTCTGTCCTAAGACTTGGCCAATGGGAGACTTATTTAAGTTTTAACTTCTTTGTATGTGGAAATGTTGTTCTAAAACATGGCCAGAAAAAATGTTTGTTTTAACCACTTCTATCTTCCTGAAACTTAGCTAGAGAATACTTGTTTATGTTTTAACAGCTTTTCTGTATGAGGAAACTCTATTTTGAGGCTTGACCAACGAGAACTTGGGTTTTAGCAAATATATTGCATGTAAGGTTCTGTACTGAAATATGGCCAAAAAGATTTCCTTGATGTTTAACAATTTTGTTGTAAGCGGAAATTTTGTCTGAAACTTGGCTAAAGGAAGCTTGTTTGAGTGTTAACAACTTTTGTTTGTATAAGGAAACTCTGTCCTGAGACTTGGCCAATGGGGGACTTATTTAAGTTTTAACTTCTTTGTATGTGGAAATGTTGTTTTAAAACATGACCAAAAAAAACGTTTGTTTTAACCACTTCTTTGTATCTTCCTGAAACTTAGCTAGAGAATACTTGTTTAAGTTTTAACAGCTTTTCTGTATGAGGAAACTCTATTTTGAGACTTGACCAACGAGAACTTGGGTTTTAGCAAATATATTGCATGTAAGATTCTATTTTGAAATATGGCCAAAAAGATCTCCTTGACTTTTAACAATTTTGTTGTAAGCGGAAATTTTGTTTGAAAGTTGGCTAAAGGAAGCTTGTTTGAGTGTTAACAACTTTTGTTTGTATGAGGAAACTCTGTCCTAAGACTTGGCCAATGGGAGACTTATTTAAGTTTTAACTTCTTTGTATGTGGAAATGTTGTCCTAAAACATGGCCAAAAAAACGTTTGTTTTAACCACCTCTTTATATCTTCCTGAA
>NW_019211688.1:0-1306 GCF_002443255.2 Varroa destructor | reverse complement strand
TTGGCCAATGGGGGACTTATATAAGTTTTAACTTCTTTGTATGTGGAAATGTTGTCCTAAAACATGGCTAGAAAAAATGTTTGTTTTAACCACTTCTATCTTCCTGAAACTTAGCTAGAGAATACTTGTTTAAGTTTTAACAGCTTTTCTGTATGAGGAAACTCTATTTTGAGACTTGACCAACGAGAACTTGGGTTTTAGCAAATATATTGCATGTAAGATTCTGTTTTGAAATATGGCCAAAAAGATCTCCTTGACTTTTAGCAATTTTGTTGTAAGCGGAAATTTTGCCTGAAACATGGCTAAAGGAAGCTTGTTTGAGTGTTAACAACTTTTGCTTGTATGAGGAAACTCTGTTCTGAGACTTGGCCAATGGGGGACTTATTTAAATTTTAACTTTTTTGTATGTGGACGTGTTGTCCTAAAACATGGCCAGAAAAAACGTTTGTTTTAACCCGTTCTTTGTATCTTCATGGAACTTAGCTAGAGAACACTGGTTTAAGTTTTAACAACTTTTCTGTGTGAGAGAACTCTATCCTGAGACTTGACCAACGAGAACTTGGGTTTTAGCAAATATATTGCATGTAAGGTTCTGTATTGAAATATGACCAAAAAGATTTCCTTGATGTTTAACAATTTTGTTGTAAGCGGAAATTTTGTCTGAAACTTGGCTTAAGGAAGCTTGTTTGAGTGTTAACAACTTTTGTTTGTATGAGGAAACTCTGTCCTGAGACTTGGCCAATGGGGAACTTATTTAAGTTTTAACTTCTTTGTATATGGTAATGTTGTCCTAAAACATGGCCAAAAAAAAAACGTTTGTTTTAACCACTTCTTTGTATCTTCCTGAAACTTAGCTAGAGAATACTTGTTTAAGTTTTAGCAGCTTTTCTGTATGAGGAAACTCTATTTTGAGACTTGACCAACGAGAACTTGGGTTTTAGCAAATATATTGCATGTAAGATTCTGTTTTGAAATATGGCCAAAAAGATTTCCTTGACTTTTAACAATTTTGTTGTATGCGGAAATTTTGTCTGAAGCTTGGCTAAAGGAAGCTTGTTTGAGTGTTAACAACTTTTGTTTGCATGAGGACACTGTTCTAAGACTTGGCCAATGGGGGACTTATATAAGTTTTAACTGCTTTGTATGTGGAAATGTTGTCCTAAAACATGGCCAAAAAAAAACGTTTGTTTTAACCACTTCTTTGTATCTTCCTGAAACTTAGCTAGAGAATACTTATTTAAGTTTTAACAGCTTTTCTGTGTAAGGGAACTCTATCCTGAGACTTGACCAACGAGAACTTCTTTGA
>NW_019211687.1:0-4259 GCF_002443255.2 Varroa destructor | reverse complement strand
TCATACAAAAAAAGTTATTAACACTCAAACAAGCTTCCTTTAGCTAAGTTTCAGGACAAAACTTCCACTACAACAAAATTGTTAAAAGTCAAGGAAATCTTTTTGGCCATATTTCAAAACAGAATCTTACAGCAATATATTTGTAAAGCTCAAAGAAGTCTCTTCAGTTCAGCATAGGAGCTCCCTCACACAGAAAAGTTGTTAAAACTTAACAAGTTTCCCTAGCTAGTTTCAGAAGTCAAAGAGTGGTAACACCGTTGGATGTTTAGACAACATTCATACAGATGTAACAGTCCCCATTGAAGCTCAAAGTTCTTACAGTTAACATAAGCTTTTTAGTTCAGAAAAATGTACAAATGTTGAAATCAATCTTTTGGCCATATTTCAAAAAGAACTTACATGCAATATATTTGTTAAAGCTCAAAGAAGTTCTCGTTGCAAGCCAGATGGAGCTCCCTCACACAGAAAAGTTGTTCAAAACTTAAACAGGTGTTCTCTACTAAGTTTCAGGAAAGTTCACATACTAAAGAAGTGGTTGAAACAAACGTTTTTTTCTGGCCATGTTTTAGGACAACATTTCCACATACAAAGGATTGTTAAAACTCAAATAAGTCCCCCATTGGCCAAGTCTCAGAACAGAGTTTCCTCATACAAAAAAAAAGTTGTTAACACTCAAACAAGCTTTCTTTAGTCAAGTTTCAGACAGAATCTTCCGCCTACAACAAAGATAGTTAAAGTCAAGGAAATCTTTTTGGCCACTATTTCAAAGATAGAACCTTACATGCAATATATTTGTAAAACTCAAAGAAGTCTCGTGGCAAGCTGATGAGTCCCTCACACAGAAAAGTTGTTAAAACTTAAACAAGTGTTCTTTACTAAGTTCAGAAGTATAAGTGGTGACAAGGCTCGCATGTAGGAAACATTTCCACTAAATTGAACAATAGTCCAGAATCTGCAGAGTTTCATACAAAAGTTACATCAACAGTTTTAAGTTCAGAACTCTAACAAAATTGTTGAAGCATCTTTTTCCATATTTCAAAAGAGAACTATACATGCATATATTTGCTAAAGACTCAAAGAAGTTCTCGTTGACCAAGTCTCAGGATCAGAGTTCCCTCAACAGAAAAGTTGTTAAAACTTAAACAAGTTCCCTAGTAGTTCGGAAGATAAAATGGGCAAGCTTTTTCTCAGTTTAGACCTTACATAAAGTTGTTAAACCAATAGCCCATGCAAGTAAAAATTTCTCATCAAAAAAGTTGTAACACAAATCTCTAAGTTCAGAAAATTTCCTTCAACGATTTTAAAGTCAAGGAAATCTTTTTGCCCATATTTCAAAACAGAACTTACATAGCAATATATTTGTTAAAAGCTCAAAGAAGCTTCTCGTTGGCCAAGTCTCAGATAGAGCTCCCTCACACAGAAAAGTTGTTAAAACTTAATATCCATGGCAGTCTGAAGATTCCTCTACAAGTTATAGCTCAGCTTCTAGGAGCAAAATTTCCCTTACAAGAAATTGTTAAAAGTCAAGGAAATCTTTTTGGCCATATTTCAAAAGAGAACCTTACATGCAATATATTTGTTAAAGCTCAAAGAAGTTCTCGTTGGCCAAGTCTCAGGATAGAGTTCCCTCACACAGAAAAGTTGTTAAAACTTAAACAAGTGTTCTCTGCTAAGTTTCAGGACAGAAGTTCCACATACAAAGAAGTGGTTAAAACAAACGCTTTTTTTCTGGCCATGTTTTAGGACAACATTTACCACTATACAAAGGAAGTTGTTAAAACTCAAATAAGTCCCCCATTGGCCAAGTCTCAGAACAGAGTTTCCTCATACAAAAAAAGTTATTAGCACTCAAACAAGCTTCCTTTAGCTAAGTTTCAGGAAAAATTTCCACTTACAACAAATTGTTAAAAGTCAAGGAAATCTTTTTGGCCATATTTCAAAAGAGAACCTTACATGCAATATATTTGTTAAAGCTCAAAGAAGTTCTCGTTGGCCAAATCTCAGCATAGAGCTCCCTCACACAGAAAAGTTGTTAAAACTTAAACAAGCTTCCTCTAGTTAAGTTTCAGGATAAAATTTCCACTTACAATGAAATTGTTAAAAGTCAAGAAATCTTTTTGGCCATATTTCAAGAGAGAACCTTACATGCAATATATTTGTTAAAGCTCAAAGAAGTTCTCGTTGGTCAAGTCTCAGGATAGAGTTCCCTCACACAGAAAAGTTGTTAAAACTTAAACACAAGTGCTCCCTAGGTAAGTTTCAGGACAGAAGTTCCGCATACAAAGAAGTGGTTAAAACAAACGTTTTTTTTCTGGCCATGTTTTAGGACAACATTTCCACATACAAAGGAGTTGTTAAAACTCAAATAAGTCCCCCATTGGCCAAGTCTCAGAACAGAGTTTCTTCATACAAAAAAAAGTTGCTAACACTCAAACAAGCTTCCTCTAGCCAAGTTTCAGGACAAATTTCCCTTACAACAAATTGTTAAAAGTCAAAGGAAATCTTTTTGGCCATATTTCAAAAGAGAACCTTACATGCAATATATTTGTTAAACTCAAAGAAGTTCTCGTTGGCCAAGTCTCAGGATAGAGTTCCCTCACACAGAAAAGTTGTTAAAACTTAAACAAGTGTTCTCTGTTAAGTTTCAGGAAAAATGTTCCACATACAAGAAATGTGTTAAAAGTCAAGGAAATCTTTTTGGCCATATTTCAAAAGAGAACCTTACATGCAATATATTTGTTAAAACTCAAAGAAGTTCTCGTTGGCCAAGTCTCAGCATAGAGCTCCCTCACACAGAAAAGTTGTTAAAACTTAAACAAGCTTCCTCTAGTTAAGTTTCAGGATAAAATTTCCACTTACAATGAAATTGTTAAAAGTCAAGGAAATCTTTTTGGCCATATTTCAAAAGAGAACCTTACATGCAATATATTTGTTAAAACTCAAAGAAGTTCTCGTTGGCCAAGTCTCAGCATAGAGCTCCCTCACACAGAAAAGTTGTTAAAACTTAAACAAGCTTCCTCTAGTTAAGTTTCAGGATAAAATTTCCACTTACAATGAAATTGTTAAAAGTCAAGGAAATCTTTTTGGCCATATTTCAAAAGAGAACCTTACATGCAATATATTTGTTAAAGCTCAAAGAAGTTCTCGTTGGCCAAGTCTCAGGATAGAGTTCCCTCACACAGAAAAGTTGTTAAAACTTAAACACAAGTGCTCTCTAGCTAAGTTTCAGGACAGAAGTCCCACATACAAAGAAGTGGTTAAAACAAACGTTTTTTTTTCTGGCCATGTTTTAGGACAACATTTCCACATACAAAGGAGTTGTTAAAACTCAAATAAGTCCCCCATTGGCCAAGTCTCAGAACAGAGTTTCTTCATACAAAAAATGTTATTAACACTCAAACAAGCTTCCTTTAGCTAAGTTTCAGGACAAAATTTCCACTTACAACAAAATTGTTAAAAGTCAAGGAAATCTTTTTGGCCATATTTCAAGAGAGCCTTACATGCAATATATTTGTTAAAGCTCAAAGAAGTTCTCGTTGGCCAAATCTCAGCATAGAGCTCCCTCACATAGAAAAGTTGTTAAAACTTAAACAAGCTTCCTCTAGTTAAGTTTCAGGATAAAATTTCCACTTACAATGAAATTGTTAAAAGTCAAGGAAATCTTTTCGGCCATATTTCAAGAGAGAACCTTACATGCAATATATTTGTTAAAGCTTAAAGAAGTTCTCGTTGACCAAGTCTCAGGATAGAGTTCCCTCACACAGAAAAGTTGTTAAAACTTAAACAAGTGTTCTTTAGCTAAGTTTCAGGAAGATATGAAGAAGTGGTTGAAACAAGCGTTTTTTTCTAGCCATGTTTTAGGACAACATTACCACATACAAAGAAGTTGGTAAGACATAAATAAGTCCCCCATTGGCCAAGTCTCAAAACAGAGTTTCCTCATACAAAAAGTTCTTAACACTCAAACAAGCTTCCTTTATCTAAGTTTCAGAACAAAACTTCCGCCTACAACAAAATTGTTGAAAGTCAAGGAAATCTTTTTGGCAATATTTCAAAATGGAATCTTACATGCAGTATATTTGCTAAAACTCAAAGAAGTTCTCGTTGACCAAGTCTCAGGACAGAGTTCCCTCACACAGAAAAGTTGTTAAAACTTAGACAAGTGTTCCCTAGCTAAGTTTCAGGAAGATACAAAGAAGTGGTTAACACAACCGTTTTTTTTCTGGCCATGTTTTAGGACAACATTACCACATACGAGG
>NW_019211686.1:0-1720 GCF_002443255.2 Varroa destructor | reverse complement strand
CCTTCATGCAGAAAAGTCGTTAAAACTTAAACAAGTGTTCTTTAGCTAAGTTTCAGGAAGATATAAAGAAGTGGTTGAAACAAGCGTTTTTTTCTAGCCATGTTTTAGGACAACATTTCCACATACAAAGAAGTTGGTAAAACTCAAATAAGTCCCCCATTGGCCAAGTCTCAGAACAGAGTTTTCTCATACAAAAAAGTTGTTAACACTCAAACAAGCTTTCTTTATCTAAGTTTCAGAACAAAACTTCCGCCTACAGCAAAATTGTTGAAAGTCAAGGAAATCTTTTTGGCCATATTCCAAAACAAAATCTTACAAGCAATATATTCGCTAAAGCTCAAAGAAGTCTCAGGATGGAGCTCTCTCACACAGAAAAGTTGTTAAAACTTAGCCAAGTGTTCCCTAGCTAAGTTTCAGGAAGATACAAAGAACGAGTTAAAACAAACGTTTTTTCTGGCCATGTTTTAGGACAACACGTCCACATACAAAGAAGTTAAAATTTAAATAAGTCCCCCACTGGCCAAGTCTCAGGACAGAGTTTCCTCATACAAACAAAAGTTGTTAACACTCAAACAAGCTTCCTTTAGCCAAGTTTCAGACAAAAGTTCCGCATACAACAAAATTGTTAAAAGTCAAGGAAATCTTTTTGCTCATATTTCAAAACAGAACGTTACATGTAATATATTTGTTAAAACTCAAAGAAGTTCTCGTTGGCCAAGTCTCAGGATAGAATTCCCTCACACAGAAAAGTTGTTAAAACTTAAACCAGTGTTCTCTAGCTAAGTTTCATGAAGATACAAAGAAGTGGTTAAAACAAACGTTTTTTTCTTGCCATGTTTTAGGACAACATTTCTACGTACAAAGAAGTTGTTAAAACTCAAATAAGTCCCCCATTGGCCAAGTCTCAGAACAGAGTTTCCTCATACAAAAAAGTTGTTAACACTCAAACAAGCTTTCTTTATCTAAGTTTCAGAACAAAACTTCCGCCTACAACAAAATTGTTGAAAGTCAAGGAAATCTTTTGGCCCTATTTCAAAATAGAATCTTACATGCAATATATTTGCTAAAGCTCAAAGATGTCTCAGGATGGAGCTCCTTCACACAGAAAAGTTGTTAAAACTTAGACAAATGTTCCCTAGTTAAGTTTCAGGAAGATACAAAGAAGTGGTTGAAACAAACGTTTTTTTCTTGCCATGTTTTAGGACAACATTTCTACGTACAAAGAAGTTGTTAAAACTCAAATAAGTCCCCCATTGGCCAAGCCTCAGAACAGAGTTTCCTCATACAAAAAAGTTGTTAACACTCAAACAAGCTTTCTCTATCTAAGTTTCAGAACAAAACTTCCGCCTACAACAAAATTGTTGAAAGTCAAGGAAATCTTTTGGCCCTATTTCAAAATAGAATCTTACATGCAATATATTTGCTAAAGCTCAAAGAAGTTCTCGTTGACCAAGTCTCAGGATGGAGCTCCCTCACACAGAAAAGTTGTTAAAACTTAGACAAGTGTTCCCTAGCTAAGTTTCAGGAAGATACAAAGAAGTGGTT
Organism: Varroa destructor; assembly: GCF_002443255.2. Taxonomy (NCBI): domain Eukaryota; kingdom Metazoa; phylum Arthropoda; class Arachnida; order Mesostigmata; family Varroidae; genus Varroa; species Varroa destructor. The sequence continues at coordinate 175 of NW_019211686.1, read as the reverse complement.
GAAACGAGCGTTTTTTTCTAGTCATGTTTTAGGACAACATTTCCACATACAAAGAAGTTGGTAAAACTCAAATAAGTCCCCCATTGGCCAAGTCTCAGAACAGAGTTTTCTCATACAAAAAAGTTGTTAACACTCAAACAAGCTTTCTTTATCTAAGTTTCAAAACAAAACTTCC
>NW_019211685.1:0-1547 GCF_002443255.2 Varroa destructor | reverse complement strand
GAAAACTCTGTTCTGAGACTTGGCCAATGGGGGACTTATTTGAGTTTTACCAACTTCTTTGTATGTGGAAATGTTGTCCTAAAACATGGCTAGAAAAAAACGCTTGTTTCAACCACTTCTTTATATCTTCCTTAAACTTAGCTAAAGAACACTTGTTTAAGTTTTAACAACTTTCCTGTGTGAGGAAACTCTATACGGACACTTGACCAACGAGAACTTGAGTTTTAGCAAATATATTGCTTGTAAGATTCTGTTTTGAAATATGGCCAAAAAGATTTTCTTGACCTTCAACAATTTTGCTGTAGGCGGAAGTTTTGTTCTGAAACTTAGATAAAGGAAGCTTGTTTGAGTGTTAACAACTTTTTTGTATGAGAAAACTCTGTTCTGAGACTTGGCCAATGGGGGACTTATTTGAGTTTTACCAACTTCTTTGTATGTGGAAATGTTGTCCTAAAACATGGCTAGAAAAAAACGCTTGTTTCAACCACTTCTTTATATCTTCCTTAAACTTAGCTAAGGAACACTTGTTTAAGATTTAACTTTTCTGCGTGAGGGAACTCTGTCCTGAGACTTGGTCAACGAGAACTTCTTTGAGCTTTAGCAAATATATTACATGTAAGGTTCTGTTTTGAAATATGACCAAAAAGATTTCCTTGACTTCTAACAATTTTGTTGTATGCGGAAATTTTGTCTGAAACTTAGATAAAGGAAGCTTGTTTGAGTGTTAACAACTTTTTTGTATGAGAAAACTCTGTTCTGAGACTTGGCCAATGGGGGACTTATTTGAGTTTTACCAACTTCTTTGTATGTGGAAATGTTGTCCTAAAACATGGCTAGAAAAAAACGCTTGTTTCAACCACTTCTTTATATCTTCCTTAAACTTAGCTAAGGAACACTTGTTTAAGTTTTAACAACTTTTCTGCGTGAGGGAACACTGTCCTGAGACTTGGTCAACGAGAACTCCTTTGAGCTTTACCAAATATATTGCTTGTAAGATTTTGTTTTGAAATATGGCCAAAAAGATTTCCTTGACTTTCAACAATTTTGCTGTAGGCGGAAGTTTTGTTCTGAAACTTGGCTAAAGGAAGCTTGTTTGAGTGTTAACAACTTTTGTTTGTATGAGGAAACTCTGTCCTGAGACTTGGCCAATGGGGGACTTATATAAGTTTTAACTTCTTTATATGGGGAAATGTTGTCCTAAAGCATGGCCAAAAAAAAACGTTTGTTTTAACCACCTCTTTGTATCTTTCTGAAACTTAGCTAGAGAATACTTGTTTAAGTTTGAGTAGCTTTTTTGTATGAGGAAACTCTATCCCGAGACTTGGCCAACGAGAACTTCTTTGAGTTTTAACAAATATGTTGCATGTAAGATTCTATTTTGAAATATGACGAAAAAGATTTCCTTGACTTTCAACAATTTTGTTGTAGGTGGAGGTTTTGTTCTGAAACTTAGATAAAGAAAGCTTGTTTGAGTGTTAACAACTTTTTGTATGAGGAAACTCTGTTCTGAGACTTGGCCAACGGGGGACTTATTTGAGTTTTACCAA
>NW_019211684.1:0-1021 GCF_002443255.2 Varroa destructor | reverse complement strand
AGACTTCTGTCCTGAAACTTAGCTAGACAACACTTGTTTGTTTTAACAACTTTTTTTGTACGAGGAAACTCTGTTCTGAGACTTGGCCAATGGGGGACTTCTTTGAGTTTTAACAACCTCTTTGTATGTCGTAATGTCTTCCTAAAACATGGCCAGAAAGGAGGTTTAAGTTTTAACCATTTTTTTGTACGTAGAACTTCTGTCCTGAACCTTAACCAGAGAACACTTGTTTAAGTTTTAACAACTTTTTTTTTGTACGAGGAAACTCCGTTCTGAGACTTGGCCAATGGGGGACTTCTTTGAGTTTTAACAAATATACTGCATGTATGATTCTTTTTTGAAATATGGCCAAGATTTCCTTGAGTTTTAACCAATTTTTTGCAGGTGGGATTTCTGTCCTGAAACTTAGCTGGAGAACACATGTTTAAGTTTTAACAACTCTTTTGTATGAGGAAACTCTGTTCTGAGACTTGGCCAATGGGGGACTTCTTTGAGTTTTAACAATTTCTTTGTATGTGGTAATGTTTTCCTAGAACATGGCCAGAAAAGAGGTTTAAGTTTTAACCATTTTTTTGTATGTGGGACTTCTGTCCTGAAACTTAACTAGAGAACACTTCTTTAAGTTTTAACAACTTTTTTTTGTACGAGGAAACTCTGTTCTGAGACTCGGCCAATGGGGGACTTCTTTGAGTTTTAACAAATATACTGCATGTATGATTCTTTTTTGAAATATGGCCAAGATTTCCTTGAGTTTTAACCAATTTTTTGCAGGTGGGATTTCTGTCCTGAAACTTAGCTGGAGAACACTTGTTTAAGTTTTAACAACTCTTTTGTATGAGGAAACTCTGTTCTGAGACTTGGCCAATGGGGGACTTCTTTGAGTTTTAACAATCTCTTTGTATGTGGTAATGTTTTCCTAGAACATGGCCAGAAAAGAGGTTTAAGTTTTAACCATTTTTTTGTATGTGGGACTTCTGTCCTGAAACTTAACTAGAGAACACTTGTTTAAGTTTTAACAACT
>NW_019211683.1:0-1935 GCF_002443255.2 Varroa destructor | reverse complement strand
TTTAACAATTTTGTTGTAAGCGGAAATTTTGTTTGAAACTTGGCTAAAGGAAGCTTGTTTGAGTGTTAGCAACTTCTATTTGTATGAGGACACTCTGTTCTGAGACTTGGCCAATGGGGAACTTATATAAGTTTTAACTTCTTTGTATGTGGAAATGTTGTCCTAAAACACGGCCAAAAAAAAAAACGGTTGTTTTAGCCACTTCTTTGCATCTTCCTGAAACCTAGATAGAGAATACTTGTTTAAGTTTTAACAGCTTTTCTATATGAGGAAACTCTATTTTGAGACTTGACCAACGAGAACTTGGGTTTTAGCAAATATATTACGTTAAGATTCTGTTTTGAAGTATGGCCAAAAAGATTTCCTCGACTTTTAACAATTTTGTTGTAAGCGGAAATTTTGTTTGAAACTTGGCTAAAGGAAACTTGTTTGAGTGTTAGCAACTTCTGTTTGTATGAGGACACTCTGTTCTGAGACTTGGCCAATGGGGAACATATATAAGTTTTAACTTCTTTGTGTGTGGAAATGTTGTCCTAAAACATGGCTAAAAAAAACGTTTGTTTTAACCACTTCTTTGTATCTTCCTGAAACTTAGCTAGAGAATATCTGTTTAAGTTTTAACAGCTTTTCTGTATGAGGAAACTCTATTTTGAGATTTGACCAACGACAACTTGAGTTTTAGCAAATATATTACGTTAAGATTCTGTTTTGAAATATGGCCAAAAAGATTTCCTTGACTTTTAACAATTTTGTTGTAAGCGGAAATTTTGTCTGAAACTTGGCTAAAGGAAGCTTGTTTGAGTGTTAACAACTTTTGTTTGTATGAGGACACTCTGTCCTGAGACTTGGCTATATATATATTTGCTAAAACTCAAGTTCTCGTTAGTCAAGTCTCAGTATAGAGTTTCCTCACACAGAAAAATTGTTAAAACTTAAACAAGTATTCTCTAGCTAAGTTTCAGGAAGATACAAAAACTTGGTTGAAACAAACATTTTTTCTGGCCATGTTTTTGGACAACATCTCCACATACAAAGAAGTTAAAACTTAAATAAGTCCCCAGAGGCCAAGTCTCAGGACAGAGTTTCCTCATACAAACAAAGGTTGTTAACAGTCAAGCAAGCTTCCTTTAGCCAAGTTTCAGACAAAATTGCCGCTTACAACAAAATCATTAAAAGTCAAGAAAATTTTTTTGGCCATATTACAAACAGAATCTTGCATATAATATATTTGCTAAAACTCAAGTTCTCGTTGGTCAAGTCTCAGTATAGAGTTTCCTCATACAGAAAAGTTGTTAAAACTTAAACAAGTATTCTCTAGCTAAATTTCAGGCAGATACAAAGAAGTGGTTAAAACAAACGTTTTTTTTTGGCCATCCTTTAGGACAACATTTCCACATACAAAGAAGTTAAAACTTAAATAAGTCCCCCACTGGCCAAGTCTCAGGACAGAGTTTCCTCATATAAAAAAGTTGTTAACACACAAACAAGCTTCCTTTAGCCAAGTTTCAGACAAAATTCCCGCATACAACAAAATTGTTAAAAGTCAAGGAAATCTCTTTAGCCATATTTCAAAACAGAACCTTACATGCATTATATTTGTTAAAACTCAAAGAAGTTCTCATTGACCAAGTCTCAGGATAGAGTTCCCTCACATAGAAAAGTTGTTAAAACCTAAACACAAGTGCTCTCTAGCTAAGTTTCAGGACAGAAGTCCCACATACAAAGAAGTGGTTAAAACAAACGTTTTTTTTCTGGCCATGTTTTAGGACAACATTTCCACATACAAAGAAGTTGTTAAAACTCAAATAAGTCCCCCACTGGCCAAGTCTCAGAACAGAGTTTCCTCATACAAAAAAAGTTATTAGCACTCAAACAAGCTTCCTTTAGCTAAGTTTCAGGACAAAATTTCCACTTACAACAAAGTTGTTAAAAGTC
>NW_019211682.1:0-1573 GCF_002443255.2 Varroa destructor | reverse complement strand
GACTTCTTTGAGTTTTAACAACCTCTTTGTATGTGGTAATATTTTCCTAGAACATGGCCAGAAAAGAGGTTTAAGTTTTAACCATTTTTTTTGTGTGTGGGATTTCTGTCCTGAAACTTAACTGGAGAACACTTGTTTAAGTTTTAACAACTCTTTTATATGAGGAAACTCTGTTCTGAGCTTTGGCCAACGAGAACTTGTTTGGGTTTTAACAAATATACTGCATGTAAGATTCTGTTTTGAAATATGGCCAAGATTTCCTTGACTTTTAACCATTTTTTTGTGTGTGGAATTTCTGTCTTAAAACAACTGGAGAACACTTGTTTAAGTTTTAACAACTCTTTTGCATGAGGAAAATCTGTTCTGAGATTTGGCCAACGAGAACTTGTTTGGGTTTTAACAAATATACTGCATGTAAGATTCTGTTTTGAAATATGGCCAAGATTTCCTTGGCTTTTAACTATTTTTTTGTGTGTGGAATTTCTGTCCTGAAACTTAGCTGGAGAACACTTGTTTAAGTTTTAACAACTCTTTTGTATGAGGAAACTCTGTTCTGAGACTTGACCAATGGGGGACTTCTTTGAGTTTTAACAAATATACTGCATGTAAGATTCTGTTTTGAAATATGGCCAAGATTTCCTTGACTTTTAACCATTTTTTTGTGTGTGGAATTTCTGTCCTAAAACAACTGGAGAACACTTGTTTAAGTTTTAACAACTCTTTTGCATGAGGAAACTCTATTCTGAGCTTTGGCCAACGAGAACTTGTTTGGGTTTTAACAAATATACTGCATGTAAGATTCTGTTTCGAAATATGGCCAAGATTTCCTTGAGTTTTAACCATTTTTTTGTGTGTAGGATTTCTGTCCTGAAACTTAGCTGGAGAACACTTGTTTAAGTTTTAACAACTCTTTTGTATGAGGAAACTCTGTTCTGAGACTTGACCAATGGGGGACTTCTTTGAGTTTTAACAAATATACTGCATGTAAGATTCTGTTTCGAAATATGGCCAAGATTTCCTTGAGTTTTAACCATTTTTTTTGTGTGTGGGATTTCTGTCCTGAAACTTAACTGGAGAACACTTGTTTAAGTTTTAACAACTCTTTTATATGAGGAAACTCTGTTCTGAGCTTTGGCGAACGAGAACTTGTTTGGGTTTTGACAAATATACTGCATATAAGATTCTGTTTTGAAATATGGCCAAGATTTCCTTGGCTTTTAACCATTTTTTTGTGTGTGGAATTTCTGTCCTGAAACTTAGCTGGAGAACACTTGTTTAAGTTTTAACAACTCTTTTGTATGAGAAAACTCTGTTCTGAGACTTGGCCAATGGGAGACTTCTCTGAGTTTTAACAACCTCTTTGTATGTGGTAATGTTTTCCTAGAACATGGCCAGAAAAGAGGTTTAAGTTTTAACCATTTTTTTGTGTGTGGAATTTCTGTCCTGAAACTTAGCTGGAAAACACTTGTTTAAGTTTTAACAACTCTTTTATATGAGGAAACTCTGTTCTGAGCTTTGGCCAACGAGAACTTGTTTGGGTTTTAACAAATATACTGCATGTAAGATTCTGTTT
>NW_019211681.1:0-2587 GCF_002443255.2 Varroa destructor | reverse complement strand
CATACAAAGATGTTGTTAAAACTCAAATAAGTCCCCCATTGGCCAAGTCTCAGAACAGAGTTTCTTCATACAAAAAAGTTGTTAACACACAAACAAGCTTCCTTCATCTAAGTTTCAGAACAAAACTTCCGCCTACAACAAAATTGTTGAAAGTCAAGGAAATCTTTCTGGCCATATTTCAAAATAGAATCTTACATGCAATGTATTTGCTAAAACTCAAAGAAGTCTCAGGATGGAGTTCCCTCACGCAGAAGAGTTGTTAAAACTTAAACAAGTGTTTCCTAGCTAAGTGTCAGGAAGATATAAAGAAGTGGTTGAAACAAGCGTTTTTTTCTAGTCATGTTTTAGGACAACATTTCCACATACAAAGAAGTTGGTAAAACTCAAATAAGTCCCCCATTGGCCAAGTCTCAGAATAGAGTTTCCTCGTACAAAAAAGTTGTTAACACTCAAACAAGCTTCCTTTATCTAAGTTTCAGAACAAAACTTCCGCCTACAACAAAATTGTTCAAAGTCAAGGAAATCTTTCTGGCCATATTTCAAAATAGAATCTTACATGCAATATATTTGCTAAAACTCAAAGAAGTCTCAGGATGGAGTTCCCTCACGCAGAAGAGTTGTTAAAACTTAAACAAGTGTTCTCTAGCTAAGTTTCAGGAAGATATAAAGAAGTGGTTGAAACAAGCGTTTTTTTTCTAGTCATGTTTTAGGACAACATTTCCACATACAAAGAAGTTGGTAAAACTCAAATAAGTCCCCCATTGGCCAGGTCTCGGAACAGAAATTCCTCGTACAAAAAAGTTGTTAACACTCAAACAAGCTTCCTTTATCTAAGTTTCAAAACAAAACTTCCGCCTACAACAAAATTGTTCAAAGTCAAGGAAATCTTTCTGGCCATATTTCAAAATAGAATCTTACATGCAATATATTTGCTAAAGCTCAAAGAAGTCTCAGGATGGAGCTCCCTCACACAGAAAAGTTGTTAAAACTTAGACAAGTGTTCCCTATTTAAGTTTCAGGAAGATACAAAGAAGTGGTTAAAACAACCGTTTTTTTTCCTGGCCATGTTTTAGGACAACATTACCACATACAAAGGAGTTGGTAAAACTCAAATAGGTCCCCCGTTGGCCAAGTCTCAAAACAGAGTTCCCTCATACAAAAAGTTTTTAACACTCAAACAAGCTTCCTTTATCTAACTTTCAAAACAAAACTTCCGCCTACAACAAAATTGTTCAAAGTCAAGGAAATCTTTCTGGCCATATTTCAAAATAGAATCTTACATGCAATATATTTGCTAAAACTCAAAGAAGTCTCAGGATGGAGCTCCCTCACACAGAAAAACTGTTAAAACTTAAACAAGTGTTTCCTAGCTAAGTGTCAGGAAGATACAAAGAAGTGGTTGAAACAAGCGTTGCTTTCTGGCCATGTTTTAGGACAACATTACCGCATACAAAGAAGTTGGTAAAACTCAAATAAGTCCCCCATTGGCCAAATCTCAGAACAGAGTTTCTTCATACAAAAAAGTTGTTAACACACAAACAAGCTTCCTTTATCTAAGTTTCAGAACAAAACTTCCGCCTACAACAAAATTGTTGAAAGTCAAGGAAATCTTTTTGGCCATATTTCAAGACAGAATCTTACATGCAATATATTTGCTAAAACTCAAAGAAGTCTCAGGATGGAGCTCCCTCACGCAGAAAAGTTGTTAAAACTTAAACAAGTGTTCTTTAGCTAAGTTTCAGGAAGATATAAAGAAGTTGTTGAGACAAGCGTTTTTTTCTAGTCATGTTTTAGGACAACATTTCCACATACAAAGAAGTTGGTAAAACTCAAATAAGTCCCCCATTGGCCAAGTCTCAGAACAGAGTTTCCTCGTACAAAAAAGTTGTTAACACTCAAACAAGCTTCCTTTATCTAAGTTTCAGAACAAAACTTCCGCCTACAACAAAATTGTTCAAAGTCAAGGAAATCTTTTTGGCCATATTTCAAAACAGAATCTTACATGCAATATATTTGCTAAAACTCAAAGAAGTCTCAGGATGGAGTTCCCTCACGCAGAAGAGTTGTTAAAACTTAAACAAGTGTTCTCTAGCTAAGTTTCAGGAAGATATAAAGAAGTGGTTGAAACAAGCGTTTTTTTTCTAGTCATGTTTTAGGACAACATTTCCACATACAAAGAAGTTGGTAAAACTCAAATAAGTCCCCCATTGGCCAAGTCTCAGAACAGAGATTCCTCGTACAAAAAAGTTTTTAACACTCAAACAAGCTTCCTTTATCTAACTTTCAAAACAAAACTTCCGCCTACAACAAAATTGTTCAAAGTCGAGGAAATCTTTCTGGCCATATTTCAAAATAGAATCTTACATGCAATATATTTGCTAAAACTCAAAGAAGTCTCAGGATGGAGCTCCCTCACGCAGAAAAGTTGTTAAAACTTAAACAAGTGTTCTTTAGCTAAGTTTCAGGAAGATATAAAGAAGTGGTTGAAACAAGCGTTTTTTTCTAGTCATGTTTTAGGACAACATTTCCACATACAAAGAAGTTGGTAAAACTCAAATAAGTCCCCCATTGGCCAAGTCTCAGAACA
>NW_019211680.1:0-1565 GCF_002443255.2 Varroa destructor | reverse complement strand
TTTCCTTGACTTTCAACAATTTTGTTGTAGGCGGAAGTTTTGTTCTGAAATTTAGATAAAGAAAGCTTGTTTGAGTGTTAACAACTTTTTTGTATGAGGAAACTCTGTTCTGAGACTTGGAAAATGGGTGACTTATTTGAGTTTTAACAACTTCTTTGTACGTGGAAATGTTGTCCTAAAACATGGCAAGAAAAAAACGTTTGTTTCAACCGCTTGTTTATATCTTCCTGAAACTTAGCTAGAGAACACTTGTTTAAGTTTTAACAACTTTTCTGTGTCAGGGAACTCTGTCCTGAGACTTGGTCAACGAGAACTTCTTTGAATTTTAGCAAATATACTGCATGTAAGATTCCATTTTGAAATATGGCCAAAAAGATTTCCTTGACTTTCAACAATTTTGTTGTAGGCGGAAGTTTTGTTCTGAAACTTAGATAAAGGAACCTTGTTTGAGTGTTAACAACTTTTTTGTATGACAAAACTCTGTTCTGAGACTTGGCCAATGGGGGACTTATTTGAGGTTTACCAGCTTCTTTGTATGTGGAAATGTTGTCCTAAAACATGGCTAGAAAAAAACGCTTGTTTCAACCACTTCTTTAAATCTTCCTGAAACTTAGCTAAAGAACGCTTGTTTAAGTTTTAACAACTTTTCTGCGTGAGGGAGCTCCATCCTGAGACTTCTTTGAGCTTTAGCAAATATATTGCTTGTAAGATTCTGTTTTGAAATAGGGCCAAAAGATTTCCCTGACTTTCAACAATTTTGTTGTAAGCGGAAGTTTTGTTCTGAAACCTAGATAAAGAAAGCTTGTTTGAGTGTTAACAACTTTTTGTATGATAAAATTCTGTTCTGAGACTTGGCCAATGGGGGACTTATTTGAGTTTTACCAACTTCTTTGTATGTGGAAATGTTGTCCTAAAACATGGCTAGAAAAAAACGCTTGTTTCAACCACTTCTTTATATCTTCCTGAAACTTAACTAGAGAACGCTTGTGTAAGTTTTAACAACTTTTCTGTGTCAGGGAACTCCATCCTGAGACTTCTTTGAGCTTTAGCAAATATATTGCATGTAAGATTCTATTTTGAAATATGGTCAAAAAGATTTCCTTGACTTTCAACAATTTTGTTGTAGGCGGAAGTTTTGTTCTGAAACTTAGATAAAGAAAGCTTGTTTGAGTGTTAACAACTTTTTGTATGAGGAAACTCTGTTCTGAGACTTGGCCAATGGGGGACTTATTTGAGTTTTACCAACTTCTTTGTATGTAGTAATGTTGTCCTAAAACATGGCCAGAAAAAAAACGCTTGTTTCAACCACTTCTTTATATCTTCCTGAAACTTAGCTAAATAACACTTGTTTAAATTTTAACGACTCTTCTGCATGAGGGAACTCTGTCCTGAGACTTGGTCAACGAGAACTCCTTTGAGCTTTAGCAAATATATTGCATGTAAGATTCTATTTTGAAATATGGTCAAAAAGATTTCCTTGACTTTCAACAATTTTGTTGCAGGCGGAAGTTTTGTTCTGAAACTTAGATAAAGAAAGCTTGTTTGAGTGTTAACAACTTTTTGTG
>NW_019211679.1:0-2340 GCF_002443255.2 Varroa destructor | reverse complement strand
TTTGTTGTAAGTGGAAATTTTGTCCTGAAACTTAGCTAAAGGAAGCTTGTTTGAGTGCTAATAACTTTTTTGTATGAGGAAACTCTGTTCTGAGACTTGGCCAATGGGGGACTTATTTGAGTTTTAACAACTCCTTTATATGTGGAAATGTTGTCCTAAAGCATGGCCAAAAAAAAAACCTTTGTTTTAACCACTTCTTTGTATCTTCCTCAAACTTAGCTAGAAAATACTTGTTTAAGTTTTAACAGCTTTTCTGTATGAGGAAACTTTATTTTGAGACTTGACCAACGAGAACTTGGGTTTTAGCAGATATATTACATGTAAGGTTCTGTTTTGAAATATGACCAAAAAGATTTCCTTGACTGTTAACAATTTTGTTGTATGCGGAAATTTTATCTGAAACTTGGCTAAAGGAAGCTTGTTTGAGTGTTAACAACTTTTGTTTGTATGAGGACACTCTGTTCTGAGACTTAGCCAATAGGGGACTTATTTAAGTTTTAACTTCTTTGTATGTGGAAATGTTGTCCTAAAACATGGCCAAAAAAAAAACGTTTGTTTTAACCACTTCTTTGTATCTTCCTGAAACTTAGCTAGAGAACACTTGTTTAAGTTTTAACAACTTTTCTGTGTGAGGGAACTCTATCCTGAGACTTGGCCAACGAGAACTTCTTTGAGTTTTAACAAATATATTGCATGTAAGGTTCTCTCTTGAAATATGGCCAAAAAGGTTTCCTTGACTTTTAACAACTTTGTTGTAAGTGGAAATTTTGTCCTGAAACTTAGCTAAAGGAAGCTTGTTTGAGTGCTAATAACTTTTTTTGTATGAGGAAACTCTGTTCTGAGACTTGGCCAATGGGGGACTTATTTGAGTTTTAACAACTCCTCCACTTGTATGTGGAAATGTTGTCCTAAAACATGGCCAGAAAAAAAACGTTTGTTTTAACCACTTCTTTGTATCTTCCTGAAATTTTGCTAGAGAATACTTGTTTAAGTTTTAACAACTTTTCTGTGTGAGGAAACTCTATACTGAGACTTGACCAACGAGAACTTGAGTTTTAGCAAATATATTATATGTAAGATTCTGTTTGTAATATGGCCAAAAAAATTTTCTTGACTTTTAACGATTTTGTCTGAAACTTGGCTAAAGGAAGCTTGCTTGACTGCTAACAACTTTTGTATGAGGAAACTCTGTCCTGAGACTTGGCCAGTGGGGGACTTATTTAAATTTTAACTTCTTTGTATGTGGAAATGTTGTCCTAAAACATGGCCAGAAAAAACGTTTGTTCTAACCCGTTCTTTGTATCTTCTTGAAACTTAAATAGAGAACACTTGGTTAAGTTTTAACAACTTTTCTGTATGAAGAAACTCTATTTTGAGACTTGACCAACGAGAACTTGGATTTTAGCAAATATATTACGTTAACATTCTGTTTTGAAATATGGCCAAAAAGATTTCCTTGACTTTTAACAATTTTAGTGTAAGCGGAAATTTTGTCTGATACTTGGCTAAAGGAAGCTTGTTTGAGTGTTAACAACTTTCGTTTGTATGAGGACACTCTGTTCTGAGACTTGGCCAATGAGGGACTTATATAAGTTTTAACTTCTTTGTATGTAAAAATGTTGTCCTAAAACATAGCCAGAAAAAAATTTTGTTTCAACCGCTTCTTTGTATCTTCCTGAAACTTAGCTAGAGAATACTTGTTTAAGTTTTAACAGCTTTTCTGTATGAGGAAACTCTATTTTGAGACTTGACCAACGAGAACTTGGGTTTTAGCAAACATATTGCATGTAAGATTTTGTTTTGAAATATGGCCAAAAATATTTCCTTGACTTTTAACAATTTTGTTGTATGCGGAAATTCTGTCTGAAACTTGGATAAAGGAAGCTTGCTTGAGTGTTAACAACTTTTGTTTGTATGAGGAAACTCTGTCCTGAGACTTGGCCAGTGGGGGACTTATTTAAATTTTAACTTCTTTGTATGTGGAAATGTTGTCCTAAAACATGGCCAGAAAAAACGTTTGTTCTAACCCGTTCTTTGTATCTTCTTGAAACTTAAATAGAGAACACTTGGTTAAGTTTTAACAACTTTTCTGTATGAAGAAACTCTATTTTGAGACTTGACCAACGAGAACTTGGGTTTTAGCAAACATATTGCATGTAAGATTTTGTTTTGAAATATGGCCAAAAATATTTCCTTGACTTTTAACAATTTTGTTGTATGCGGAAATTTTGTCTGAAACTTGGCTAAAGGAAGCTTGCTTGAGTGTTAACAACTTTTGTTTGTATGAGGAAACTCTGTCCTGAGACTTGGCCAGTGGGGGACTTATTTAAATTTTAACTT
>NW_019211678.1:0-1954 GCF_002443255.2 Varroa destructor | reverse complement strand
ATATAAGTTTTAACTTCTTTGTATGTGGAAATGTTGTCCTAAAACATGGCCAGAAAAAACGTTTGTTTTAACCACTCCTTTGTATCTTCCTGAAACTTAGATAGAGAATACTTGTTTAGGTTTTAACAGCTTTTCTGTATGAGGAAACTCTATTTTGAGACTTGGCCAACGAGAACTTCTTTGAGTTTTAACAAATATATTACGTGTAAGATTCTGTTTTGAAATATGATCAAAAAGATTTCCTTGACTTCTAACAATTTTGTTGTAAGCGGAAATTTTGTCTGAAACTTGGCCAAAGGAAGTTTGTTTGAGTGTTAACAACTTTTTTATATGAGAAAACTCTGTCCTGAGATTTGGCCAGTGGGGGACTTATTTAAGTTTTAACTTCTTTGTATGTGGAAATGTTGTCCTAAAACATGGCCAAAAAAAAAACGGTTGTTTTAACCACTTCTTTGTATTTTCCTGAAACTTAGCTAGAGAATACTTGTTTAAGTTTTAACAGCTTTTCTGTATGAGGAAACTCTATTTTGAGACTTGACCAACGAGAACTTGGGTTTTGCCAAATATATTCCGTTAAGATTCTGTTTTGAAATATAGCCAAAAAAGATTTCCTTGACTTTTAACAATTTTGTTGTAAGCGGAAATTTTGTCTGAAACTTGGCTAAAGGAAGTTTGTTTAAGTGTTAACAACTTTTTTATATGAGGAAACTCTGTCCTGAGACTTGGCCAATGGGGGACTTATTTAAGTTTTAACTTCTTTGTATGTGGAAATGTTGTCCTAAAACATGGCCAAAAAAAACGGTTGTTTTAACCACTTCTTTATATCTTCCTGAAACTTAGATAGAGAATACTTGCTTAAGTTTTAACAGCTTTTCTGTATGAGGAAACTCTATTTTGAGACTTGACCAACGAGAACTTGGGTTTTAGCAAATATATTACGTTAAGATTCTGTTTTGAAGTATGGCCAAAAAGATTTCCTCGACTTTTAACAATTTTGTTGTAAGCGGAAATTTTGTTTGAAACTTGGCTAAAGGAAACTTGTTTGAGTGTTAACAACTTTTGTTTGTATGAGGAAACTCTGTCCTGAGACTTGGCCAATGGGGGACTTATATAAGTTTTAACTTCTTTATATGTGGAAATGTTGTCCTAAAGCATGGCCAAAAAAAAACGTTCGTTTTAACCACTTCTTTGTATCTTCCTGAAACTTAGCTAGAGAATACTTGTTTAAGTTTTAGCAGCTTTCCTGTGTGAGGGAACTCTATCCTGAGACTTGGCCAACGAGAACTTCTTTGAGTTTTAACAAATATATTGCATGTAAGATTCTGTTTTGAAATATGACCAAAAAGATTTCCCTGACTTTTAACAATTTTGTTGTATGCGGAAATTTTGTCTGAAACTTGGCTAAAGGAAGCTTGTTTGAGTGTTAACAACTTTTGTTTGTATGAGGACACTCTGTTCTGAGACTTGGCCAATGGGGAACTTATATAAGTTTTAACTTCTTTGTACGTGGAAATGTTGTCCTAAAGCATGGCCAGAAAAAACGTTTGTTTTAACCACTTCTTTGTATCTTCCTGAAACTTAGATAGAGAATACTTGTTTAAGTTTTAACAGCTTTTCTGCATGAGGAAACTCTATTTTGAGACTTGACCAACGAAAACTTGGGTTTTAGCAAATATATTACGTTAAGATTCTGTTTTGAAGTATGGCCAAAAAGATTTCCTTGATTTTTAACAATTTTGTTGTAAGCGGAAATTTTGTTTGAAACTTGACTAAAGGAAGCTTGTTGGGTGTTAACAACTTTTGTTTGTATGAGGAAATTCTGTCCTGAGACTTGGCCAATGGGGGACTTATTTGAGTTTTACCAACTTCTTTGTATGTGGAAATGTTGTCCTAAAACATGGCTAGAAAAAAAACGGTTGTTTTAACCACTTCTTTGTATCTTCCTGAAACTTAG
>NW_019211677.1:0-1337 GCF_002443255.2 Varroa destructor | reverse complement strand
AAAAGATTTCTTTGACTTTTAGCAATTTTGTTGCATGCGGAAATTTTGTCTGAAACTTGGCTAAAGGAAGCTTATTTGAGTGTTAACAACTTTTTTTTGTACGAGGAAACTCTGTCCTGAGACTTGGCCAATGGGAGACTTATTTAACTTCTTTGTATGTGGAAATGTTGTCCTAAAACATGGCCAGAAAAAAACATTTGTTTTAATCACTTCTTTGTATCTTCCTGGAACTTAGCTAGAGAATACTTGTTTAAGTTTTAATAACTTTTCTGTGTGCGGGAACTCTGTCCTGAGACTTGGCTAACGAGAACTTCTTTGAGTTTTAACAAATATATTGCATGTAGGGTTCTGTTTTGAAATATGACCAAAAAGATTTCCTTGACTTTTAACAATTTTGTTGTATGCGGAAATTTTGTCTGAAACTTGGCTAAAGGAAGCTTGTTTGAGTGTTAACAACTTTTTTTTGTATGAGGAAACTCTGTTCTGAGACGTGGCCAATGGGGGACTTATTTGAGTTTTAACAACTTCTTTGTAGGTGGAAATGTTGTCCTAAAACATGGCCAGAAAAAATGTTTGTTTTAACCACTTCTATCTTCTTGAAACTTAGCTAGAGAGTACTTGTTTAAGTTTTAAGAGCTGTTCTGTATGAGGAAACTCTATTTTGAGACTTGACTAACGAGAACTTGGGTTTTAGCAAATATATTGCATGTAAGGTTCCGTATTGAAATATGACCAAAGAGATTTCTTTGACTTTTAATAATTTTGTTTTATGCGGAGATTTTGTCTGAAACTTGGCTAAAGGAAGCTTGTTTGAGTGTTAACAACTTTTGTTTGTATGAGGAAACTCTGTCCTGAGACTTGGCCAATGGGGGACTTATTTAAGTTTTGACTTCTTTGTATGTGGAAATGTTGTCCTAAAACATGGCCAAAAAAAACGTTTGTTTTAACCACTTTTTTGTACCTTCCTGAAATATAGCTAGAGAACACTTGTTTAAGGTTTAACAACTTTTCTGTGTAAGGGAACTCTATCCTGAGACTTGGCTAAGGAGAACTTCTTTGAGTTTTAACAAATATATTACATATAAGATTCTGTTTTGAAATATGGCCAAAAAGATTTCTTTGACTTTTAGCAATTTTGTTGTATGCGGAAATTTTGTCTGAAACTTGGCTAGAGGAAGCTTGTTTGAGTGTTAACAACTTTTGTTTGTATGAGGAAACTCTGTCCTGAGACTTGGCCAGTGGGGGACTTATTTGAATTTTAACTTCTTTGTATGTGGAAATGTTGTCCTAAAACATGACCAGAAAAAAAACGTTTGTTTTAACCACTTCTTTGTATC
>NW_019211676.1:0-1148 GCF_002443255.2 Varroa destructor | reverse complement strand
ACGTCCACATACAAAGAAGTTAAAACTTATATAAGTCCCCCATTGGCCAAGTCTCAAAACAGAGTTCCCTCATACAAACAAAAGTTGTTAACACTCAAACAAGCTTCCGTTAGCCGAGTTTCAGACAAAATTTCCGCATACAACAAAATTGTTAAAAGTCAAGGAAATCTTTTTGGCCATATTTCAAAACAGAATCTTACATGCAATATATTTGCTAAAACCCAAGTTCTCGTTGGTCAAGTCTCAAAAGAGTTTCCTCATACAGAAAAGCTATTAAAACTTAAACAAGTATTCTCTAGCTAAGTTTCAGGAAGATACAAAGAAGTGGTTAAAACAAACGTTTTTTTTGGCCATGTTTTAGGACAACATTTCCACATACAAAGAAGTTAAAACTTAAATAAGTCCCCCTTTGGCCAAGTCTCAGGACAGAGTTTCCTCATACAAACAAAAGTTGTTAACACTCAAACAAGCTTCCTTTAGCCAAGTTTCAGACAAAATTTCCGCATACAACAAAATTGTTAAAAGTCAAGGAAATCTTTTTGGTCATATTTCAAAACAGAACCTTACATGTAATATATTTGTTAAAACTCAAAGAAGTTCTCGTTGGCCAAGTCTCAGGATAGAGTTCCCTTACACAGAAAAGTTGTTAAAACTTAACCAAGTGTTCTCTATTTAAGTTTCAGGAAGATACAAAGAACGGGTTAAAACAAACGTTTTTTTCTGGCCATGTTTTAGGACAACATTTCCACCTACAAAGAAGTTGTTAAAACTCAAATAAGTCCTCCACTGGCCACGTCTCAGAACAGAGTGTCCTCATACAAACAAAAGTTGTTAACACTCAAACAAGCTTCCTTTAGCCAAGTTTCAGATAAAATTTCCGCATACAACAAAATTGTTAAAAGTCAAGGAAATCTTTTTGGCCATATTTCAAAACAGAACCTTGCATGCAATATATTTGTTAAAACTCAAAGCAGTTCTCATTGGCCAAGTCTCAGAACACAGTTTCCTCATACAAAAAAAGTTATTAACACTCAAACAAGCTTCCTTTAGCTAAGTTTCAGGACAAAATTTCAACTTACAACAAAATTGTTAAAAGTCAAGGAAATCTTTTTGGCCATATTTCAAAAGAGAACCTTACATGCAATATA
>NW_019211675.1:0-2289 GCF_002443255.2 Varroa destructor | reverse complement strand
AAGTTCTCGTTGGTCAAGTCTCAAAATAGAGTTCGCTCACACAGAAAAGTTGTTAAAACTTAAACCAGTGTGCTCTAGCTAAGTTTCAGGAAGATACAAAGAACGGGTTAAAATAAACGTTTTTTTTTTGCCATGTTTTAAGACAACATTTCCACATACAAAGAAGTTAAAACTTAACTAAGTCCCCCATTGGCCAAGTCTCAGGACAGAGTTTCCTCATACAAATAAAAGTTGTTAACACTCAAACAAGCTTCCTTTAGCCAAGTTTCAGATAAAATTTCCGCATACAACAAAATTATTAAAAGTCAAGGAAACCTCTTCGGTCATGTTTCAATACAGAACCTTACATGCAATATATTTGCTAAAACCCAAGTTCTCGTTGGTCAAGTCTCAGGATAGAGTTCCCTCACATAGAAAAGTTGTTAAAACTTAAACAAGTATTCTCTAGCTAAGTTTCAGGAAGATACAAAGAAGTGGTTAGAACAAACGTTTTTTTTTGGCCATGTTTTAGGACAACATTTCCACATACAAAGAAGTTAAAATTTAAACAAGTCCCCCACTGGCCAAGTCTCAGGACAGAGTTTCCTCATACAAACAAAAGTTGTTAACACTCAAGCAAGCTTCCGTTAGCCAAGTTTCAGACAAAATTTCCGCATACAACAAAATTGTTAAAAGTCAAGGAAATCTTTTTGGCCATATTTTAAAACAGAATCTTACATGCAATATATCTGCTAAAACCCAAGTTCTCGTTGGTCAAGTCTCAAAATAGAGTTTCCTCATACAGAAAAGCAGTTAAAACTTAAACAAGTATTCTCTAGCTAAGTTTCAGGAAGATAGAAGTGGTTAAAACAAACATTTTTTCTAACCATGTTTTAGGACAACATTACCACATACAAAGAAGTTAAAACTTAAATAAGTCCCCCATTGGCCAAGTCTCAGGACAGAGTTTCCTCATACAAACAAAAGTTGTTAACACTCAAACAAGCTTCCTTTAGCCAAGTTTCAGACAAAATTTCCGCATACAACAAAATTGTTAAAAGTCAAGGAAATCTTTTTGGCCATATTTCAAAACAGAATCTTACATGCAATATATTTGCTAAAACCCAAGTTCTCGTTGGTCAAGTCTCAAAATAGAGTTTCTTCATACAGAAGAGCTGTTAAAACTTAAACAAGTATTCTCTGGCTAAGTTTCAGGAAGATACAAAGAACGGGTTAAAACAAACGTTTTTTCTGGCCATGTTTTAGGACAACACGTCCACATACAAAGAAGTTAAAATTTAAATAAGTCCCCCATTGGCCAAGTCTCAGAACAGAGTTACCTCATACAAACAAAAGTTATTAACGCTCAAACAAGGTTTCTTTAGCCAAGTTTCAGACAAAATTTCCGCTTACAACAAAATTATTAAAAGTCAAGGAAATCTCTTTGGTCATGTTTCAATACAGAACCTTACATGCAATATATTTGCTAAAACCCAAGTTCTCGTTGGTCAAGTCTCAGGATAGAGTTCTTTCACACAGAAAAGTTGTTAAAACTTAAACCAGTGTTCTCTAGCTAAGTTTCATGAAGATACAAAGAAGTAGCTAAAACAAACGTTTTTTTTTGGCCATGTTTTAGGACAACATTTCCACATACAAAGAAGTTAAAATTTAAATAAGTCCCCCACTGGCCAAGTCTCAGGACAGAGTTTCTTCATACAAACAAAAGTTGTTAACACTCAAACAAGCTTCCGTTAGCCAAGTGTCAGACAAAATTTCCGCTTACAACAAAATTGTTAAAAGTCAAGGAAATCTCCTTGGTCATATTTCAAAACAGAACCTTACATGTAGTATATTTGCTAAAACTCTAAGAAGTTCTCGTTGGCTAAGTCTCAAAATAGAGTTTCCTTATACAGAAAAGCTGTTAAAACTTAAACAAGTATTCTCTAGCTAAATTTCAGGAAGATACAAAGAAGTGGTTAAAACAAACGTTTTTTTTTTGGCCATGCTTTAGGACAACATTTCCACATACAAAGAAGTTAAAACTTAACTAAGTCCCCCATTGGCCAAGTCTCAGGACAGAGTTTCCTCATACAAATAAAAGTTGTTAACACTCAAACAAGCTTCCTTTAGCCAAGTTTCAGATAAAATTTCCGCATACAACAAAATTATTAAAAGTCAAGGAAACCTCTTTGGTCATGTTTCAGTACAGAATCTTATATGCAATATATTTGCTAAAACCCAAGTTCTCGTTGGTCAAGTCTCAGGATAGAGTTCCCTCACATAGAAAAGTTGTTAAAACTTAAACAAGTA
>NW_019211674.1:0-1533 GCF_002443255.2 Varroa destructor | reverse complement strand
ATTGCATTCAAGGTTCTCTTTTGAAATATAGCCAAAAAGATCTCCTTGACTTTTAACAATTTCGTTGTACGAGGAAATTTTGTCCTGAAACTTAGCTAGAGGAAGCTTGTTTAAGTTTTAACAACTTTTCTGTGTGAGGGAACTCTATCCTGAGACTTGGCCAACGAGAACTTCTTTGAGTTTTAACAACTTTTCTGTGTGAGGGAACTCTATCTTGAGACTTGGGCAACGATAACTTCTTTGAGTTTTAACAAATATAATGCATGTAAGGTTCTGTTTTGTAATATGGCCAAAAAGAGTTCCTCGACTCTTAACAATTTTGTTGTATGCGGAAATTCTGTCCTGAAACTTGGCTAGAGGAAGCTTGTTTGAGTGTTAGCAACTTTTTTTTGTATGAGGAAACTCTCTTCTGAGATTTGGCCAATGGGGGACTTATTTGAGTTTTAACAACTTCTTTGCATGTGGAAATGTTGTCATAAAACATGGCCAGAAAAAAAACGTTTGTTTTAACCACCTCTTTGTATCTTCCTGAAACTTAGATAGAGAATACTTGTTTAAGTTTTAACAGCTTTTCTGTATGAGGAAACTCTATCCTGAGACTTGGCCAACGAAAACTTCTTTGAGCTTTAACAAATATATTGCATGTAAGGTTCTCTTTTGAAATATGGCCAAAAAAGATTTCCTTGACTTTTAACAATTTTGTTGTAAGCGGGAATTTTGTCTGAAACTTGGCTAAAGGAAGTTTGTTTGAGTGTTAACAACTTTTTTATATGAGGAAACTTTGTCCTGAAATTTGGCCAATGGGGGACTTATTTAAGTTTTAACTTCTTTGTATGTGGAAATGTGGTCCTAAAACATGGCCAAAAAAAAACGTTTGTTTTAACCACTTCGTTGTATCTTCATGAAACTTAGCTAGAGAACACTGGTTTAAGTTTTAACAACTTTCCTGTGTGAGGGAATTCTATCCTGAGACTTGACCAACGAGAACTTGGGTTTTAGCAAATATATTGCATGTAAGGTTCTGTATTGAAATATGGCCAAAAAGATTTCCTTGATGTTTAACAATTTTGTTGTAAGCGGAAATCTTGTCTGAAACTTGGCTAAAGGAAGTTTGTTTGAGTGTTAACAACTTTTTTATATGAGGAAACTTTGTCCTGAAATTTGGCCAATGGGGGACTTATTTAAGTTTTAACTTCTTTGTAGGTGGAAATGTGGTCCTAAAACATGGCCAAAAAAAAACGTTTGTTTTAACCACTTCGTTGTATCTTCATGAAACTTAGCTAGAGAACACTGGTTTAAGTTTTAACAACTTTCCTGTGTGAGGGAATTCTATCCTGAGACTTGACCAACGAGAACTTGGGTTTTAGCAAATATATTGCATGTAAGGTTCTGTATTGAAATATGGCCAAAAAGATTTCCTTGATGTTTAACAATTTTGTTGTAAGCGGAAATTTTGTCTGAAACTTGGCTAAAGGAAGCTTGTTTGAGTGTTAACAACCTTTGTTTGTATGAGGAAACTCTGTCCTGGGACTT
>NW_019211673.1:0-1155 GCF_002443255.2 Varroa destructor | reverse complement strand
GCACTTGTGTTTAAGTTTTAAAACTTTCCTGTGTGAAGGAACTCTATCCTGAAACTTGGCCAACGAGAACTTCTTCAAGTTTTAACAAATATATTGCATGTAAGGTTCTCTTTTGAAATATGGCCAAAAAGATTTCCTTGACTTTTAACAATTTCGTTGTAAAAGGAAATTTTGTCCTGAAACTTAATTAGAGGAAGCTTGTTTGAGTGCTAATAACTTTTTTTGTATGAGGAAACTCTGTTCTGAGACTTGGCCAATGGGGGACTTATTATGAGTTTTAACAACTTCTTTGTATATGGTAATGTTGTCCTAAAACATGGCCAGAAAAAAAAACGTTTGTTTTAACCACTTCTTTGTATGTGGGACTTCTGTCCTGAAACTTAGCTAGAGGGCACTTGTGTTTAAGTTTTAACAACTTTTCTGTGTGAGGGAACTCTATCCTGAAACTTGGCCAACGAGAACTTCTTTGAGCTTTAACAAATATATTGCATGTAAGGTTCTCTTTTGAAATATGGCCAAAAAGATTTCCTTGACTTTTAACAACTTTGTTGTAAGTGGAAATTTTCTCCTGAAACTTAGCTAAAGGAAGCTTGTTTGAGTGCTAATAACTTTTTTTGTATGAGGAAACTCTGTTCTGAGACTTGGCCAATGGGGGACTTATTATGAGTTTTAACAACTTCTTTGTATATGTTAATGTTGTCCAAAAACATGGCCAGAAAAAAAGCGTTTGTTTTAACCACTTCTTTGTATGTGGAACTTCTGTCCTGAAACTTAGCCAGAGAACACTTGTTTAAGTTTTAACAACTTTTCTGTGTGAGGGATCTCTATCCTGAGACTTGGCCAACGAGAACTTCTTTGAACTTTAACAAATATATTGCATGTAGGGTTCTCTTTTGAAATATGGCCAAAAAGATTTCCTCGACTTTTAACAACTTTGTTGTAAGTGGAAATTTTTTCTTGAAACTTAGCTAAAGGAAGCTTGTTTGAGTGCTAATAACTTTTTTTGTATGAGGAAACTCTGTTCTGAGACTTGGCCAATGGGGGACTTATTATGAGTTTTAACAACTTCTTTGTATATGGTAATGTTGTCCTAAAACATGGCCAGAAAAAAAACGTTTGTTTTAACCACTTCTTTGTATGCGGAACTTCTGCCCT
>NW_019211672.1:0-9397 GCF_002443255.2 Varroa destructor | reverse complement strand
CCTTTAGTTAAGTTTCAGGACAAAATTTCCACTTACAACAAAATTGTTAAAAATCAAGGAAATCTTTTTGGCCATTTCAAAAGAGAACCTTACATGCAATATATTTGTTAAAACTCAAAGAAGTTCTCGTTGGCCAAGTCTCAGGATAGAGTTCCCTCACACAGAAAAGTTGTTAAAACTTAAACAAGTGTTCTCTGGCTAAGTTTCAGGACAGAAGTTCCACATACAAAGAAGTGGTTAAAACAAACGCTTTTTTCCTGGCCATGTTTTAGGACAACATTACCACATACAAAGAAGTTGTTAAAACTCAAATAAGTGCCCCATTTGTCAAGTCTCAGAACAGAGTTTCCTCATACAAAAAAAGTTATTAACACTCAAACAAGCCTCCTTTAGTTAAGTTTCAGGACAAAACTTCCGCATACAACAAAATTGTTAAAAGTCAAGAAAATCTTTTTGGCCATATTTCAAAAGAGAACCTTACATGCATTATATTTGTTAAAACTCAAAGAAGTTCTTATTGACCAAGTCTCAGGATAGAGTTCCCTCACACAGAAAAGTTGTTAAAACTTAAACACAAGTGCTCTCTAGCTAAGTTTCAGGACAGAAGTCCCACATACAAAGAAGTGGTTAAAATAAACGTTTTTTTTTCTGGCCAGGTTTTAGGACAACATTTCCACATAAAAAGGAGTTGTTAAAACTCAAATAAGTCCCCCATTGGCCAGGTCTCAGAACAGAGTTTCCTCATACAAAAAAAAGTTATTAACACTCAAACAAGCTTCCTTTAGCTAAGTTTCAGGACAAAATTTCCACTTACAACAAAATTGTTAAAAATTAAGGAAATCTTTTTGGCCATTTCAAAAGAGAACCTTACATGCAATATATTTGTTAAAGCTCAAAGAAGTTCTCGTTGGCTAAGTCTGAGGATAGAGTTCCCTCACACAGAAAAGTTGTTAAAACTTAAACAAGTGTTCTCTGGCTAAGTTTCAGGACAGAAGTTCAACATACAAAGAAGTGGTTAAAATAAACTTTTTTTTTTTCTGGCCAGGTTTTAGGACAACATTTCCACATAAAAAGGAGTTGTTAAAACTCAAATAAGTCCCCCATTGGCCAAGTCTCAGAACAGAGTTTCCTCATCCAAAAAAGTTACTAACACTCAAACAAGCTTCCTTTAGTTAAGTTTCAGGACAAAACTTCCGCATACAACAAAATTGTTAAAAGTCAAGGAAATCTTTTTGGCCATATTTCAAAAGAGAACCTTACATGCAATATATTTGTTAAAGCTCAAAGAAGTCTCAGGATGGAGCTCCCTCACACAAAAAAGTTGTTAAAACTTAAACCAGTGTACTCTAGCTAAGTTTCAGGACAAAATTTCCGCTTACAACAAAATTGTTAGAAGTCAAGGAAATCTTTTTGGTCATATTTCAAAACAGAATCTTACATGCAATATATTTGCTAAAACTCAAAGAAGTCTCAGGATGGAGCTCCCTCACACAGAAAAGTTGTTATAACATAAACACAAGTGCTCTCTAGCTAAGTTTCAGGACAGAAGTTCCACATACAAAGAAGTGGTTAAAACAAACGCTTTTTTTCTGGCCATGTTTTAGGACAACATTACCACATACAAAGAAGTTGTTAAAACTCAAATAAGTCCCCCATTGGCCAAGTCTCAGAACAGAGTTTCCTCATACAAAAAAAGTTATTAACACTCAAACAAGCTTCCTTTAGTTAAGTTTCAGGACAAAATTTCCCTTACAACAAAATTGTTAAAAGTCAAGGAAATCTTTTTGGCCATATTTCAAAAGAGAACCTTACATGCAATATATTTGTTAAAGCTCAAAGAAGTTCTCGTTGGCCTAAGTCTCAGGATAGAGTTCCCTCACACAGAAAAGTTGTTAAAACTTAAACAAGTGTTCTCTGGCTAAGTTTCAGGACAGAAGTTCCACATACAAAGAAGTGGTTAAAACAAACGCTTTTTTTCTGGCCATGTTTTAGGACAACATTACCACATACAAAGAAGTTGTTAAAACTCAAATAAGTCCCCCATTGGCCAAGTCTCAGAACAGAGTTTCCTCATACAAAAAAAGTTATTAACACTCAAACAAGCTTCCTTTAGTTAAGTTTCAGGACAAAACTTCCGCATACAACAAAATTGTTAAAAGTCAAGGAAATCTTTTTGGCCATATTTCAAAAGAGAACCTTACATGCAATATATTTGTTAAAACTCAAAGAAGTTCTCGTTGGCCAAAGTCTCAGCATAGAGCTCCCTCACAACAGAAAAGTTGTTAAAACTTAAACAAGCTTCCTCTAGTTAAGTTTCAGGATAAAATTTCCACTTACAATGAAATTGTTAAAAGTCAAGGAAATCTTTTTGGCCATATTTCAAAAGAGAACCTTACATGCAATATATTTGTTAAAGCTCAAAGAAGTTCTCGTTGGCCAAGTCTCAGGATAGAGTTCCCTCACACAGAAAAGTTGTTAAAACTTAAACACAGTGCTCTCTGCTAAGTTTCAGGACAGAAGTTCCACATACAAAGAAGTGGTTAAAACAAACGCTTTTTTTCTGGCCATGTTTTAGGACAACATTACCAATACAAAGAAGTTGTTAAAACTCAAATAAGTCCCCCATTGGCCAAGTCTCAGAACAGAGTTTCCTCATACAAAAAAAGTTATTAACACTCAAACAAGCTTCCTTTAGTTAAGTTTCAGGACAAAATTCCGCATACAACAAAATTGTTAAAAGTCAAGGAAATCTTTTTGGCCATATTTCAAAAGAGAACCTTACATGCAATATATTTGTTAAAACTCAAAGAAGTTCTCGTTGGCCAAGTCTCAGCATAGAGCTCCCTCACACAGAAAAGTTGTTAAAACTTAAACAAGCTTCCTCTAGTTAAGTTTCAGGATAAAATTTCCACTTACAATGAAATTGTTAAAAGTCAAGGAAATCTTTTTGGCCATATTTCAAAAGAGAACCTTACATGCAATATATTTGTTAAAGCTCAAAGAAGTTCTCGTTGGCCAAGTCTCAGGA
This sequence comes from Varroa destructor, assembly GCF_002443255.2. Classification (NCBI taxonomy): domain Eukaryota; kingdom Metazoa; phylum Arthropoda; class Arachnida; order Mesostigmata; family Varroidae; genus Varroa; species Varroa destructor. Next base: position 6,369 of record NW_019211672.1, on the reverse strand, counting down.
TAGAGTTCCCTCACACAGAAAAGTTGTTAAAACTTAAACACAAGTGCTCTCTAGCTAAGTTTCAGGACAGAAGTCCACATACAAAGAATGGTTAAAACAAACGCTTTTTTTCTGGCCATGTTTTAGGACAACATTACCACATACAAAGAAGTTGTTAAAACTCAAATAAGTCCCCCATTGGCCAAGTCTCAGAACAGAGTTTCCTCATACAAAAAAAGTTATTAACACTCAAACAAGCTTCCTTTAGTTAAGTTTCAGGACAAAATTCCGCATACAACAAAATTGTTAAAAGTCAAGGAAATCTTTTTGGCCATATTTCAAAAGAGAACCTTACATGCAATATATTTGTTAAACTCAAAGAAGTTCTCGTTGGCCAAGTCTCAGATAGAGTTCCCTCACACAGAAAAGTTGTTAAAACTTAAACAAGCTTCCTCTAGTTAAGTTTCAGGATAAAATTTCCACTTACAATGAAATTGTTAAAAGTCAAGGAAATCTTTTTGGCCATATTTCAAAAGAGAACCTTACATGCAATATATTTGTTAAAGCTCAAAGAAGTTCTCGTTGGCCAAGTCTCAGGATAGAGTTCCCTCACACAGAAAAGTTGTTAAAACTTAAACAAGCTTCCTCTAGTTAAGTTTCAGGATAAAATTTCCCATACAAAATTGTTAAAAGTCAAGGAAATCTTTTTGGCCATATTTCAAAAGAGAACCTTACATGCAATATATTTGTTAAAGCTCAAAGAAGTTCTCGTTGGCAAGTCTCAGGATAGAGTTCCCTCACCAGAAAAGTTTTAAAACTTAAACACAAGTGCTCTCTAGCTAAGTTCAGGGAAGCAGAAGTTCCACATACAAAGAAGTTGTTAAAACTCAAATAAGCCCCCATTGGCCAAGTCTCAGAACAGAGTTTCCTCATAAAAAAAGTTATTAACACTCAAACAAGCTTCCTTTAGTAAGTTTCAGGACAAAATTCCGCATACAACAAAATTGTTAAAAGTCAAGGAAATCTTTTTGGCCATATTTCAAAAGAGAACCTTACATGCAATATATTTGTTAAAGCTCAAAGAAGTTCTCGTTGGCCAAGTCTCAGGATAGAGTTCCCTCACACAGAAAAGTTGTTAAAACTTAAACAAGTGTTCTCTGGCTAAGTTTCAGGACAGAAGTTCCACATACAAAGAAGTGGTTAAAACAAACGCTTTTTTTCTGGCCATGTTTTAGGACAACATTACCACATACAAAGAAGTTGTTAAAACTCAAATAAGTCCCCCATTGGCCAAGTCTCAGAACAGAGTTTCCTCATACAAAAAACGTTATTAACACTCAAACAAGCTTCCTTTAGTTAAGTTTCAGGACAAAACTTCCGCATACAACAAAATTGTTAAAAGTCAAGGAAATCTTTTTGGCCATATTTCAAAAGAGAACCTTACATGCAATATATTTGTTAAAGCTCAAAGAAGTTCTCGTTGGCAAGTCTCAGGATAGAGTTCCCTCACACAGAAAAGTTGTTAAAACTTAAACACAAGTGCTCTCTAGCTAAGTTTCAGGACAGAAGTCCCACATACAAAGAAGTGGTTAAAACAAACGTTTTTTTCTGGCCATGTTTTAGGACAACATTTCCACATACAAAGGAAGTTGTTAAAACTCAAATAAGTCCCCCATTGGCCAAGTCTCAGAACAGAGTTTCCTCATACAAAAAAAGTTATTAACACTCAAACAAGCTTCCTTTAGTTAAGTTTCAGGACAAAATTCCGCATACAACAAAATTGTTAAAAGTCAAGGAAATCTTTTTGGCCATATTTCAAAAGAGAACCTTACATGCAATATATTTGTTAAAACTCAAAGAAGTTCTCGTTGGCCAAGTCTCAGCATAGAGCTCCCTCACACAGAAAAGTTGTTAAAACTTAAACAAGCTTCCTCTAGTTAAGTTTCAGGATAAAATTTCCACTTACAATGAAATTGTTAAAAGTCAAGGAAATCTTTTTGGCCATATTTCAAAAGAGAACCTTACATGCAATATATTTGTTAAAGCTCAAAGAAGTTCTCGTTGGCCAAGTCTCAGGATAGAGTTCCCTCACACAGAAAAGTTGTTAAAACTTAAACAAGTGTCTCTAGACTAAGTTTCAGGAAGAATTCCACATACAAAAAGTGGTTAAAACAAACGTTTTTTTCTGGCCATGTTTTAGGACAACATTACCACATACAAAGAGTTGTTAAAACTCAAATAAGTCCCCCATTGGCCAAGTCTCAGAACAGAGTTTCCTCATACAAAAAAAGTTATTAACACTCAAACAAGCTTCCTTTAGTTAAGTTTCAGGACAAAATTCCACTACAACAAAATTGTTAAAAGTCAAGGAAATCTTTTTGGCCATATTTCAAAAGAGAACCTTACATGCAATATATTTGTTAAAGCTCAAAGAAGTTCTCGTTGGCAAGTCTCAGGATAGAGTTCCCTCACACAGAAAAGTTGTTAAAACTTAAACACAAGTGTCTCTAGCTAAGTTTCAGGACAGAAGTTCCACATACAAAGAAGTGGTTAAAACAAACGCTTTTTTTCTGGCCATGTTTTAGGACAACATTACCACATACAAAGAAGTTGTTAAAACTCAAATAAGTCCCCCATTGGCCAAGTCTCAGAACAGAGTTTCCTCATACAAAAAAAGTTATTAACACTCAAACAAGCTTCCTTTAGCTTAAGTTTCAGGACAAAACTTCCGCATACAACAAAATTGTTAAAAGTCAAGGAAATCTTTTTGGCCATATTTCAAAAGAGAACCTTACATGCAATATATTTGTTAAAACTCAAAGAAGTTCTCGTTGGCCAAGTCTCAGGATAGAGTTCCCTCACACAGAAAAGTTGTTAAAACTTAAACAAGTGTTCTCTGCTAAGTTTCAGGACAGAAGTTCCACATACAAAGAAGTGGTTAAAACAAACGCTTTTTTTCTGGCCATGTTTTAGGACAACATTACCACATACAAAGAAGTTGTTAAAACTCAAATAAGTCCCCCATTGGCCAAGTCTCAGAACAGAGTTTCCTCATACAAAAAAAGTTATTAACACTCAAACAAGCTTCCTTTAGTTAAGTTTCAGGACAAAACTTCCGCATACAACAAAATTGTTAAAAGTCAAGGAAATCTTTTTGGCCATATTTCAAAAGAGAACCTTACATGCAATATATTTGTTAAAGCTCAAAGAAGTTCTCGTTGGCCAAGTCTCAGCATAGAGTCCCTCACACAGAAAAGTTGTTAAAACTTAAACAAGCTTCCTCTAGTTAAGTTTCAGGATAAAATTTCCACTTACAATGAAATTGTTAAAAGTCAAGGAAATCTTTTTGGCCATATTTCAAAAGAGAACCTTACATGCAATATATTTGTTAAAGCTCAAAGAAGTTCTCGTTGGCCAAGTCTCAGGATAGAGTTCCCTCACACAGAAAAGTTGTTAAAACTTAAACACAAGTGCTCTCTAGCTAAGTTTCAGGACAGAAGTTCCACATACAAAGAAGTGGTTAAAACAAACGCTTTTTTTCTGGCCATGTTTTAGGACAACATTACCACATACAAAGAAGTTGTTAAAACTCAAATAAGTCCCCCATTGGCCAAGTCTCAGAACAGAGTTTCCTCATACAAAAAAAGTTATTAACACTCAAACAAGCTTCCTTTAGTTAAGTTTCAGGACAAAACTTCCGCATACAACAAAATTGTTAAAAGTCAAGGAAATCTTTTTGGCCATATTTCAAAAGAGAACCTTACATGCAATATATTTGTTAAAACTCAAAGAAGTTCTCGTTGGCCAAGTCTCAGCATAGAGCTCCCTCACACAGAAAAGTTGTTAAAACTTAAACAAGCTTCCTCTAGTTAAGTTTCAGGATAAAATTTCCACTTACAATGAAATTGTTAAAAGTCAAGGAAATCTTTTTGGCCATATTTCAAAAGAGAACCTTACATGCAATATATTTGTTAAAGCTCAAAGAAGTTCTCGTTGGCCAAGTCTCAGCTAGACTCCTAACGAAGTTTAACACAAGCTCTCTATATCAGATTCACATGAAAGTAGTGAATTTTGTATCAAAAGAACTTAAGATAATTTAACCAAGAGTCTCGTGCCAAGTCTCAGGATAGGTCTCAACGATTGTTAAAACTTAACGGCTCTAGCTAAGTTTCAGGACAGAAGTTCCACATACAAAGAAGTTGTTAAAACTCAAATAAGTCCCCCATTGGCCAAGTCTCAGAACAGAGTTTCCTCATACAAAAAAAGTTATTAACACTCAAACAAGCTTCCTTTAGTTAAGTTTCAGGACAAAACTTCCGCATACAACAAAATTGTTAAAAGTCAAGGAAATCTTTTTGGCCATATTTCAAAAGAGAACCTTACATGCAATATATTTGTTAAAGCTCAAAGAAGTTCTCGTTGGCCAAGTCTCAGGATAGAGTTCCCTCACACAGAAAAGTTGTTAAAACTTAAACAAGTGTCTCTGCTAAGTTTCAGGACAGAAGTTCCACATACAAAGAAGTGGTTAAAACAAACGCTTTTTTTCTGGCCATGTTTTAGGACAACATTACCACATACAAAGAAGTTGTTAAAACTCAAATAAGTCCCCCATTGGCCAAGTCTCAGAACAGAGTTTCCTCATACAAAAAAAGTTATTAACACTCAAACAAGCTTCCTTTAGTTAAGTTTCAGACAAAACTTCCGCATACAACAAAATTGTTAAAAGTCAAGGAAATCTTTTTGGCCATATTTCAAAAGAGAACCTTACATGCAATATATTTGTTAAAACTCAAAGAAGTTCTCGTTGGCCTAAGTCTCAGGATAGAGTTCCCTCACACAGAAAAGTTGTTAAAACTTAAACACAAGTGCTCTCTAGCTAAGTTTCAGGACAGAAGTTCCACATACAAAGAAGTGGTTAAAACAAACGCTTTTTTTCTGGCCATGTTTTAGGACAACATTACCACATACAAAGAAGTTGTTAAAACTCAAATAAGTCCCCCATTGGCCAAGTCTCAGAACAGAGTTTCCTCATACAAAAAAAGTTATTAACACTCAAACAAGCTTCCTTTAGTTAAGTTTCAGGACAAAACTTCCGCATACAACAAAATTGTTAAAAGTCAAGGAAATCTTTTTGGCCATATTTCAAAAGAGAACCTTACATGCAATATATTTGTTAAAACTCAAAGAAGTTCTCGTTGGCCAAGTCTCAGCATAGAGCTCCCTCACACAGAAAAGTTGTTAAAACTTAAACAAGCTTCCTCTAGTTAAGTTTCAGGATAAAATTTCCACTTACAATGAAATTGTTAAAAGTCAAGGAAATCTTTTTGGCCATATTTCAAAAGAGAACCTTACATGCAATATATTTGTTAAAGCTCAAAGAAGTTCTCGTTGGCCAAGTCTCAGGATAGAGTTCCCTCACACAGAAAAGTTGTTAAAACTTAAACAAGTGTTCTCTGGCTAAGTTTCAGGACAGAAGTTCCACATACAAAGAAGTGGTTAAAACAAACGCTTTTTTTCTGGCCATGTTTTAGGACAACATTACCACATACAAAGAAGTTGTTAAAACTCAAATAAGTCCCCCATTGGCCAAGTCTCAGAACAGAGTTTCCTCATACAAAAAAGTTATTAACACTCAAACAAGCTTCCTTTAGTTAAGTTTCAAGACAAAACTTCCGCATACAACAAAATTGTTAAAAGTCAAGGAAATCTTTTTGGCCATATTTCAAAAGAGAACCTTACATGCAATATATTTGTTAAAGCTCAAAGAAGTTCTCGTTGGCTAAGTCTCAGGATAGAGTTCCCTCACACAGAAAAGTTGTTAAAACTTAAACACAAGTGCTCTCTAGCTAAGTTTCAGGACAGAAGTGTCCACATACAAAGAAAGTGGTTAAAACAAACGCTTTTTTTCTGGCCATGTTTTAGGACAACATTACCACATACAAAGAGTTGTAAAACTCAAATAAGTCCCCCATTGGCCAAGTCTCAGAACAGAGTTTCCTCATACAAAAAAGTTATTAACACTCAAACAAGCTTCCTTTAGCTAAGTTTCAGACAAAATTCCGCATACAACAAAATTGTTAAAAGTCAAGGAAATCTTTTTGGCCATATTTCAAAAGAGAACCTTACATGCAATATATTTGTTAAAACTCAAAGAAGTTCTCGTTGGCCAAGTCTCAGCATAGAGTTCCCTCACACAGAAAAGTTGTTAAAACTTAAACAAGCTTCCTCTAGTTAAGTTTCAGGATAAAATTTCCACTTACAATGAAATTGTTAAAAGTCAAGGAAATCTTTTTGGCCATATTTCAAAAGAGAACCTTACATGCAATATATTTGTTAAAGCTCAAAGAAGTTCTCGTTGGCCAAGTCTCATAGAGTTCCCTCACACAGAAA
>NW_019211671.1:0-1069 GCF_002443255.2 Varroa destructor | reverse complement strand
CATGGCCAGAAAAAATGTTTGTTTTAACCACCTTTATCTTCTTGAAACTTAGCTAGAGAATACTTGTTTAAGTTTTAACAGCTTTTCTGTATGAGGAAACTCTATTTTGAGACTTGACCAACGAGAACTTGGGTTTTAGCAAATATATTACATGTAAGGCTCTGTTTTGAAATATGACCAAAAAGATTTCCTTGACTTTTAGCAATTTTGTTGTATGCGGAAATTTTAACTGAAACCTGGCTAAAGGAAGCTTGTTTGAGTGTTAACAGCTCTTGCTTGTATGAGGAAACTCTGTCCTGAGACTTGGCCAATGGGGGACTTATTTAAATTTTAACTTCTTTGTATGTGGAAATGTTGTCCTAAAACATGGCCAGAAAAAAACGTTTGTTTTAACCCGTTCTTTGTATCTTCCTGAAACTTAAATAGAGAACACTTGGTTAAGTTTTAACAACTTTTTTCTATGAGGAAACTCTATTTTGAGACTTGACCAACGAGAACTTGGGTTTTAGCAAATATACTACGTTCGGATTCTGTTTCGAAATATGGCCAAAAAGATTTCCTTGACTTTTAACAATTTTGATGTAAGCGGAAATTTTGTCCGATACTTGGCTAAAGGAAGCTTGTGTTGAGTGTTAACAACTTTTGTTTGTATGAGGACACTCTGTCCTGAGACTTGGCCAATGGGAGACTTATTTAAGTTTTAACTTCTTTCAATGTGGAAATGTTATCCTAAAACATGGCCAGAAAAAACGTTTGTTTTAACCCGTTCTTTGTATCTTCCTGAAACTTAAATAGAGAACACTTGGTTAAGTTTTAACAACTTTTTTGTATGAGGAAACTCTATTTTGAGACTTGACCAACGAGAACTTCTTTGAGTTTTAACAAATACACTACATGTAAGGTTCTGTTTTGAAATATGACCAAAAAGATTTCCTTGACTTTTAGCAATTTTGTTGTATGCGGAAATTTTGTCTGAAACTTGGCTAAAGGAAGCTTGTTTGAGTGTTAACAGCTTTTGCTTGTATGAGGAAACTCTGTCCTGAGACTTGGCCAGTGGAGGACTTAAAAT
>NW_019211670.1:0-3511 GCF_002443255.2 Varroa destructor | reverse complement strand
GTAAGATTCTATTTTGAAATATGGGGAAAAAGATTTCCTTGACTTTCAACAATTTTGTTGTAGGCGGAAGTTTTGTTCTGAAAGTTAGATAAAGAAAGCTTGTTTGAGTGTTAACAACTTTTTTGTATGAGGAAACTCTGTTCTGAGACTTGGCCAATGGGGGACTTATTTGAGTTTTATCAACATCTTTATATGTGGTAATGTTGTCCTAAAACATAGCCAGAAAAAAACGCTTGTTTCAACCACTTCTTTGTATGTGGGACTTCTGTCCTGAAACTTAGCTAGGGAGCACTTGTGTTTAAGTTTTAACAACTTTTCTGTGTGAGGGAGCTCTATGCTGAGATTTGGCCAACGAGAACTTCTTTGAGTTTTAACAAATATATTGCATGTAAGGTTCTCTTTTGAAATATGGCCAAAAAGATTTCTTTGACTTTTAACAACTTTGTTGTAAGTGGAAATTTTGTCCTGAAATTTAGCTAAAGGAAGCTTGTTTGAGTGCTAATAACTTTCTTTGTATGAGGAAACTCTGTTCTGAGACTTGGCCAATGGGGGACTTATTATGAGTTTTAACAACTTCTTTGTATATGGTAATGTTGTCCTAAAACATGGCCAGAAAAAAAGCGTTTGTTTTAACCACTTCTTTGTATGTGGAACTTCTGTCCTGAAACTTAGCCAGAGAACACTTGTGTTTAAGTTTTAACAACTTTTCTGTGTGAGGGAACTCTATCCTGAGACTTGGTCAATGAGAACTTCTTTGAGTTTTGACAAATATAATGCATGTAAGGTTCTGTATTGAAACATGACCAAAGAGGTTTCCTTGACTTTTAATAATTCTGTTGTATGCGGAAATTTTGTCTGAAACTTGGCTAAAGGAAGCTTGTTTGAGTGTTAACAACTTTTGTTTGTATGAGGACACTCTGTTCTGAGACTTGGCCAATGGGGGACTTATATAAGTTTGTGTATAACTTCTTTGTATGTGGAAATGTTGTCCAAAAACATGGCCAGAAAAAATGTTTGCTTTAACCAATTCTTTGTATCTTCCTAAAACTTAGCTATAGAATACTTGTTTAAGTTTTAACAACTTTTCTGTGTGAGGAAACTCTATACTGAGACTTGACCAACGAGAACTTGAGTTTTAGCAAATATATTATATGTAAGATTCTGTTTGTAATATGGCCAAGAAAATTTTCTTGACTTCTAAAGATTTTGTTGTAAGCGGCAATTTTGTCTGAAACTTGGCTAAAGGAAGCCTGTTTGAGTGTTAACAACTTTTGTTTGTATGAGGAAACTCTGTCATGAGACTTAGCCAATGCGGGACTTATTTAAGTTTTAACTTCTTTGTATGTGGAAATGTTGTCCTAAAACATGGCCAGAAAAAATGTTTGTTTTAACCACTTCTTTGTATCCCCCTGAAACTTAGCTAGAGAATACTTGTTTAAGTTTTAACAACTTTTCTGTGTGAGGAAACTCTATACTGAGACTTGACCAACGAGAACTTGAGTTTTAGCAAATATATTACATGTAAGGTTCTGTTTTGAAATATGACCAAAAAGATTTCCTTGACTTTTAACAATTTTGTTGTATGCGGAAATTTTGTCTGAAACTTAGCTAAAAGAAGCTTATTTGAGTGTTAACAACTTTTGTTTGTATGAGGAAACTCTGTCCTGAGACTTGGCCAGTGGGGGACTTATTTCAATTTTAACTTCTTTGTATGTGGAAATGTTGTCCTAAAACATGACCAAAAAAAACGTTTGTTTTAACTACTTCTTTGTATCTTCCTGAAACTTAGCTAGAGAATACTTGGTTAAGTTTTAACAACTTTTCTGTGTGAGGAAACTCTATTTTGAGACATGACCAACGAGAACTTCTTTGAGTTTTAACAAATACACTACATGTAAGGTTCTGTTTTGAAATATGACCAAAAAGATTTCCTTGACTTTTAACAATTTTATTGTAAGCGGAAATTTTGTCTGATACTTGGCTAAAGGAAGCTTGTTTGAGTGTTAACAACTTTTGTTTGTATGAGGAAACTCTGGCCTGAGACTTGGCCAATATGGGACTTATTTAAGTTTTGACTTCTTTGTATGTGGAAATGTTGTCCTAAAACATGGCCAAAAAAAACGTTTGTTTTAACCACTTTTTTGTATCTTCCTGAAACTGAGCTAGAGAACACTTATTTAAGTTTTGACTTCTTTGTATGTGGAAATGTTGTCCTAAAACATGGCCAAAAAAAACGTTTGTTTTAACCACTTTTTTGTATCTTCCTGAAACTGAGCTAGAGAACACTTGTTTAAGTTTTAACAGCTTTTCTGTATGAGGAAACTCTATTTTGAGACTTGACTAACGAGAACTTGGGTTTTAGCAAATATATTGCATGTAAGATTCTGTTTTGAAATATGGCCAAAAAGATTTCCTTGACTTCTAACAATTTTGTTGTATGCGGAAATTTTGTCTGAAACTTGGCTAAAGGAAGCTTGTTTGAGTGTTAACAACTTTTGTTTGTATGAGGGCACTCTGTTTTGAGACTTGGCCAATGGGGGATTTATATAAGTTTTAACTTCTATGTATGTGGAATTGTTGTCCTAAAACATGGCCAGAAAAAACGTTTGTTTTAACCACTTCTTTGTATCTTCCTGAAACTTAAATAGAGAATATTTGTTTAAGTTTTAACAGCTTTTCCGTATGAGGAAACTCTATTTTGAGACTTGACCAACGAGAACTTCGGTTTTAGCAAATATACTACGTTAGAATTCTGTTTCGAAATATGGCCAAAAAGATTTCCTTGACTTTTAACAATTTTGTTGTAAGCGGAAATTTTGTCTGAAACTTAGCTAAAAGAAGCTTATTTGAGTGTTAACAACTTTTGTTTGTATGAGGAAACTCTGTCCTGAGACTTGGCCAGTAGGGGACTTATTTAAATTTTAACTTCTTTGTATGTGGAAATGTTGTCCTAAAACATGGCCAGAAAAAAACATTTGTTTTAATCACTTCTTTGTATCTTCTTGAAACTTAGCTAGAGAATACTTATTTAAGTTCTAACAGCTTTTCTGTATGAGGAAACTCTATTTTAAGACTTGACCAACGAGAACTTGGGTTTTAGCAAATATATTGCATGTAAGATTCTGTTTTGAAATATGGCCAAAAAGATTTCCTTGACTTTTAACAATTTTGTTGTATGCGGAAATTTTGTCTGAAACTTGGCTAAAGGAAGCTTGTTTGAGTGTTAACAACTTTTGTTTGTATGAGGAAACTTTGTCCTAAGACTTGGCCAGTGGGGGACTTATTTCAATTTTAACTTCTTTGTATGTGGAAATGTTGTCCTAAAACATGACCAAAAAAAACGTTTGTTTTAACTACTTCTTTGTATCTTCCTGAAACTTAGCTAGAGAACACTTGGTTAAGTTTTAACAACTTTTCTGTATGAGGAAACTCTATTTTGAGACATGACCAACGAGAACTTCTTTGAGTTTTAACAAATACACTACATGTAAGGTTCTGTTTTGAAATACGA
>NW_019211669.1:0-6699 GCF_002443255.2 Varroa destructor | reverse complement strand
TATCTTCTTGAAACTTAGCTAGAGAATACTTGTTTAAGTTTTAACAGCTTTTCTGTATGAGGAAACTCTATTTTGAGACTTGACCAACGAGAACTTGGGTTTTAGCAAATATATTGCATGTAAGGTTCTGTTTTGAAATATGGCCAAAAAGATTTCCTTGACTTTTAACAATTTTGTTGTATGCGGAAATTTTGTCTGAAACTTGGCTAACGGAAGCTTGTTTGAGTGTTAACAACTTTTGTTTGTATGAGGAAACTCTGTCCTGAGACTTGGCCAATGGGAGACTTATTTAAGTTTTAACTGCTTTGTATGTGGAAATGTTGTCCTAAAAGATGGCCAGAAAAAAACATTTGTTTTAATCACTTCTTTGTATCTTCCTGGAACTTAGCTAGAGGACACTTGTTTAGGTTTTAACAACTTTTCTGTGTGAGGGAACTCTGTCCTGAGACTTGGTTAACGAGAACTTCTTTGAGTTTTAACAAATATATTGCATGTAAGATTTTGTTTTGAAATATGGCCAAAAAGATTTTTTTGACTTTTAGTAATTTTATTGTATGCGGAAATTTTGTCTGAAACTTGACTAAAGGAAGCTTGTTTGAGTGTTAACAACTTTTTTTTGTATGAGGACACTCTGTTCTAAGACTTGGCCAATGGGGGACTTATATAAGTTTTAACTTCTTTGCATGTAGAAATGTTGTCCTAAATCATGGCCAGAAAAAATGTTTGTTTTAACCACTTCTATCTTCTTGAAACTTAGCTAGAGAATACTTATTTAAGTTTTAACAGCTTTTCTGTATGAGGAAACTCTATTTTGAGACTTTACCAACGAGAACTTGGGTTTTAGCAAATATATTGCATGTAAGGTTCTGTATTGAAACATGACTAAAGAGGTTTCCTTGACTTTTAATAATTTTGTTGTATGCGGAAATTTTGTCTGAAACTTGACTAAAGGAAGCTTGTTTGAGTATTAACAACTTTTTTTTGTATGAGGAAACTCTGTTCTGAGACGTGGCCAATGGGGGACTTATTTGAGTTTTAACAACTTCTTTGTAGGTGGAAATGTTGTCCTAAAACATGGCCGAAAAAAAACGTTTGTTTTAACCACTTCTATCTTCCTGAAACTTAGCTAGAGAACACTTGTTTAAGTTTTAACAACTTTTCTGTGTGAGGGAACTCTATCCTGAGACTTGCCCAACGAGAACTTCTTTGAGTTTTAACAAATATATTGCATGTAAAATTCTGTTTTGAAATATGGCCAAAGAGGTTTCCTTAACTTTTAATAATTTTGTTGTATGCGGAAATTTTGTCTGAAACTTGGCTAAAGGAAGCTTGTTTGACTGTCAACAACATTTGTTTGTATGAGGAAACTCTGTCCTGAGACTTGGCCAATGGGAGACTTATTTAAATTTTAACTTCTTTGTATGTGGAAATGTTGTCCTAAAGCATGGCCAAAAAAAACGTTTGTTTTAACCACTTCTTTGTATTTTCATGAAACTTAGATAGAGAATATTTGTTTAAGTTTTAACAGCTTTTCTGTATGAAGAAACTCTATTTTGAGACTTGACCAACGAGAACTTGGGCTTTAGCAAATATATTGCATGTAAGATTCTGTTTTGAAATATGGCCAAAAAGATTTCCTTGACTTTTAATAATTTTGTTGTATGCGGAAATTTTGTCTGAAACTTGGCTAAAGGAAGCTTGTTTGAGTGTTAACAACTTTTGTTTGTATGAGGAAACTCTGTTCTGAGACATGGCCAATGGGGGACTTATTTAAGTTTTAACTTCTTTGTATGTGAAAATGTTGTCCTAAAACATGGCCAAAAAAAAACGTTTGTTTTAACCACTTCTTTGTATCTTCATGAAACTTAGCTAGAGAACACTGGTTTAAGTTTTAACAACTTTTCTGTGTGAGGGAACTCTATCCTGAGACTTGACCAACGAGAACTTGGGTTTTAGCAAATATATTGCATGTAAGATTCTGTTTTGAAATATGGCCAAAAAGATTTCCTTGACTTTTAACAATTTTGTTGTATGCGGAAATTTTGTCTGAAACTTGGCTAAAGGAAGCTTGTTTGAGTGTTAACAACTTTTGTTTGTATGAGGAAACTCTGTCCTGAGACTTGGCCAATGGGGGACTTATTTAAGTTTTAACTTCTTTGTATGTGGAAATGTTGTCCTAAAACATGGTAAAAAAATGTTTGTTTTAACCACTTCTTATCTTCCTGAAACTTAGCTAGAGAATACTTGTTTAAGTTTTAACAGCTTTTCTGTGTGAGGAAACTCTATCTTGAGACTTGACCAACGAGAACTTGGGTTTTAGCAAATATATTGCATGTAAGATTCTGTTTTAGAAATATGGCCAAAAAGATTTCCTTGACTTTTAACAATTTTGTTGTATGCGGAAATTTTGTCTGAAACTTGGCTAAAGGAAGCTTGTTTGAGTGTTAACAACTTTTGTTTGTATGAGGAAACTCTGTCCTGAGACTTGGCCATGGGGGACTTATTTAAATTTTAACTTCTTTGTATGTGGAAATGTTGTCCTAAAACATGGCCAAAAAAAAACGTTTGTTTTAACCACTTCTTTGTATCTTCTGAAACTTAGCTAGAGAACACTGGTTTAGGTTTTAACACTTTTCTGTTGAGGAACTCTATTGAGACTTGACCAACGAGAACTTGGGTTTTAGCAAATATATTGCATGTAAGATTCTGTTTGAAAATGACCAAAGAGATTTCCTTGACTTTTAAAATTTTGTTGTATGCGGAAATTTTGTCTGAAACTTGGCTAAAGGAAGCTTGTTTGAGTGTTAACAACTTTTGTTTGTATGAGGAAACTCTGTCCTGAGACTTGGCCATGGGGGACTTATTTAAATTTTAACTTCTTTGTATGTGGAAATGTTGTCCTAAAACATGGCCAAAAAAAACGTTTGTTTTAACCACTTCTTTGTATCTTCATGAAACTTAGCTAGAGAACACTGGTTTAGGTTTTAACAACTTTTCTGTGTGAGGGAACTCTATCCTGAGACTTGACCAACGAGAACTTGGGTTTTAGCAAATATATTGCATGTAAGGTTCTGTATTGAAACATGACCAAAGAGAGTTTCCTTGACTTTTAAAATTTTGTTGTATGCGGAAATTTTGTCTGAAACTTGGCTAAAGGAAGCTTGTTTGAGTGTTAACAACTTTTGTTTGTATGAGGAAACTCTGTCCTGAGACTTGGCCAATGGGGGACTTATTTAAGTTTTAACTTCTTTGTATGTGGAAATGTTGTCCTAAAACATGGCCAAAAAAAACGTTTGTTTTAACCACTTCTTTGTATCTTCCTGAAACTTAGCTAGAGAAACTTGTTAAGTTTTAACAAGCTTTTCTGTGATGAGGAACTCTATCCTTGAGACTTGGCCAACGAGAACTTTTGAGGTTTTAAGCAAATATATTCATGTAAGGTTCTGTTTTGAAATATGCCAAAAAGATTTCCTTGACTTTTAACAATTTTGTTGTAAGCGGAAATTTTGTCTGAAACTTGGCTAAAGGAAGCTTGTTTGAGTGTTAACAACTTTTAGTTTGTATGAGGAAACTCTGTCCTGAGACTTGGCCAATGGGGGACTTATTTAAGTTTTAACTTCTTTGTATGTGGAAATGTTGTCCTAAAACATGGCCAAAAAAAACGTTTGTTTTAACCACTTCTTTGTATTTCATGAAACTTAGCTAGAGAACACTGGTTTAAGTTTTAACAACTTTTCTGTGTGAGGGAACTCTATCCTGAGACTTGACCAACGAGAACTTGGGTTTTAGCAAATATATTGCTGTAAGTTCTGTTTTGAAATATGGCCAAAAAGATTTCCTTGACTTTTAACAATTTTGTTGTATGCGGAAATTTTGTCTGAAACTTGGCTAAAGGAAGCTTGTTTGAGTGTTAACAACTTTTATTTGTATGAGGAAACTCTGTCCTGAGACTTGGCCAATGGGGGACTTATTTAAGTTTTAACTTCTTTGTATGTGGAAATGTTGTCCTAAAACATGGCCAAAAAAAACGTTTGTTTTAACCACTTCTTTGTATCTTCTGAAACTTAGCTAGAGAACACTGTTTAAGTTTTAACAACTTTTCTGTGTGAGGGAACTCTATCCTGAGACTTGACCAACGAGAACTTGGGTTTTACAAATATATTGCATGTAAGGTTCTGTTTTGAAATATGGACCAAAAAGATTTCCTTGACTTTTAACAATTTTGTTGTATGCGGAAATTTTGTCTGAAACTTGGCTAAAGGAAGCTTGTTTGAGTGTTAACAACTTTTGTTTGTATGAGGAAACTCTGTCCTGAGACTTGGCCATGGGGGACTTATTTAAGTTTTAACTTCTTTGTATGTGGAAATGTTGTCCTAAAACATGGCCAAAAAAAAACGTTTGTTTTAACCACTTCTTTGTATCTTCCTGAAACTTAGCTAGAGAACACTTTTAGTTTTAACAACTTTTCTGTGTGAGGGAACTCTATCCTGAGACTTGCCAACGAGAACTTGGGTTTTAGCAAATATATTGCATGTAAGGTTCTGTTTTGAAATATGACCAAAAGTTTCCTTGACTTTTAAAATTTTGTTGTATGCGGAAATTTTGTCTGAAACTTGGCTAAAGGAAGCTTGTTTGAGTGTTAACAACTTTTGTTTGTATGAGGAAACTCTGTCTGAGACTTGGCCAATGGGGGACTTATTAAGTTTTAACTTCTTTGTATGTGGAAATGTTGTCCTAAAACATGGCCAAAAAAAAACGTTTGTTTTAACCACTTCTTTGTATCTTCCTGAAACTTAGCTAGAGAACACTTGTTTAAGTTTTAACAACTTTTCTGTGTGAGGGAACTCTATCCTGAGACTTGGCCAACGAGAACTTCTTGAGTTTTAACAAATATATCATGTAAGGTTCTGTTTTGAAATATGACCAAAAGATTTCCTTGACTTTTAACAATTTTGTTGTATGCGGAAATTTTGTCTGAAACTTGGCTAAAGGAAGCTTGTTTGAGTGTTAACAACTTTTGTTTGTATGAGGAAACTCTGTTCTGAGACTTGGCCAATGGGGGACTTATATAAGTTTTAACTCTTTGTATGTGGAAATGTTGTCCTAAAACATGGCAAAAAAAGTTTGTTTTAACCACTTCTTTGTATCTTCCTGAAACTTAGCTAGAGAATACTTGTTTAAGTTTTAACAGCTTTTCTGTATGAGGAAACTCTATTTTGAGACTTGACCAACGAGAACTTGGGTTTTAGCAAATATATACATGTAAGGTTCTGTTTTGAAATATGACCAAAAAGATTTCCTTGACTTTTAACAATTTTGTTGTAGCGGAAATTTTGTCTGAAACTTGGCTAAAGGAAGCTTGTTTGAGTGTTAACAACTTTTGTTTGTATGAGGAAACTCTGTCCTGAGACTTGGCCAATGGGGGACTTATTATAAGTTTTAACTTCTTTGTATGTGGAAATGTTGTCCTAAAACATGGCCAAAAAAAAACGTTTGTTTTAACCACTTCTTTGTATCTTCCATGAAACTTAGCTAGAGAATACTTGTTTAAGTTTTAACAGCTTTTCTGTATGAGGAAACTCTATTTTGAGACTTGACCAACGAGAACTTGGGTTTTAGCAAATATATTGCATGTAAGATTCTGTTTTGAAATATGGCCAAAAAGATTTCCTTGACTTTTAACAATTTTGTTGTATGCGGAAATTTTGTCTGAAACTTGGCTAAAGGAAGCTTGTTTGAGTGTTAACAACTTTTGTTTGTATGAGGAAACTCTGTCCTGAGACTTGGCCAATGGGGGACTTATTTAAGTTTTAACTTCTTTGTATGTGGAAATGTTGTCCTAAAACATGGCCAAAAAAAAACGTTTGTTTTAACCACTTCTTTGTATCTTCCTGAAACTTAGCTAGAGAATACTTGTTTAAGTTTTAACAACTTTTCTGTGATGAGGAAACTCTATCTTGAGACTTGACCAACGAGAACTTAGGGTTTTAAGCAAATATATTGCATGTAAGGTTCTGTTTTGAAATATGACCAAAAAGATTTCCTTGACTTTTAACAATTTTGTTGTAAGCGGAAATTTTGTCTGAAACTTGGCTAAAGGAGAGCTTGTTTGAGTGTTAACAACTTTTGTTGTATGAGGAAACTCTGTTCTGAGACTTGGCCAATGGGGGACTTATATAAGTTTTAACTTCTTTGTATGTGGAAATGTTGTCCTAAAACATGGCAAAAAAAGTTTGTTTTAACCACTTCTTTGTATCTTCCTGAAACTTAGCTAGAGAATACTTGTTTAAGTTTTAACAGCTTTTCTGTATGAGGAAACTCTATTTTGAGACTTGACCAACGAGAACTTGGGTTTTAGCAAATATATTGCATGTAAGATTCTGTTTTGAAATATGGCCAAAAAGATTTCCTTGACTTTTAACAATTTTGTTGTATGCGGAAATTTTGTCTGAAACTTGGCTAAAGGAAGCTTGTTTGAGTGTTAACAACTTTTGTTTGTATGAGGAAACTCTGTCTGAGACTTGGCCAATGGGGGACTTATATAAGTTTTAACTTCTTTGTATGTGGAAATGTTGTCCTAAAACATGGCCAAAAAAAACGTTTGTTTTAACCACTTCTTTGTATCTTCCTGAAACTTAGCTAGAGAATACTTGTTTAAGTTTTAACAGCTTTTCTGTATGAGGAAACTCTATTTTGAGA
>NW_019211668.1:0-2713 GCF_002443255.2 Varroa destructor | reverse complement strand
ACGGAAGCTTGTTTGAGTGTTAACAACTTTTGTTTGTATGAGGACACTCTGTTCTAAGACTTGGCCAATGGGGGACTTATATAAGTTTTAACTTCTTTGTATGCGGAAATGTTGTCCTAAAACATGGCAAAAAAAAACGCTTGTTTTAACCACTTCTTTGTATCTTCCTGAAACTTAGCTAGAGAATACTTGTTTAAGTTTTAACAGCTTTTCTGTATGAGGAAACTCTATTTTGAGACTTGACCAACGAGAACTTGGGTTTTAGCAAATATACTACATGTAAGGTTCTGTTTTGAAATACAACGAAAGAGATTTCCTTGACTTTTAACAATTTTGTTGTACGCAGAAATTTTGTCTGCAACTTGGCTAAAGGAAGCTTGTTTGAGTGTTAACAACTTTTGTTTGTATGAGGAAACTCTGTTCTGAGACTTGGCCAATGGGGGACTTATATAAGTTTTAACTTCTTTGTATGTGGAAATGTTGTCCTAAAACATGGCTAGAAAAAATGTTTGTTTTAACCACTTCTTTGTATTTTCCTGAAACTTAGCTAGAGCAAACTGGTTTAAGTTTTAACAAGTTTTCTGTGTGAGGGAACTCTATCCTGAGACTTGACCAACGAGAACTTGGGTTTTAGCAAATATATTGCCTGTAAGATTCTGTTTTGAAATATGACCAAAAAGATTTCCTTGACTTTTAACAATTTTGTTGTATGCGGAAATTTTGTCTGAAACTTGGCTAACGGAAGCTTGTTTGAGTGTTAACAACTTTTGTTTGTATGAGGAAACTCTGTCCTGAGACTTGGCCAGTGGGGGACTTATTTAAATTTTAACTTCTTTGTATGTGGACGTGTTTTCCTAAAATATGGCCAGAAAAAACGTTTGTTTTAACCCGTTCCTTGTATCTTCCTGAAACTTAGCTAGAGAATACTTGTTTAAGTTTTAACAGCTTTTCTGTATGAGGAAACTCTATTTTGAGACTTGGCCAACGAGAACTTGGGTTTTAGCAAATATATTGCATGTAAGGTTCTGTATTGAAACATGACCAAAGAGGTTTCCTTGACTTTTAATAATTTTGTTGTATGCGGAAATTTTGTCTGAAACTCGGCTAACGGAAGCTTGTTTGAGTGTTAACAACTTTTGTTTGTATGAGGATACTCTGTTGTAAGACTTGGCCAATGGGGGACTTATATAAGTTTTAACTTCTTTGTATGTGGAAATGTTGTCCTAAAACATGGCAAAAAAAAACGCTTGTTTTAACCACTTCTTTGTATCTTCCTGAAACTTAGCTAGAGAATACTTGTTTAAGTTTTAACAGCTTTCCTGTATGAGGAAACTCTATTTTGAGACTTGACCAACGAGAACTTGGGTTTTAGCAAATATACTACATGTAAGGTTCTGTTTTGAAATATGACCAAAGAGATTTCCTTGACTTTTAACAATTTTGTTGTAACCAGAAATTTTGTCTGCAACTTGGCTAAAGGAAGCTTGTTTGGGTGTTAACAACTTTTGTTTGTATGAGGAAACTCTGTTCTGAGACTTGGCCAATGGGGGACTTATATAAGTTTTAACTTCTTTGTATGTGGAAATGTTGTCCTAAAATATGGCTAGAAAAAATGTTTGTTTTAACCACTTCTATCTTCCTGAAACTTAGCTAGAGAATACTTGTTTAAGTTTTAACAGCTTTTCCGTATGAGGAAACTCTATTTTGAGACTTGACCAACGAGAACTTGGGTTTTAGCAAATATATTGCATGTAGGATTCTGTTTTGAAATGTGATCAAAAAGATTTCCTTGACTTTTAACAATTTTGTTGTATGCGGAAATTTTGTCTGAAATTTAGCTAAAGGAAGCTTGTTTGAGTCTTAACGACTTTTGTTTATATGAGGAAACCTTGTCCTGAGACTTGGCCAATGGGGGACTTATTTGAGTTTTACCAGCTTCTTTGTATATGGTAATGTTGTTCTAAAACATGGCCAGAAAAAAAACGGTTGTTTTAACCACTTCTTTGTATCTTCCTGAAACTTAGCTAGGGAACACTTGTCTAAGTTTTAACAACTTTTCTGTGTGAGGGAGCTCCATCCTGAGACTTCTTTAAGCTTTAGCAAATATATTGCTTGTAAGATTCTGTTTTGAAATATGGCCAAAAAGATTTCCTTGACTTTCAACAATTTTGCTGTAGGCGGAAGTTTTGTTCTGAGACTTTGATAAAGGAAGCTTGTTTGAGTGTTAACAACTTTTTTGTATGAGAAAACTCTGTTCTGAGACTTGGCCAATGGGGGACTTATCTGAGTTTTACCAACTTCTTTGTATGTGGAAATGTTGTCCTAAAACATGGCTAGGAAAAAAACGCTTGTTTCAACCACTTCTTTATATCTTCCTGAAACTTAGCTAAAGAACACTTGTTTAAGTTTTAACAACTTTTCTGCGTGAGGGAACTCTGTCCTGAGACTTGGTCAACGAGAACTTCTTTGAGTTTTAGCAAATATACTGCATGTAAGATTCCATTTTGAAATATTGCCAAAAAGATTTCCTTGACTTTCAACAATTTTGTTGTAGGCGGAAGTTTTGTTCTGAAGCTTAGATAAAGGAAGCTTGTTTGAGTGTTAAGAACTTTTTGGATGAGGAAACTCTGTTTTGAGACTTGGCCAATGGGGGACCTATTTGAGTTTTACCAACTTCTTTATATGTGGACGTGTTGTCCTAAAACATGGCCAG
>NW_019211667.1:0-4386 GCF_002443255.2 Varroa destructor | reverse complement strand
AAACTCTGTTCTAAGACTTGGCCAATGGGGGACTTATTTTAGTTTTACCAACTTCTTTGTATGTGGTAGTGTTGTCCTAAAACATGGCCAGAAAAAAAATGGTTGTTTTAACCACTTCTTTGTATCTTCCTGAAACTTAGCTAGGGAACACTTGTCTAAGCTTTAACAACTTTTCTGTGTGAGGGAGCTCCATCCTGAGACTTCTTTGAGCTTTAGCAAATATATTGCATGTAAGATTCTATTTTGAAATAGGGCCAAAAGATTTCCTTGACTTTCAACAATTTTGTTGTAGGCGGAAGTTTTGTTCTGAAACTTAGATAAAGAAAGCTTGTTTGAATGTCAACAACTTTTTTGTATGAGGAAACTCTGTTCTGAGACTTGGCCAATGGGAGACTTATTTGAGTTTTAACAACTTCTTTGTACGTGGAAATGTTGTCCTAAAACATGGCAAGAAAAAAACGTTTGTTTCAACCACTTCTTTATATCTTCCTGAAACTTAGCTAGAGAACACTTGTTTAAGTTTTAACAACTTTTCTGTGTCAGGGAACTCTGTCCTGAGACTTGGTCAATGAGAACTTCTTTGAGTTTTAGCAAATATACTGCATGTAAGATTCCATTTTGAAATATGGCCAAAAAGATTTCCTTGACTTTCAACAATTTTGTTGTAGGCGGAAGTTTTGTTCTGAAACATAGATAAAGGAAGCTTGTTTGAGTGTTAACAACTTTTTTGTACGAGGAAATTTTGTTCTGAGACTTGGCCAATGGGGGACTTATTTGAGTTTTACCAACTTCTTTGTATGTGGAAATGTTGTCCTAAAAGATGGCCTGAAAAAGACGCTTGTTTTAACCACTTCTTTATATCTTCCTGAAACTTAGCTAAGGAACACTTGTTTAAGTTTTAACAACTTTTCTGCGTGAGGGAACTCTGTCCTGAGACTTGGTCAACGAGAACTCCTTTAAGTTTTAGCAGATACACTGCATGTAAGATTCCATTTTGAAATATTGCCAAAAAGATTTCCTTGACTTTCAACAATTTTGTTGTAGGCGGAAGTTTTGTTCTGAAACTTAGATAAAGGAAGCTTGTTTGAGTGTTAAGAACTTTTTGTATGAGGAAACTCTGTTTTGAGACTTGGCCAATGGGGGACTTATTTGAGTCTTATCAACTTCTTTGTATGTGGTAATGTTGTCCTAAAACATGGCCAGGAAAAAAACGCTTGTTTTAACCACTTCTTTGTATCTTCCTGAAATTTAGCTAGAGAACACTTGTTTATGTTTTAACACCTTTTCTGTGTGAAGGAGCTCCATCCTGAGATTTCTTTGAGTTTTAGCAAATATATTGCATGTAAGATCCTGTTTTGAAATCTGGCTAAAAAGATTTCCTTGACTTTGAACAATTTTGTTATAGGCAGAAATTTTGTTCTGAAACTTAGATAAAGGAAGCTTGTTTGAGTGTTAACAACTTTTTTGTATGAGGAAACTCTCTTCTGAGACTTGGCCAATGGGGGACTTATTTGAGTTTTACCAACTTCTTTGTATGCGGTAATGTTGTCCTAAAACATGGCCAGAAAACAACGCTTGTTTCAACCACTTCTTTGTATCTTCCTGACACTTAGCTAGGAAACACTTGTTTAAGTTTTAACAGCCTTTCTGTGTGAGGGAGCTCCATCCTGAGACTTCTTTGAGTTTTAGCAAATATATTGCATGTAAGATTCTGTTTTGAAATATGGCCAAAAAGATTTCCTTGACTTTCAACAATTTTGTTGTAGGCGGAAGTTTTGTTCTGAAACTTATATAAAGGAAGCTTGCTTGAGTGTTAACAACTTTTTTGTACGAGGAAATTCTGTTCTGAGACTTGGCCAATGGGGGACTTATTTGAGTTTTACCAACTTCTTTGTATGTGGAAATGTTGTCCTAAAACATGACTAGAAAAAAACGCTTGTTTCAACCACTTCTTTATATCTTCCTGAAACTTAGCTAAAGAACACTTGTTTAAGTTTTAACAACTTTTCTGCGTGAGGGAACTCTGTCCTGAGACTTGGTCAACGAGAACTCCTTTGAGTTTTAGCAAATATATTGCATGTAAGATTCTATTTTGAAATATGGTCAAAAAGATTTCCTTGACTTTCAACAATTTTGTTGTAGACGGAAGTTTTGTTTTGAAACTTAGATAAAGAAAGCTTGTTTGGGTGTTAACAACTTTTTGTATGAGGAAGCTCTGTTCTGAGACTTGGCCAGTGGGGGACTTATTTAAATTTTAACTTCTTTGTATGTGGTAATGTTGTCCTAAAACATGGCCAGAAAAAAAACGGTTGTTTTAACCACTTCTTTGTATCTTCCTGAAACTTAGCTAGGGAACACTTGTCTAAGTTTTAACAACTTTTCTGTGTGAGGGAGCTCCATCCTGAGGCTTCTTTGAGCTTTAGCAAATATATTGCATGTAAGATTCCATTTTGAAATATGGCCAAAAAGATTTCCTTGACTTTCAACAATTTTGTTGTAGGCGGAAGTTTTGTTCTGAAACTTAGATAAAGGAAGCTTGTTTGAGCGTTAACAACTTTTTTGTATGAGGAAACTCTGTTTTGAGACTTGGCCAATGGGGGACTTATTTGAGTCTTATCAACTTCTTTGTAAGTGGTAATGTTGTCCTAAAACATGGCCAGGAAAAAAACGGTTGTTTTAACCACTTCTTTGTATCTTCCTGAAACTTAGCCAGAGAACACTTGTTTAAGTTTTAACAACTTTTCTGTGTAAGGGAACTCTGTCCTGAGACTTGGCCAACGAGAACTTCTTTGAGCTTTAACAAATATATTGCATGTAAGGTTCTCTTTTGAAATATGGCCCAAAAAGATTTCCTTGACTTTTAACAATTTCGTTGTAAGAGGAAATTTTGTCCTGAAACTTAGTTAGAGGGAGCTTGTTTGAGTGTTAGCAACTTTTTTTTTGTATGAAGAAACTCTGTTCTGAGACTTGGCCAATGGGGGACTTATTTGAGTTTTAACAACTCCTTTGTATGTGGAAATGTTGTCCTAAAACATGGCCAGAAAAAAAACGTTTGTTTTAACCACTTCTTTGTATGCGGAACTTCTGTCCTGAAACTCACCTAGGGAAAACTTGTGTTTAAGTTTTAACAACTTTTCTGTGTGAGGGAACTCTATCCTGAGACTTGGCCAACGAGAACTTCTTTGAGCTTTAACAAATATATTGCATGTAAGGTTCTCTCTTGAAATATGGCCAAAAAGATTTCCTTCGCTTTTAACAATTTCATTGTAAGTGGAAATTTTATCCTGAAACTTAGTTAGAGAACACTTGTTTAACTTTTAACAACTTTTCTGTGTGAGGGAACCCTATTCTGAGACTTGACCAACGAGAACTTGGGTTTTAGCAAATATATTGCATGGAAGGTTCTGTATTGAAACATGACCAAAGAGGTTTCCTTGACTTTTAACAATTTTGTTGTATGCGGAAATTTTCTCTGAAACTTGGCTAAAGGAAGCTTGTTTGAGTGTTAACAACTTTTGTTTGTATGAGGACACTCTGTTCTGAGACTTGGCCAATGGGGAACTTATATAAGTTTTAACTTTTTTGTATGTGAAAATGTTATCCTAAAACATGGCCAAAAAAACGGTTGTTTTAACCACTTCTTTGTATCTTACTGAAACTTAGATAGAGAATACTTGTTTAAGTTTTAACAGCTTTTCTGTATGAGGAAACTCTATTTTGAGACTTGACCAACGAGAACTTGGGTTTTAGCAAATATATTACGTTAAGATTCTGTTTTGAAGTATGGCCAAAAAGATTTCCTTGACTTTTAACAATTTTGTTGTAAGCGGAAATTTTGTCTGATACTTGACTAAAGGAAGCTTGTTTGAGTGTTAACAACTTTTGTTTGTATGAGGAAACTCTGTCCTGCGACTTGGCTAATGGGGGACTTATTTAAGTTTTAACTTCTTTGTATGTGGAAATGTTGTCCTAAAACATGGCCAAAAAAACGTTTGTTTTAACCACTTCTTTGTATCTTCCTGAAACTTAGCTAGAGAACATCTGTTTAAGTTTTAACAACTTTTCTGTGCGAGGGAACTCTATCCTGAGACTTGGCCAACGAGAACTTGAGTTTTAGCAAATATATTACATGTAAGATTCTGTTTTGAAATATGACCAAAAAGATTTCCCTGACTTTTAACAATTTTGTTGTATGCGGTAAATTTGTCTGAAACTTAGCTAAAGGAAGTTTGTTTGAGTGTTAACAACTTTTGTTTGTATGAGGACACTCTGTTCTGAGACTTGCTCAATGGGGGACTCATAAGTTTTAACTTCTTTGTATGTAGAAATGTTGTCCTAGAACATGGCCAGAAAAAGACGTTTGTTTTAACTACTTCTTTGTATTTT
>NW_019211666.1:0-1568 GCF_002443255.2 Varroa destructor | reverse complement strand
TGAAAGGAAGCTTGTTTGACTGTTAACAACTTTTATTTGTATGAGGAAACTCTGTTCTAAGACTTGGCCAATGAGGGACTTATATAAGTTTTAACTTCTTTGTACGTAGAAATGTTGTCCTAAATCATGGCCAAAAAAAAAACATTTGTTTTAACCACTTCTTTGTATCTTCCTGAAACTTAGCTAGAGAATACTTGTTTAAGTTTTAACAGCTTTTCTGTATGAGGAAACTCTATTTTGAAACTTGACCAACGAGAACTTGGGTTTTAGCAAATATATTGCATGTAAGGTGCTGTATTGAAATATGGCCAAAAAGATTTCCTTGATGTTTAACAATTTTGTTGTAAGCGGAAATTTTGTCTGAAACTTGGCTAAAGGAAGCTTGTTTGAGTGTTAACAACTTTTGTTTGTATGAGGAAACTCTGTCCTGAGACTTGGCCAATGGGGGACTTATTTAAGTTTTAACTTCTTTGTATGTGGAAATGTTGTCCTAAAGCATGGCCAAAAAAAAACGTTTGTTTTAACCACTTCTTTGTATCTTCATGAAACTTAGCTAGAGAACACTTGTTTAAGTTTTAACAACTTTTCTGTGCGAGGGAACTCTATCCTGAGACTTGACCGACGAGAACTTGGGTTTTAGCAAATATATTGCCTGTAAGATTCTGTTTTGAAATATGGCCAAAAAGATTTCCTTGACTTTTAATAATTTTGTTGTATGCGGAAATTTTGTCTGAAACTTGGCTAAAGGAAGCTTGTTTGAGTGTTAACAACTTTTTTTTGTATGAGGAAACTCTGTCCTGAAACTTGGCCAGTGGGGGACTTATTTAAATTTTAACTTCTTTGTATGTGGAAATGTTGTCCTAAAACATGGCCAAAAAAAACGTTTGTTTTAACCACTTCTTTGTATCTTCATGAAACTTAGCTAGAGAACACTTGTTTAAGTTTTAACAACTTTTCTGTGTGAGGGAACTCTATCCTGAGACTTGACCAACGAGAACTTGGGTTTTAGCAAATATATTGCCTGTAAGATTCTGTTTTGAAATATGGCCAAGAAGATTTCCTTGACTTTTAATAATTTTGTTGTATGCGGAAATTTTGTCTGAAACTTGGCTAAAGGAAGCTTGTTTGAGTGTTAACAACTTTTATTTGTATGAGGAAACTCTGTCCTGAGACTTGGCCAATGAGGGACTTAGTTAAGTTTTAACTTCTTTGTATGTGGAAATGTTGTCCTAAAGCATGGCCAAAAAAAAACGTTTGTTTTAACCACTTCTTTGTATCTTCCTGAAACTTAGCTAGCGAATACTTGTTTAAGTTTTAACAGCTTTTCTGTGTGACGAGACTCTATTTTGAGACTTGACCAACGAAAACTTGGGTTTTAACAAATATTTTGCATGTAAGATTCTGTTTTAAAATATGGCCAAAAAGATTTCCTTGACTTTTAACAATTTTGTTATATGCGGAAATTTCGTGCGAAACTTGGCTAATGGAAGCTTGTTTGAGTGTTAACAACTTTTGTTTGTATGAGGAAACTCTGTCCTGAGACTTGGCCAGTGGGGGACTTATTTAAA
>NW_019211665.1:0-1821 GCF_002443255.2 Varroa destructor | reverse complement strand
GTATGAGGAAACTCTGTCCTGAGACTTGGCCAATGGGGGACTTAGTTAAGTTTTAACTTCTTTGTATGTGGAAATGTCCTAAAACATGGCCAAAAAAAAACGTTTGTTTTAACCACTTCTTTGTATCTTCATGAAACTTAGCTAGAGAACACTGGTTTAAGTTTTAACAACTTTTCTGTGTGAAAGAACTCTATCCTGAGACTTGACCAACGAGAACTTGGGTTTTAGCAAATATATTGCATGTAAGGTTCTGTATTGAAATATGGCCAAAAAGATTTCCTTGATGTTTAACAATTTTGTTGTATGCGGAAATTTTGTCTGAAACTTGGCTAACGGAAGCTTGTTTGAGTGTTAACAACTTTTGTTTGTATGAGGAAATTCTGTCCTGAGACTTGGCCAGTGGGGGACTTATTTAAATTTTAACTTCTTTGTATGTGGAAATGTTGTCCTAAAACATGGCCAAAAAAAAACGTTTGTTTTAATCACTTCTTTGTATCTTCATGTAACTTAGGTAGAGAACACTTCTTTAAGTTTTAACAACTTTTCTGTGTGAGGGAACTCTATCCTGAGACATGACCAACGAGAACTTGGGTTTTAGCAAATATATTGCCTGTAAGATTCTGTTTTGAAACATGGCCAAAAAGATTTCCTTGCCTTTTAACAATTTTGTTGTATGCGGAAATTTTGTCTGAAACTTGGCTAACGGAAGCTTGTTTGAGTGTTAACAACTTTTGTTTGTATGAGGAAACTCTGTCCTGAGACTTGGCCAATGGGGGACTTATTTAAGTTTTAACTTCTTTGTATGTGGAAATGTTGTCCTAAAACATGGCCAAAAAAAACGTTTGTTTTAGTCACTTCTTTGTATCTTCCTGAAACTTAGCTAGAGAACACTTGTTCAAGTTTTAACAACTTTTCTGTGTGAGGGAACTCTATCCTGAGACTTGGCCAACGAGAACTTCTTTGAGTTTTAACAAATATATTACATGTAAGGTTCTGTTTTGAAATATGACCAAAAAGATTTCCTTGATGTTTAACAATTTTGTTGTAAGCGGAAATTTTGTCTGAAACTTGGCTAAAGGAAGCTTGTTTGAGTGTTAACAACTTTTGTTTGTATGAGGAAACTCTGTCCTGAGACTTGGCCAATGGGGGACTTAGTTAAGTTTTAACTTCTTTGTATGTGGAAATGTTGACCTAAAGCATGGCCAAAAAAAAGACGTTTGTTTTAACCACTTGTTTGTATCTTCCTGAAAATTAGCTAGAGAATACTTGTTTAAGTTTTAACAGCTTTTCTGTATGAGGAAGCTCTATTTTGAGACCTAGCCAAGGAGAACTTCTTAGAGTTTTAACAAATATACTACATGTAAGGTTCTGTTTTGAAATATGACCAAAGAGATTTCCTTGACTTTTAACAATTTTGTCGTAAGCGGAAATTTTGTCTGCAACTTGGCTAAAGGAAGCTTGTTTGAGTGTTAACAACTTTTGTTTGTATGAGGAAACTCTGTTCTGAGACTTGGCCTATGGGGGACTTATATAAGTTTTAACTTCTTTGTATGTGGAAATGTTGTCCTAAAACATGGTTAGAAAAAATGTTTGTTTTAACCACTTCTATCTTCCCGAAACTTAGCTAGAGAATACTTGTTTAAGTTTTAACAGCTTTTCTCTATGAGGAAACTCTATTTTGAGACTTGACCAACGAGAACTTGGGTTTTAGCAAATATATTGCATGTAAGATTCTGTTTTAAAATATGTCCAAAAAGATTTCCTTGACTTTTAACAATTTTGTTGTATGCGGAAATTTTGTCTGAAACTTGGCTAACGGAA
>NW_019211664.1:0-2211 GCF_002443255.2 Varroa destructor | reverse complement strand
AAGTTAAAACTTATATGAGTCCCTCATTGGCCAAGTCTCAGAACAGAGTTTCCTCATACAAGCAAAAGTTGTTAACACTCAAACAAGCTTCCTTTAGCCAAGTTGCAGACAAAATTTCCGCTTACAACAAAATTGTTAAAAGTCAGGGAAATTTCTTTGGTCATATTTCAAAACACAACCTTACATGTAGTATATTTGTTAAAACTCTAAGAAATTCTCGTTGGCCAAGTCTCAGGATAGAGTTCCCTCACACAGAAAAGTTGTTAAAACTTGAACAAGTGTTCTCTAGCTAAGTTTCAGGAAGATAGAAGTGGTTAAAGCAAATATTTTTTCTAACCATGTTTTAGGACAACATTTCCACATACAAAGAAGTTAAAACTTAAATAAGTCCTCCATTGGCCAAGTCTCAGGACAGAGTTTCCTCATACAAACAAAAGTTGTTAACACTCAAACAAGCTTCCTTTAGCCAAGTTTCAGACAAAATTTCCACATACAACAAAATTGTTAAAAGTCAAGGAAATCTTTTTGGCCATATTTCAAAACAGAATCTTAACGTAATATATTTGCTAAAACCCAAGTTCTCGTTGGTCAAGTCACAGGATAGAGTTCCCTCACACAGAAAAGTTGTTAAAACTTAAACCAGTGTTCTCTAGCTAAGTTTCATGAAGATACAAAGAAGTGGTTAAAACAAACGTTTTTTTTTGGCCATGTTTTAGGACAACATTTCCACATACAAAGAAGTTAAAATTTAAATAAGTCCCCCACTGGCCAAGTCTCAGGACAGAGTTTCCTCATACAAACAAAAGTTATTAACACTCAAACAAGCTTCCGTTAGCCAAGTTTCAGACAAAATTTCCGCATACAACAAAATTATTAAAAGTGAAGGAAACCTCTTTGGTCATGTTTCAATGCAGAACCTTACATGCAATATATTTGCTAAAACTCAAGTTCTCGTTGGTCAAGTCTCAAAATAGAGTTTCCTCATACAGAAAAGCTGTTAAAACTTAAACCAGTGTTCTCTAGCTAAGTTTCATGAAGGTACAAAGAAGTGGTTAAAACAAACGTTTTTTTTGGCCATGTTTTAGGGCAACATTTCCACATACAAAGAAGTTAAAATTTAAATAAGTCCCCCACTGGCCATGTCTCAGAACAGAGTTTCCTCGTATAAACAAAAGTTGTTAACACTCAAACAAGCTTCCTTTAGTCAAGTTTCAGACAAAATTTCCGCATACAACAAAATTATTAAAAGTGAAGGAAACCTCTTTGGTCATGTTTCAATGCAGAACCTTACATGCAATATATTTGCTAAAACTCAAGTTCTCGTTGGTCAAGTCTCAAAGTAGGGTTTCCTCATACAGAAAAGCTGTTAAAACTTAAACAAGTATTCTCTAGCTAAGTTTCAGGAAGATACAAAGAAGTGGTTAAAACAAACGTTTTTTTTTGACCATGATTTAGGACAACAGTTCTACATACAAAGAAGTTAAAACTTAAATAAGTCCCCCATTGGCCATGCCTCAGAACAGAGTTTCCTCGTACAAACAAAAGTTGTTAACAGTCAAACAAGCTTCCTTCAGCCAAGTTTCAGACAAAATTTCCGCATACAACAAAATTATTAAGAGTCAAGGAAACCTCTTTGGTCATGTTTCAATATAGAACCTTACATGCAATATATTTGCTAAAACCCAAGTTCTCGTTGGTCAAGTCTCAAAATAGAGTTTCCTCGTACAGAAAAGCTGTTAAAACTTAAACAAGTATTCTCTAGCTAAGTTGCAGGAAGATACAAAGAAGTGGTTAAAATAAACGTTTTTTTTTGGCCGTGTTTTAGGACAACATTTCCACATACAAAGAAGTTAAAATTTAAATAAGTCCCCCATTAGCCAAGTCTCAGGACAGAATTTCCTCATACAAACAAAAGTTGTTAACACTCAAACAAGCTTCCTTTAGCCAAGTTTCAGACAAAATTTCCGCTTACAACAAAATTGCTAAAAGTCACGGAGATCTTTTTGGCCATATTCCAAACTGAATCTTACAGGCAATATATCTGCTAAAACCCAAGTTCTCGTTGGTCAAGTCTCAGGACAGAGTTCCCTCACACAGAAAAGTTGTTAAAACTTAAACCAGTGTGCTCTAGCTAAGTTTCATGAAAATACAAAGAAGTGGTTAAAACAAACGTTTTTTTTTGGCCATGTTTTAGGACAACATTTCCACATA
>NW_019211663.1:0-3667 GCF_002443255.2 Varroa destructor | reverse complement strand
GAAATTTTTTTGGCCATATTTCCAAACAGAATCTTACATGCAATATATTCGTTAAAACCCAAACAACTTCTCGTTGACCAAGCCTCAGGACAGAGTTCCCTGACACGGAAAAGTTGTTAAAACTTAAACAGGTGTTCTCTAGCTAAGTTTCAGGAAGATATAAAGAAGTGGTTGAAACAAACGTTTTTTTCTGGCCATGTTTTAGGACAACATTACCACTTACAAAGGAGTTGGTAAAACTTATTTAAGTCCCCCATTAGCCAAGTCTCAGAACAGAGTTTCCTCATATAAAAAAGTTGTTAACACTCAAACAAGCTTTTTTTATCTAAGTTTCAGAACGAAACTTCCGCCTACAACAAAATTGTTGAAAGTCAAGGAAATCTTTTTGGCCATATTTCCAAACAGAATCTTACATGCAATATATTTGCTAAAATTCGAAGAAGTCTCAGGATGGAGCTCCTTCACACAGAAAAGGTGTTAAAATATAAACAAGTGTTCTCTAGCTAAATTTCAGGAAGATACAAAGAAGTGGTTAAAACAAACGTTTTTTTTTCTGGCCATGTTTTAGGACAACATTACCACATACAAAGAAGTTGGTAAAATTCAAATAAGTCCCCCATTGGCCAAGTCTCAGTACAGAGTTTCCTCATACAAAAAACTTGTTAACACTCAAACAAGCTTTTTTCGGCTCAATTTCAGGACAAAACTTCCGCCTACAACAAAATTGTTGAAAGTCAAGGAAATCTTTTTGGCCATATTTTAAAATAGAATCTTACATGCAGTATATTTGCTAAAACTTAAAGAAGTTCTCGTTGACCAAGCCTCAGGACAGAGTTCTCTGACACAGAAGAGTTGTTAAAACTTAAACAAGTGTTCTTTAGCTAAGTTTCAGGAAAATATAAAGGAGTGGTTGAAACAAGCGTTTTTTTCTAGTCATGTTTTAAGACAACATTTCCACATACAAAGAAGTTGGTAAAACTCAAATAAGTCCCCCATTGGCCAAGTCTCAGAACAGAGTTTTCTCATACAAAAAGTTGTTAACACTCAAACAAGCTTCCTTTATCGAAGTTTCAGAACAAAACTTCCGCCTACAACAAAGTTGTTGAAAGTCAAGAAAATCTTTTTGGCCATATTTCAAAATGGAATCTTACATGCAGTATATTTGCTAAAACTCAAAGAAGTTCTCGTTGACCAAGTCTCAGGATAGAGTTCCCTCACACAGAAAAGTTGTTAAAACTTAAACAAGTGTTCTTTAGCTAAGTTTCAGGAAGATATAAAGAAGTGGTTGAAACAAGCGTTTTTTTTCTGGCCATCTTTTAGGACAACATTTCCACCTACAAAGAAGTTGTTAAAACTCAAATAAGTCCCACATTGGCCAAGTCTCAGAACAGAGTTTCCTTGCGCAAATAAAAGTTGTTAACACTTAAACAAGTTTCCTTTAGCCAAGTTTCAGATAAAATTTCCGCATATAACAAAATTGTTAAAAGTCAGGGAAATCTTTTTGGCCATATGACAAACAGAATCTTACATGCAATACATTTGCTAAAACTCAGGTCCTCCGTGGTCAAGTCTCAGGATAGAGTTTTCTCATACAGAAAAGTTGTTAAAACTTAAACAATTGTTCTCTAGCTAAGTTTCAGGAAGATACAAAAAAGTGGTTAAAACAAACGTTTTTTTCTGGCCATGTTTTAGGACAACATTACCACATACAAAGAAGTTAAAACATAAGTATGTCCTCCATTGGCCAAGTCTCAGAACAGAGTTTCCTCATACAAAAAAGTTGTTAACACTCAAACAAGCTTTTTTTTAACTAAGTTTTAGGACAAAGTTTCCGCTTACAACAAAATTGTTAAAAGTCAAGGAAATCTTTTTGGCCATATTGCAAACAGAATCTTACATGTAATATATTTGCTAAAACAAGTTCTCGTTGGGCAAGTGTCAGGATAGAGTTCCCTCATACAGAAAAGCTGTTAAAACTTAAACAAGTATTCTCCATCTAAGTTTCAGGAAGATACAAAGAAGTGGTTAAAACAAACGTTTTTTTTCTGGCCATGTTTTAGGACAACATTTCCACATACAAAGAAGTTAAAACTTATATAAGTCCCCCATTGGCCAAGTCTTAGAACAGAGTTTCCTCATACAAACAAAAGTTGTTAACACTCAAACAAGCTTCCTTTAGCCAAGTTTCAGACAAAATTTCCGCATATAACAAAATTGTTAAAAGTCAACGAAATCTTTTTGGCCATATTTCAAAACAGAATCTTAACGGAATATATTTGCTAAAACCCAAATTCTCGTTGGCCAAGTCTCAGGATAGAGTTCCCTCACACAGAAAAGCTGCTAAAACTTAAACAAGTATTCTCTAGCTAAGTTTCAGGAAGATACAAAGAAGTGGTTAAAACAAACGTTTTTTTTGGCCATGCTTTAGGACAACATTTCCACATATAAAGAAGTTAAAACTTATATAAGTCCCCCATTGGTCAAGTCTCAGGACAGAGTTTCCTCATACAAACAAAAGTTGTTAACACTCAAACAAACTTCCTTTAGCCAAGTTTCAGACAAAATTTCCGTTTACAACAAAATTGTTAAAAGTCAAGGAAATCTTTTTTGGCTATATTTCAAAACAGAATCTTAACGGAATATATTTTGCAAAACCCAAGTTCTCGTTGGTCAAGTCTCAAAATAGAGTTTCCTCATACAAAAAAGCTGTTAAAACCTAAACAAGTATTCTCTATCTAAGTTTCAGGAAGATACAAAGAAGTGGTTAAAACAAAAGTTTTTTCTGGCCATGTTTTAGGACAACATTTTCACATACAAAGAAGTTAAAACTTATATAAGTTCCCCATTGGCCAAGTTTCAGGACAGAGTTTCTTCATACAAACAGAAGTTGTTAGCACTCAAACGAGTTTCCTTTAACCAAGTTTCAAACAAAATTTCCGCTTACAACAAAATTGTTAAAAGTCGAGGAAATCTTTTTGGCCATACTTCAAAACAGAATCTTAACGTAATATATTTGCTAAAACCCAAGTTCTCGTTGGTCAAGTCTCAAAATAGAGTTTCCTCATACAGAAAAGCTGTTAAAACTTAAACAAGTATTCTCTATCTAAGTTTCAGGAAAATACAAAGAAGTGGTTAAAACAAACGTTTTTTCTGGCCATGTTTTAGGACAACATTTTCACATACAAAGAAGTTAAAACTTATATAAGTTCCCCATTGGCCAAGTCTCAGAACAGAGTGTCCTCATACAAACAAAAGTTGTTAACACTCAAACAAGCTTCCTTTAGCCAAGTTTTAGACAAAATTTCCATATACAACAAAATTATTAAAAGTCAGAAAAATCTTCTTGATCATATTTCAAAACAGAATCTTACATGCAATATATTTGTTAAAACTCAAGGAAGTTCTCGTTGGCCAAGTCTCAGGATAGAGTTCCCTCACACAGAAAAGCTGCTAAAACTTAAACAAGTATTCTCT
This sequence comes from Varroa destructor, assembly GCF_002443255.2. Taxonomy (NCBI): domain Eukaryota; kingdom Metazoa; phylum Arthropoda; class Arachnida; order Mesostigmata; family Varroidae; genus Varroa; species Varroa destructor. The sequence continues at coordinate 193 of NW_019211663.1, read as the reverse complement.
AGCTAAGTTTCAGGAAGATATAAAGAAGTGGTTAAAACAAACGTTTTTTTTTGGCCATGCTTTAGGACAACATTTCCACATATAAAGAAGTTAAAACTTATATAAGTCCCCCATTGGCCAAGTCTCAAAACAGAGTTTCCTCATACAAACAAAAGTTGTTAACACTCAAACAAGTTTCCTTTAGCCAAGTTTC